>NC_135815.1:91439413-91739413 GCF_964213995.1 Mustelus asterias | reverse complement strand
TTGTCTGTGTCTAATGTATGTGTGTGCAGTCTGTGTGTGTATGTATGTGTTTAGTTTGCGTGTGTAGGTGCATCAGTGTGTGTCTAATTTGTGTGTAGATGTGTCTGTGTGTGTCTAGTGTATGTGTAGGTGTGTCTGTGTCCAGTTTGCGTGCAGGTGTATGTGGTTTGTGTGTGTAGTTTGTGTATGTGCCTAGTTTGTGTGTGTGTGTCTAATTTGTGTGTAGGTGTGCCTAGTGTGTGTGTGTGTGTGTGTAGGTGTGTCTGTGTCCAGTTTGTGTGTGGGTGTGTCTAACACCCCAAGCAACGCATTTAACCTCGCCCTTTCACTCATAATAGAAATATCTCCATGGGTAATTTTAAGTCTGAATTTCTGACAGGATTTTAAGATGTGTCTGCACAATATTTACCACCTTGCCCACGGTAGTGAGAAGTTTTAGACCGACCCCTCCCCAATACATAAACACACTCACTATACATTAACTAAGCCAATCGTGGAGAGAAGCCTTCACAAATGCGGTTAGCAGTAATTTTCGATCGAATTTCTTTGGCTTTTAAAAAAAAAGTCACTCTTTTTGTAAAAAAAAACGTAAGCGGGGCGAAGCCGTTTTAGTATCCTGGCACCGACTGTCACTGGGTGAGTGAGACTGGGCAGAATGAAAATCTTTAGGCAGGAGTTGCGGGGGGTGGGGGCGGTGGAAGAGGCCACCTTATCAAGCACCTCGTGTTTTCAAATCCGTTGTGACAACCCCACAGTTTTCGTTCCAGGGAAATAGGTGGATTAGCAAACAGTTCTGGGGAGGGTTGGGAGCAATTAAAATTCCAACAATAAAAAAATCTCAATTTGCTCATGCGATTGACAAAATAACACACGCCATAATGCAGCATGCTCAATAATATTGGCTGAGTTTTATTTTTATAAAATACATGTAGACTAGCCCCCCCCCCCCCCCCCCACGTTCTCCCACCCCCCTCCAAAAAAAAACCGCACTGCCATTAATGGAACAAATCAGATTAAGGTTTAATGGATCTATTCAAACGTTCCCTTTTGAGGTTGGTTGGCAGGTGTATAATGGAGAGGCGAAGGCGAACGCTCTCACGCCTAGGTGTGAGATGATTATTCAAATAGGCTGTGAGGAAATTTGGGATTGGAGGTTGGTGTGGCGCACACATTGCTATATCACCGTTCACCGCTTGCCACCCCGCGTCACTTCAAGGCACTGTCAATAGAGGGTCGTTTGCAGAGGCAGTGCACAGCCCAGCCTGTGGAACCCAGCACTTTCCAAATAAGCTATTCCGCATTTCGACACGGGGGAGATCCATCGCCCACAATCTTGTATAAGCAGGAACTTTTTTTTTCCTCTCTCTCACTCTCTCTCTCTCTCTCCCCCCCTCTCTCTCTCTCCCTAGCTCTATAATGCACTCTACCTCCAGCATGCTAGGCACAGTGAAAATGGAAGGACATGAACACGCAGACTGGAGCTCCTACTATGGTGAATCCGAGGTAGGTTTGGGCTTTTTTTTTAAAAAAAGGCAATCCTCTTTATGTACAAGATAATATTAGCCTTAAGATAATATTAACTTTGCGATCAAATATTGACTTGTGGCGCTTTCAATTCCTCCACGATTTGCACCGTAACATTCTTTAAACAATCTTCTATTTGCCTAAAATAGAGTTTCAGTTGTACATTTAAATACTTCGAAAGCGCTGGAGACATAACTTATTTAACTGCCCCCTTTTTTTTGAGGCCGGTGATTGAATTCAGTGTTATTTACGGAAAGTCAAAAGTTGAGTTTTGACTCGACTCATGTCCGGATTTATTGGAAGTTTATCTCCCTGTCCCTAAACCGCACAAACCTGCTCTGTGGACTTCTTTTAGTGAAACATCATTATTGCTAATTTTTATATTTATATATTTTTCCATTTCTTATTGCGGAATTCGTTCATTCCCGGGCAGAATTGTATCATTTAGACCAACACATCAAAGCAACCAGACCTGGTTATTCAGTATCCAGCTGGTGTTTATTTTTTTTAATTAGATTATTATTGAAACAAAAAAAGTGAAGCTTTATTGCCAACAATCAACAAACAAACCGCAAGCAAGATCGAACTTTGGTCATTGCAAAGGATGACAATGCTGCAATGGATTATTTGTTGAGGCGAATTACATGTTAAAAACTTTTAACCCGGTTGCGGGGACATGAATTGGATTCAATTTCAATTTGGTTTTTTTTGGAACAAGCAAGGAATGGATTTGAGTTTTCCCGGTCTATTAGCTTTGTAACTTTAAGGAAGGAGTAAAATATTTAATTACAATAAAAACTTTAACTCGATTGCGGGTACCATGAATTGGATTCCATTTGAATTCTGTTTTTGGAACAAGCAAGGAATGGATTTGGGTTTTGCCCGGTCCATTTATAACTTTAAGGAAGGAGTAAAATATTTAATTACAATAAAAACTTTAACTCGATTGCGGGTACCATGAATTGGATTCCATTTGAATTCTGTTTTTGGAACAAGCAAGGAATGGATTTGGGTTTTGCCCGGTCCATTTATAACTTTAAGGAAGGAGTAAAATATTTAATTACAATAAAAACTTTAACTCGATTGCCGGTACCATTCCATTTGAATTCCGTTTTTGGAACAAGCAAGGAATGGATTTGGGTTTTTATCGGTCCATTTGTAACTTTAAGGAAGGAATCAAAAATAATAATAATAAAGGTTTAACCAGGTTAGTTAATGCGTTGGCAGTTTCTCAATAATGACCATTATATATTTTTCTTCTTGTTTGGTTCCTAGGGTTACCCTACCGTGAACAATATGAACCCGGGAATTGGGATGAACGGGATGAATACCTACATGAGTATGTCTGCAATGGGTACCACGGCCAACATGACAGCGGGCTCCATGAACATGTCTTATGTCAGTAACGGTATGAACCCGGCGATGACTGGTATGTCTCCTGGAGCGGGGGCAATGAATGGCATGGGAGCCGCCATTACGGGCATGGGCAATGCCCTCAGCCCCAGCATGAGCCCGATGAGCGCCCAGGCCAGTTCTATGAATGCCCTGACCTCCTACAGCAACATGAGTATGAGCCCCATGTACGGCCAGTCCAACCTCAACAGGTCAAGGGATCCCAAGACTTACCGCCGCAGCTACACCCATGCTAAACCGCCTTACTCCTACATCTCGCTCATCACCATGGCTATCCAGCAATCCCCTAGCAAGATGCTGACCCTGAGTGAGATCTACCAGTGGATCATGGACCTCTTCCCCTTTTACCGGCAGAACCAACAGCGGTGGCAGAACTCCATCCGCCACTCCCTATCCTTCAACGACTGCTTCCTCAAGGTGCCCCGGTCCCCGGACAAGCCGGGCAAAGGCTCCTTCTGGACCCTCCACCCGGACTCGGGCAACATGTTCGAGAACGGCTGCTACCTGCGGCGCCAGAAGCGCTTCAAGTGCGAGAAGAAACAAGCGCTGAAGAACTCGCAGGACCCCGGCCGCAAGGCGTCCGCCGCCGGCGACACCGGCTCCACCGGCAGCGGCAGCAGTCCCGAGGGCAGCGCCGGCAACGAGTCGCCCCACTCCAGCGGCTCGCCGGGCAGCGGGCAGAAGCGAGCCCTGGTAGACCTGAAGTCGAGCTCCACGCTCAGCCCCGAGCACAGCAACGCCGTCTCCCAAGCTCAGCAACACTTGATGCACCAGCATCACTCAGTGCTGTCCCACATCCCCACGGAGGCTCAGAGCCACCTCAAACCAGAACACCACTACTCATTCAACCACCCCTTCTCAATTAACAACCTCATGTCTTCGGAACAGCAGCACCACAAAATGGACTTGAAGGCGTACGAACAGGTGATGCACTATTCTAACTATAGTTCCCCCATGTCCGCCAATCTGCCCATGACTTCCAAAACCGTCTTAGATTCATCGCCCATCTCCAGCGACACGTCTTACTATCAAGGTGTGTATTCCAGACCCATTATGAACTCTTCTTAAAATAAAAAAGAGAGATTAACTACCCCTGGTACAAATGGACTCCGATGGCTGTGTACATTTGTAACAAATGATAATTAAAGGGAAGGGGGGGGGGGGGGGGGAGGAGGGTCGGTGTGTGTGGGGAGGCAGTCGTTTTGTGCCCAATGCATAATTTTGATGTTCTGAAACTGTTAGCTGTCTCAGTTGTTTAGAGGTTGATTCTTGTTTTATTTTTATTCTTTTTGGTTTTTTTATTTAGGACAATTTGGGCGAAATCCCCCCCCCCCCCTCCACCCCACCCCCAAGCCTTCCTTTGTTATCACAAAATATTTTAGAAGGAGGTTATATTTAAAAAAATGCAGACTCCCTCTCCCTCCACCACCGAAAAAAAATCCCTGTGTACAGTTGGAGTTGTAGCTTAACACGAAGGAATCAAACTGGAACAAAACGAGTGTTCCTCCCGCCTCCCACACACAAAATAAACTCGAAGGAATGTTGCTCCCCGTTTTAATACTCCCCACACCGAAAACTAAATTCAGCAAAGTAAATTATAGTTTGTGTATGTTTTATTTATGACTTGTGAATCTTGTCTGTTCTGCCAGCGGGCGACCGAATCTCTACGAAACGGAAAAGTGTTTTTTTTTTAAATGTCTTTTTTGAAGTGTTGCATCCATTCACTCTGTCGAGGTTCCCCGTAATTCCCATAGCCGCAAGTTGTTGCCGAGAGGGGAAAGGGATTCTGTCAGCTCCCACCAACGAAAGGTTAATTGCTATATTAAAAAAAAGAATGTTGCACTTTTCGTAATTTCCTTAGAAATCCCGTCCCGAGCTCTGGCTGGAAGATCTGCATTTTTTTCCACCCCCCCACCAACTCAAGAAAGTGATGATTTTTTTTTTAATTTATTGTTAAGCGGTAGATTCTTAGGTGTGGAGAAACTTCCAATTTTATTTTTATTTTTATTTTGTTTTTGCTGTCGTTGTTGATGTTGTTTACCGATGTAACAGACTTGGAATCGCTTTCATTTCGGTTGAAAATGTTAAGATTTTATAAAAGGAGGAAAAAAATGTAATTTAACAGACACACGACAAAAAAAAATAAATAAACGAACATATTTTGATCCGGTTAAAAGGCATTTTTCTTCTTATTTGAATGCTGCGTTAACACCGTTCCTCCAGTCAAATTATCTCATTAACCGGATGAAGTAATTTTTAAAAGAAGTAGACATCTCGGTCTAGTCTGTTGTTATTGAAACGCTAGATAATTTCGACGCTTAGCGGACATTCATGTTAAAATGCACTCGATGTTTCCCCGGCTATTCATTCAAGTTGTATTACAAGACCACTGCCTATTCGCGCCCAGCAACACTATTGAGGGTAGTGCTGTCTTAATTTTCGGTGCACTAACACACCTCGATAGTCAAGAGGAAACTGTGGATTTAATAAGACTTTGCACCTCTGCACAGGTAAGAATTTTTAGTGTCCCATTTTTGTTTTTGGCTGGGGGTGGGGGATGGAATTAGCATTGTAGGGTAGGGGGCCGGTGGAGTATTCTCTGGGTCAGATTGCTTGCTCCCACAATGTAGCGTGGCGCCAGGTAAAGGAGTGGACAGTCTCTTTCTCTCCTTCTCCCCTTCCTCCCAGCTTCTGTCGCCGTTTCGGTTTCAATAGAATAATGGTGTAGATTTCGCCAGCACTGAGAAGCATTGCTGCTACTCCAGTGAAGAGGTATCTAGAAGGAATGCATCAATATCTAGACCAGCAAGGCGTTGACTGACAACTCTTTTATTTTTTTAGCTGCCGTAGTCCCTATAAAGCTTACATGCAAATTTATATTAGTGTGGGCTAATATTTAATCTTCCCCCACCCTCCTGCACCCCCCCCCCCAAAAAAAAGCATATAAAACAATACATCCTCTAATATTTCTAGATGTACTCTGGAAAGGGGTGTACAGATTAAAGTGGATACATTCTACACCCCCCCCCCCCCCCCCCATCCCCAGTACCAACTTCTGAGGACACTGCTCCAGCTGATTAAACTTTATATTTTCGTCACACCGCTTCTGATCCCGCTGACATTTCGGGTTTTGATTCCTCGGATGGAGACCGGATTTGGAGGTTCATCAACGGTCAGATCCTTGCGGATAGAATTGCATGGCTTAAGACCACTTTTTAACCGCAGTGTGTGTGTGTGTGTGTGTGTGTTTTGTTCCATTCCACCGCCATGTTCAGGAAGAATGTGGCCACCGCTGGAAGACTTAACGCACCGACATTGAATCCCCAAATCCGATTAAAATTTTCCGCATTATACTCCCTGACTTTTCACTTAATTTAATTACGAAATATGCCGGGTTGATTTGGCAACTCTTTTGTTTAACCAATGTCAGAGCCAACTAGATAGCGCAACCTGCTTTGTGTCCCCTTAACTTATAACTGTATTATGTTTCACTGGCAGTGCATGACGCATTTCAATTATTAAAATTGCTATTCAACCCCCCCCCCTCCCCATTTTCTTTTACAATTCTTAATATAAAGACGCTAAATATTGGGGATTGGATTCAACAGTACTGGACGCCTCCTGTTTAAATGGGGCTATGATTTTGACCCCGGTCCGTAGAATTAAGTTGATCCTTCTTTGTACCCTAACTATGGCTGCAACACTACACTCTGCACCCTCTCCTTCTCTATGAACGGTATGCTTTGTCTGCAAAGCGTGCAAGAAACAATAATTTTCACTGATATATTAATGCATGCGACAATAATAAATCAAGTCAAATTCTGAAGCTGGTTGTCTGCTTTGAGAGAGGGGTTGAGAGGGGGCATATCGCCCGTTATCCTTCTATCTCCTGACCCGCAAGATGGTTGAGACAGATCAGGGCTGCACACGTTCCCCTGGCTCGTGTGAGAGCGGTCAATAGCACAGAAAGTTAGCAACACTAGTCCATTCGCTTCATTTTAAAAAAAAGAGGTGTTATAAATGGGGAAGGCTCAATGGGAGCACCATATCGAAATGATACAAGCTACACAAAGACATGGAAGGTGTACAGAAATGGTCAAGATATATATATTATAAAATCACTGCTTAAGGCAGACCAGACGTAGGGTAGAGTCGGCTTTGGATGCTATATTCAGAAATGAATCTGAACAATTATTCCCCCCCCCCTCCCCCGGGTTTTGGAAATGCAGCAGGAGGCCATTCGGCTCATCGTTCCTCTACCGGCCCCCTCCGAATGAACATTGTCATTTAAGTGTTATTCTGATCAAATCTGATTCAGGTGGGTCGATAGGAAATAAATAAAACTTGAAGCGGATGTTTCGCCGAAGGTTCTCAACTGCAAAAGGCGATTGGTGATTTTAACTCAAAATGTCAAGTGCAAACACACACACACATGTGGAAGACTGCCCTAGAATTGTATGGGCCTATTCACTCGCATGCATCTTCTCTCAAGCAAAATAATCAAGAGAAAGGAGGGGGGAGGGAGTTGACATTAATAGACAATTCCGACACAGCAGGGAACTGTGCAAAAAGTTGTCTTGGTGCCACATATAATTTGACGATTCTCGCTTTAAACCAGCTCTGTTGGTCAGACTTAACGAGATATCGCCAGTCGCTTAACGAGGTTACTTTTGGGGAGAAGAATTGAGATTCTCCAAAAAGAGATTTCAGCTCTGACAAAGGGTCATCTGGACTCGAAACGTCAGCTATTTTCTCTCCTTACAGATGCTGCCAAAACTGCTGAGATTTTCCAGCATTTTCTCTTTTGGTTTCAGATTCCAGCATCTGCAATCGTTTACTTTTATTAATTGGGATTCCCCGTCGGTGGGGATTGTGAAAAAGCTGCCCCCCCCCACTTCCCCCCTCCACACTTCCCCCCCCAAACCCTCCCCCTCCACCTCCCCCCCCCCCGCCCCCCACACCCTCCCCCCTCACATCCTGAACAAAATAATGTACATTATGATAGGTTGAGCGATGAGTTCGCCAACCCAGCAATAACCATGTGTTGCCTGCCTAAAGCTCGGATATATCAACTGAGAACCAGGTGATTTTCAACCGCCCAGATTAAAATTCAGTATTGTTTTGAATCAGGGATAAAAAATAAATCTTGGATCAAATTGCTGGTATTTCCCAATCCCGGATATAGTTTCCCACGCGCCAGTGAAGAGTATAATAAAGTACTGTTCGAGCGAAATAACAACATTAAATCCCCCTTCTAATTCCGCATTGTCCCAGCACACCGTTGCGGCTGCGAAACGCCCAGGAACAACTTGTCTCTCGCTCCGGGGACACACACGTCGCGAGCCAACCATAAAATGTGTTTCATTATCGCATAAAAGCCTCCCGGAGCGAGACAGAATACAGCGAGAAATGAGCCAGCGGCGGTGACAAAGGAACGTGTGAATGCGATGCTCTAACCTACATGGTTCCATATCACAGCACCATTGTCAGGGGGGCTCGCCTTAAAACTACTTTAAAGTGTCTCTCACTGAACTGATCCGGCGAGATAAGTTGCCGCACTGTATGAAACTCTCTCACAGCACAGCAGGCCAATTTAATGGCTGTGTACACACACATATATAAATATAAATAACATATATTTGATAGATGTCTGTTTGTGTATATACCATATATTTGATGGCCGTGCATATATATATATATATATATAATATAACATATGATGGTTGTGTGTGTGCACACACATATATAAATATAAATAACATATTTGATAGATGTGTGTTTGTGTATGTGCGATATATTTGATGGCCGTGTGTATCTGTATGATATTTGATGGCCGTGTGTATATATAACATTTGATGGTTGTGTGTCTATATAACATTTGATGGTTGTGTGTATATATAACATTTGATGGTTGTGTGTGTATGCACAGATATATAAATAACATATATTTGATAGGTGTGTATATACACGATATGTTAGATGGTTGTATATATATAACATTTGATTGTTGTGTGTGTGTACATATAAAATATATGTTTGATAAATGTGTGTATGTATAAATAACATTTATTTGATAAATTTGTGAATATATAAATAACACATATTTGATGACTATAGACAAATAACATATATTTGACGACTGTACATGTAACATATATTTGTTGACCATATATACACATGACATATATTTGATGACTATATATAACATATATCGATGACCATATCTATATAGCATATATTGATGACCATATCTACATAGCAAATATTGATGACCGAACACAGGTATAACAGTTATTTGATTGCCGTTTATATATAAAATTTGATGGCTCTGTGTATAATATATTCGATGGTCGTGTATAAATTTTTTGATTGTCATCTATATATCATATTTGATGATCTTATGTTCATATATTTGATGGCCGTGAGTATATATATTTATACAATAAGCACATACTCGATGGTTGTGTGTGCATTATATATATAAAAAGCACATACTTGATGGTGATATATATATGGCATATATTTGATGGCTGTGTATATGTATGTGTACATATATATGTGCGACACGCATAGATACAAACATAACCACAGCAGGCAAATTTGTTGGCTGTTTATACTTGAATATATCCACTTTTGTATTTCGATGTACACAAAAGTAGATGGATGGACTGCATAGACCTGTAACGTATATTGCACACACACCATGTAAAATTCTCCAACCCGCTGTCACACGTTTCAATATTAAAGCTTTACCCTGCTTTTTTTTCCATTTATTTTACTTATATTTCAAACGTCCACCCTAAATGTTGGATTTTATTAATAAACCAGCGAATAGTTCCGCCGAAACAAATGTGAAAATCGACACTCTCTGTGAAAAGGGAGCCAGGTTTCAATCGCCCCTCGCACCTCCAGTCAATCTCCACCTGGGGTATATCTCCTAATTCCACCCCCACCCCCCCTCCCCTCCCTTCCCTTCTCCACATCGCGCTTCAAGGAATTTTATGACACCGATCAATATCTTGGTAAAATAATCATTTTGGACCTAGGCGGGCAGTGAAATCTTTGCTTTGTGCTAAAGTCAACACTGCCGGAGTTGAGCTCAAATGATCCTGCGATGATTCGACTTCTTCACAATCATGAGGCGGTTTCAGGAGCTGGGTATCGGAGCGGCTGCACCCAACGGCATCAGGTAGGTTATCTGTGAGGATGTGCCCCTATTTCAGGTTTTTTTTTCGAAATATTAGACGGATGCCGGCACATGTCAATTGACCCGATTCTAACAGGAACGCCGTTGTGACTTGTCTCACCTGAACTGACTTGTGACTAAAAAGAAGGCATATTTGAAGCGTAATTCGATGATTATTACAATATTCAATTCGGATTAAAAGTGGGGGAAAAATGCCCTTTTTTCCCCCTCTAAGGTTTATTTTTTTGGGTTCGATGTGGATTGTGGCTAAATTGGAAAACAGTTGCAATAAACCAAAGTCAATCGATAAACACTGTTTTGTCTTGAATTGGAACAATTATTTAAAATTGATGGATACCAAACCATTTTGCAGCAAATACTCTTATCTGTTTCTGAACGGAAAATTCAACTGTTGCCTTTCACCGGACCGCCTGCTCGCTGTTAGGTAGAAAATTAATGTATTTTTTATCGACGTTTATTAATTGGCTAGGAGAGGGGGCGCCGCTTAATTGGATTCTCAAGCCCTCAGTGTTATTGTGACGAACAGAGCGGAGGAAGATGTACCTCTTATACATTTGACAGATCTCTAAATGGTCAAATGAGAGACGCTCAGAGATATATAGCGCTGGGCAAACACGGAGATCGAGATATATTGGGGAACATTAGGAAATCGAATCAAAAGCAAGTGAGGATGGATGCATAGATAATTGGAGATAACAGGTTTTCAAAGGCTTTCACGCCCTTTGATAAATCGGGGAACGATGCCGAGCGCATTGTTTCAAAGAAGTGGCGTGCGGGGAATTGGGGAATTTCGCCCCTCCTTGAACGGAACAACCTTCCCGGAGATCATTAGAGACCAGACAAGGTTCACCGTAAACTGATAACGGTGAAACCGAAATGAACTGGGGAAGATTAAAAAGAGAAAAATGAGATTGGGGGGGGGGGTGGGGG
Organism: Mustelus asterias; assembly: GCF_964213995.1. Classification (NCBI taxonomy): domain Eukaryota; kingdom Metazoa; phylum Chordata; class Chondrichthyes; order Carcharhiniformes; family Triakidae; genus Mustelus; species Mustelus asterias. The sequence continues at coordinate 91,728,339 of NC_135815.1, read as the reverse complement.
GTGGAGGCTGCTGTTGGAGAGTGTGTTTGCCCAGTTAACGAGACCAGCAAATAATGTAAGAAATTGCACCCTCCATCGCAAAAAAAATCATCCATCACATGTCCTCCAACCATGTCTTTTTCACTAATTCAAATTAATGTGTGTGTGTGTGTTCTTAAGGTACCATTGTGGCCAGATATTGCAAATACAGAGAGAGCCGGGAAATGGTTAGGTCCCCCCCACTCCCAACAACGAATTTGAATGAATTAGTATACCACCACAAAATTCCTAATTCTGGCCACATTCGCCCCCCCCCCCCTCCCCACCCCCGCCTCCCAGTGTTAAAATGATTTAAGCAAAAAAGAAACAAGAAAATCTGTGAAGGAATGGAATATTAATTTGGTTCCAACTCTAAACCACAATTGTTTGATGACTTGAGTCACGTCAGGAATGTTACTCCATCAACTCTTTTTTTAAAAGTTTAAGTTTATTTATTAGTGTCACAATAGCCTTACTTTAACACTGCAATGAAGTGAAAATTCCCGACCCGCCACACTCCGGTGTCTGTTCGGGTACACTACCAAGTTGCTTTTTAAATTAGTGTCACAAGTAGGCTTGCTTCAGCACTGCAATGAAGTTACTGTGAACATCCCCCAGTGGCCACACTCCGGCGCCTGTTCGGGTTCACTGTCAAGTTGTTTTATTATTAGTGTCACATGTAGGCTTACATTAACACTGCAATGAAGTTACTGTGAAAATCCCCTAGTCACCAAACTCAGGCACCTGTTCGGGTACACTGTCAAATTGTTTTTTTTTATTTGTCACTGTCACAAGTAAGCTTACATTGACACTGCAATGAAGTTACTTTGAAAATCCCCTAGTCACCACACTCCGGCGCCTGTGCGGGTACACTGAGGGAGAGTTTGGCACCTGACCAGCACGTCTTTCGAATCTGAAACCAAAAGAGAAAATGCTGGAAAATCTCAACAGGTCTGGCAGCATCTGTAAGGAGAGAAAAGAGTTGAGGTTTTGAGAACAGATGACCCTTTGTCAAAACTAAAAGGGTCATCTGGATTCGAACCATCAGCTCTTTTCTCTCCTTACAGATGCTGCCAGACAGGCTGGGATTTTCCAGCATTTTCTCTTTTGGTTTCAGATTCCAACATCCACAGTAATTTGCCTTTATCGGTGTTTCGAATCTTCTTTGCGCCGTCAATATATCCCACCTCCCTTGTAACGAAAACACAACACATTCTATCATCTCTGGTCAGTTTCCACGAGATTTGGCAAGTTATATCGCCTGCAGGGTGATATTTCTTGGATATCGGTTCGATTTCGTTTAATATTTCACATATATTTATTTATAGTTTAATGTGGTTAGAACGCCAGGCGAGAGGAACTTAAATTTAAATTCGCCAAAACAGACAACGCCTGTGGATTGTGGCATTGTCAAAACTGGATGGCCCATTTGCTAATCCAAATCAGTCGCCGGTAGCCAAGGTGTCAGTCAGATCCTTGCCCTTGCATTTTTTCAGCCAAATCATTTTGCATCTTTTTTTTTACTGTGGGGTTTAAATGGACGGAAAAGCAATAAAAAATATATTTTAAAAGCATTCACTCCATAACTCATGTTGGAAAATTGTTCGCGTTTTCTTAAGTAACCGATACAACTGCAGATCTTAACTTTAATCAGCGCATATTTCTTTTCTTGCGGTAGTTGTGATCCAGCGGGTTGTTTGCAATTGGTATCACATCTGAGTGAAGGGAGAGTTTACAAAACATCCATTTACGGAATCACCAAAAAAAAGTCTAGGACCACTTTGGCAATCGATCACCCAACTGCACTCATCCAAGCGCCTGGTGGAGCCGGGGGTGGGGGGGGGGGGGGGTGGGGGGCGGAGAGCAGGAACGCGGAAACACTGAGATTCAAAATCAGACAAGGCGGTCAGAGACATTTGCCCACACAGCACAGAGGGGGCAAAAGTGTGGAACTCCCCCGCTACAAAAAGCAGGTGCCAATCATTAAGCATTTAAAATCCGAGTTTTTATGCTGGGCAAATGTGTTCAGTCAGGGGCATGGAGCTGAGGATGGAGAACAGACATGTTATCATTGAATGGCAGGATAACAGGATAGAGGGGCTGAATGGTTCAGTGCTATTCTGTCTGTCTGGTCTCTCTGTTTGCCTGTCTGTGTTTCTGTCTGTCTGCCTATCTAAGTGTCTATCAATCTATATCTGTCTGTCTGAATGGCTATCTATCTATCTATCTATCTATCTATTTATCTATCTATATCTGTTTGTCTCTCTATCTATCAAAAAATTAAGGATATGGTACTAACTATCTACTTAGGGATATGCATCGATCTATCCATATGTATGTATGTATGTATGTATGTATGTAGGTATCTATCTATCTATCTATCTATCTATCTATCTATCTATCTATATCTGCCTGTCTCTCTGTCTATCAAAAAATTAAGGATGTGGTACCATCTGTCTATCGACTTAGGGATGCACATCTATCTATCTATCTATCTATCTATCTATCTATCTATCTATCTATCTATCTATCTATCTATCTATCTATCTATCTATCTATCTATCTATCTGTCTATCTATCTATCTATCTATCTATCTATCTATCTGTCTGTCTGTCCATCTCTCTCTCTCTCTCTTTCTGTCTAGCTGTGTCTCAACGGCTGTGCTACTGTCAATCTATTTAGGGATGTGCAACTCTCTATCAATCCATTTATATATCAATTTACGAATGCGCGTCTATCTATCTATCTATCTATCTATCTATCTATCTATCTATCTATCTATTACTTTGCGGGTATGTTTTAATAAGTCTAAGATCTGAACTATAAAAGTTCAGTGGGGTCAATTTTTACATCATACTGTTTAGGATTTATTTTCGATTCCGCACCATCTGGAGAATTCTGTCTAGATTTTCCCCACTCTCTCTCGCTGCAAAGTGTGATTTAACTTGTCATCTTTTCAATACATGCCCAGTTCTGTTCAGGACACGCTGAAAGGGTAATCGCTGTTAAATAATTAATACAGTTCTATTCCTCTAGTAATGCGAGCCTTCGGATTTGTCAATTACTTGTCATTAAATGAGTGTATACCCACGTACTTCATTTCACTTCCTCTGATGGGGGAATAACCTCTGTCAAGCCCACTCCAGCTTTGAATTAAATGCAACTGGCCTTTTGATATCCAGGTTCAAAGGAAGCCCTTTCTCTCCCAGCGAGAGAATGGCTCCTGCCAACGTCACAAGAATTAATAGTAATATTCGGCGATGCTCGCAGGGTTTAATTTCAAAATTATCTCGGGGAATGAGCAGAAAGGTCGCTGGGGGTTGGGGGGGGAGGGTGTTCGAAATACATTTGCGATGGAATTAAACGCCGACCTTCTGAGGGGGAAGCAGTTGTGAAGAGTACAGGACAGGCGAAGGACTATAGTAATGAACTTGGGTTTATCTTGCGGCATTACATTACGTTACATTTTTTTGTCTTGGCGGCTATCTTGTTTGGCTTTCTATCGGCTAGCTTTCCCTGGGTGTAACACCAAAGGACTCCCTAATACCTTTTGATGGGGATTGCATTAATTATACTAAAAAAAGGAGGGGGGGGGCGGAGTGTTCTGGGCCAACGAAAAGAACAAAGTGATACCTTCACAAGTAGAATCTCTCTCTCTCTTACCCCCTCAAAAGAGGATTTCTGTACAGACATAACGTGAAACCATGGTGCTTAATGACACGGAAGCGGCCGCGACGCATTTGGGGGGTTAATTAGGTGGGATTTCTTTCTTTTTTCTCCATCCCAAGCAAGATAAGGCGTTGTGAATCACAGCATCAAATCTACACAAATTCTCCCAGAGTGAGAGAGGGAGAGAATATTGCAAATGTTAGCAGAGGCACCAGGAATGCCTTCGGTTTAAGACCTGGTACATAACAGAACGCAAGCTGGGACGGTTTACAGTTGTCCCGGCAACGGGGCGCAGCTCCCTCCTAATAATGGGGTCTTCTAGATCCCTTTTTTCTTCTGCGGGACAATCTAATTACATTTGGTACAAGTTGCTTTATCTGCCTGTAATTAGCAAATGCCGCCCACATCTCTCTGTCTCTCTCTCTCTAAGTGGGTTGAAAAGGGGAGAAAGAGGCAGGTAACTCCAGTATCAGCCACACACAACAAAAAAACACCTTGGCGACTGTTACATATTCAGAACCATCTCTTCTTCTCTCGCCTCGGGAACCCAAGACCCGCAACCGGCAAAAAAAACGTTATTCTCATATTGTGACTTCCACAACAATGGAGATCTCAGTGAGATAATTAACCCATAATAGTTAACTCGCATTAAGTTGATCTTTCTCTACACCCTAGCTATGACTGTAACACTACATTCTGTACTCTCTCCTTTCCTTCTCTATGAACGGTATGTTTTTGTCTGTATAGAGTGCAAGAAACAATACTTTTCACTGTATCCAATACATGTGACAATAATAAATCAAATCAAATCAGATCAAAAATGACTTCAACACGATAGTCTGTGCCCTTTCCTTCCCTTCTCCCCTATGTATTCTATGACGGTATGTTTTTGTCTGTATAGCGCGCAAGAAAAAAACACTTTTCACTGTATACCAATACATTTTGACAATAGTAAATTAAATCAAATCAAAAATGATTTCAACACTACATTCTGCACCCTATCCTTTTCTCCTCCCCATGTACTCTATGAACGGTATGCCTTTTCGTCTGTATAGGGTTCAAGAAACAATACTGTTCACTGTATCCGATTCATGTGACAATAATAAATCAAATCAAATCAAATCAAAAGTGATTTCAACACTACATTCTGCGCCTTCCTTTCCTTCTCCCCATGTACTCTATGAAAGGTATATTTTTGTCTGTATGGCGCGCAAGAAACAATACTTTTCACTGTATACTCATATATGTGACAAACATAATAAATTTTATCAAATAAAAATAGATTTTCCTCTAAGTTGACAGTCACCTTTTTAAGACTACTTTCCCCTCTTTCTCTGCCCATTTTCAACTGGTTAATTTTAGGCCCTTCAATAACAACACCAAAAAAATGATGACCTCAGTCCCTCCAGAGAGAGAGAGACACACACACACGCACACAGTGAGAGAGACAGACAGAGAGACAGAGAGAAAGAGACAGAGAGAGACAGATAGACAGACAGAGAGAGACAGAGACAAAGAAATAGGGAGAGAGAGACATAGAGAGAGAGAGAGAGAGAAAGACAGAGAGAGGGAGAGAGAGACACAGAGAGAGACAGAGAGAGAAAGACAGAGAGAGAAAGATAGGCATTAGTCACTAGGCGGTGGAAGTTGCATCTCAAGGAGTTTGGACATGGGGGTGGCGGGGTGTGGGGGGGGGGGGGGGGGGCGGGGGAGACACACAGGGTTTGAACTGGTTAACCGTGCTCGGAACACCCAAGTTGTGCAGTATCCCGGGAGACTGATGGGAGACGATTCGTACAAGCTGTAATTCTGTTTTAGCCGATTGCAGGGGTGGGACAATTCACACTATACCGCATTAACTGCTCCCTCTTTTCAGATATGGCTAATCCTCTCTAACTGTGTGCAGCAGGAACAGTCGGGTGCCTACGGACAGTACATTAAAACCTCGGCATTTCATTTTTCCACTCTTTATTTTCCCCCTCCCAAAATAAAGCACAGCCCGTGCACAATATCACAACATGAGTTCAATTCAAACATAATAAAAGAATCCTTCCACAGACAGAGGTCACACTCCATTTCTTGTGTTGTAGGAGATTTCAAATAAATGACCTTTTGCGAGTTCTATAATGGCAAGTTGCTAATATTTCCAAATAATCTCAGACTTTTTAACCTCCATTTATGCCCGTCGTTAAAACATAATCGTTTTGAGGTCGCTTTGCAAACACATATAAATAATCAGCAGTCAATGTGTTCTCGTCTGGACCGGCACTACTATACTTGACCTTCTGGTAATAAGGCAATTAAAGAGCAATTTTTGTGTAGGGCGATAAAGGGAACTATTAAAGTCCCGATGAGTTCAAAGAGAATCTTATGACAAAGGCGGAGAGGACGTGGCTCAAAGAGACGGTGTGTGAGGGGGGAGAAAAAACGAGACGGGCTCATTCAGCCAGCACCAGTCAAATCCATTTTAAGGGCTTTTAGCTTCTTTTAAAAAAAAGTCTAAACTCGAGGAACGGGGTTTGTGCAGGGGATTCTCATCTTAAACTAGAGAGTAAGTTTAGCTGAGAAGGGGAAGGTGCCAAATTGCATCTGCTGCTCCCGAACGGGGACAAAACATGAGTCTGAACAGGACAGAACCGACCAAAAGCTGAGTGGTTCGTATCTGGACCTGACCCTCGGAGCAGCATGGGGGTAACCGACTCTCCACCGTCGCCTCTTCACCCCCCTCCCCTCCACCCCCCGCTTCCTCCTCACTATAAACGCAATTCCAGTAGTCCTTTAACAAAATAAATTTTAATCAATTAAAATAACCCACGTTTAAAAATATCGTTTAGATAACGCGTAAAAAAATCCCTTTACATTTCAGTCACTGCTATCAATTTGAACATTATTGCAAACGGTTATTTAACAATGTGACAGTGTAGCTAAATGAATCCCGATTATTCTCAAATGAGAATGGGCTATTTAAGAGCAATTGGGGCCAGATTGTGGTGCAGAATTTCTAAAAATCGCGCGGCTCTGTGTTAATCTGTATTGTAACCCTACAGAAATCCGCATAGGCACATTCTCCATATGATAATTCGAAACAGCTTGTGTTCAGGCCGGAATATAGCGCTTAATGACACGCAGCTTATCTTGTTGCCCCGATTTATGGCTTTAATTGATAAGGTTAAATGGAAGGCAGCAGTGAAAATGAGAACACTTTAATCTAATTGTTATATTGCTGTAGATATGCAAAAAAGGGGGGCGAATTCGCACAAGAAAAATTGAACCGTATTTCCTAACCAGACGCTTGCTGTGTTTGGCAACCGAGTTCTCCTTACGGTTTGGAGGTTGTGCCTTGTTGCTTGAATGAGTTGGCACGGATTACCAATACTGCCCGCATTTTAAGGATAACGGCTGGATACAATGTGGAGGCGAGGGGCAAGAGAGCAGGAAACGAGTCAAAGTGTCACAAATGTCAAAATGGAAAAGTCCCAACTGTTACACAATGAGGTATTATATAGGGTGCAACAAATGTTATTCCTCAAAAAAATAAAATTAACAGCACTTATTCATTAATTTTGGTTCTGAATTAATTGGATCAATTCTATTCGGATACGAATAGCGGCTCAGCAAGTAACCGGTGGACAACATTCTCTCACCCATGTCATTTTATCTGTCGACCTTATTCTCCATCTGTAAGCCTACTTGTGGCACTAATAAATAAACTGAATTTAAAACACCAAAATTGTTCCAGATTACGGGCTTTAATTTAAAACCCCTATTTTGGAGGTTGGGGGGCGGGGGCTTTTGAATGGTTTTAAGTTAACACAAATTCTTCATCGATTACACATTCTTCAATTCGCTTTTCAATCATTCGCAGCTCCCTCTCTCTCTCCTTTCTTGGGGATAATTCGGAAAGTTTACCCGGGAATTTCCACGCTCCTTTCACAGGGAATCTTGTCCGTGTCATATTGGAATTTCGCACCCACTCTCCGCCCTCACCCCCACCTAAGGAACTAACCTCCGCTCCCACTCGGCTGGCTAGCGCGGATCTCGAGTTATTTACATGAAGTGGGAACCCGGGATGAGTGGGTCCCGATAAATTGTTCCCCACTTAACAGGTCGGGATTCGCGAAGCTCCTTAGGAATAATTGCATTCACACCGGGCACTGTCACTGCGGCAATGGCTGCGTTTTGTCAGCCCTTACATTTGGGGGGATTCCGCTCCGGTGAAATAAGTTTCTGAGCCAGATTTACAGCGAGCAGTTCCAGTTAGATGTGAATGTGGACGGATTTGTGTTCTGTTGGGAGTATGTGGATGGATTTGCGCCCGTGTGTGCCTGGATGAATGCGAATGCAGCATGTACTATGCGTGTGCACATCTCAGTGTGTGCAGATGGATCTTATGACTGTGTGCGTGCAAATATTGTCCTTCCATATAAATGACATGTGTTGACATGTGTGTGTATCTGGGTTCTATATGTCCTCCGTGTGCTTTGATGGGTGCAGATATTTCTGCAAATATGATTCCGGTTGTAAGCCGTGTACAAATGTTTGCACTATTATGTGCGCCGTGTGTGACTTTGTGAATGTCTGTACATGTCGATAGTATGTGTGATTCTGCGCAGTGTCTAAATATGTGCACGCCCTGTGTGTATTTTGGGGCGTTTCTGTTCACAAGACATGTGTGTTTGAGTATGACTATGCTCTGCTTATGTGCACGTGTGTTCGTTCTGTGTGTGTGTGTTTCAATGATGATCTGTGAGGGTATGTGTGCGTGCCTACACACTGTGTATCTGCCTGCAAATATTGTCCTTCCGTGTAAATGACATGTGTTGACGTGTGTGCATGTGAGTTTTTCAATGATAATCTGTCAATGTGTTTGTGTGTATGCTTGCACACCGTGTGTTATATTATAAAAGTGTATTCACTTTTCCAGAGTTTTTTTTATTCGTGGGACGTGGGTGTCGCTGGCAGGCCAGCATTTATTGCCCATCCCTAGTTGCCTCTGGAGGGCAGTTGAGAGTCAACCACATTTGTGGGTCTGGAGTCACATGTGGGCCAGGCCAGGGTAATGACGGCAGATTTGCTTCCCAAAAGGGCATTAGTGAATCAGATGGGTTTCTCCAACAATCCGCAATGGTACCAAAAGGGAAAATGCTGGAAAATCTCAGCAGGTCTGGCAGCATCTGTAAGGAGAGAAAAGAGCTGACGTTTCAAGTCCAGGCGACCCTTGGTCAAAGCTCTTCTGATGCTGCCAGACCTGCTGAGATTTTCCAGCATTTTGTCTTTTGGTTTCAGAGTCCGGCACCCACTGTAATTTGCTTTTATGCAATGGTTTTATGGTAATCAGCAAATTCTTAATTCCAGATTTTTTTTTATTGAATTCAAATTTCATCATCTGCTGTGACCAGATTCAAACCCGGGTCCCCAAAACGTCAGCTGAATTTCTGGATTAATAGTCTAAGCATAATACCACCAGGCCACCGCCTCCCCTTAGTATGTGAGAGTGGGTGTGTTTTAAATTTTCTTTTATGTGTAAGTTCTGTGTTGAAATCTGCTTGTGTGTGGAAGTGGTGTGCTCTGTAGGTTTGAAAGTACAGTGAGTTTTAACAACACCAGGTTAAAGTCCAACAGGTTTATTTGGTAGCAAATGCCATTAGCTTTTGGAGCGCTGCTCCTTCGTCAGATGGAGTGGAAATCTGCTCTTCGGAGCAGCGCTCCGAAAGCTAATGGCATTTGCTACCAAATAAACCTGTTGGCCTTTAACCTGGTGTTGCTAAAACTCTTACTGTGTTTACCCCAGTCCAACGCTGCATCTCCACATCACGGTTTGAAAGTAAGCAGGCATTTGGTCTGTTTGAATGGGGAACATGTTTGGTATTTTAAGTTTAGTTATTAGTGTCATAAGTAGGCTTACATTAACACTGCAATGAAGTAACTGTGAAAATCCCCTAGTCGCCACATTCCAGCGCCTGTTCGGGGATACTGAGGGAGAATTTGCATGGCCAATACACTTAACCAGCACGTCTTTCGGACTGTGGGAGGAAACCAGAGCACCCGGAGGAAACCCACACGGGGAGAACGTGCAGACTCCACACAGACAGTGACCCAAACTGGGAATTGAACCCGGGTCCCTGGCGCTGCGAGGCAGCAGTGCTAACCACTGTGCCACCGTGCCTGCATTTCTGTATGAATGGATGTCAGTAATTGCTGCACGCCCATTTGCTTATTTCGTGAATGTGTGTGTGTCGTGTATCTTGGCACACACATGTATGCTCCGTGTGCGTTCTAGTGTGAATGTATGCATGTGAAGAATGTTGGTGTGTTCTTTGTATGTGAATATCTGTTCACTCTGTATGTGTTAAGTATGTTGTCCCCATGTATAACTGTGTGCCAATCACGTACGAAAGAACAAAGAGTAGGAGTGGGTGTTATTCGCTAAGGGGCGTCGAAAATATGTGAAGTCTTTCGGTGTAACATTTGAGTGGGCTTGAGCGGAGAAAAAAAAACGAGGCAAAACACGCCTGCCTTTTGACCTCGAGGTGACCTCACCTGTAAACAGGAGTCACCTCCCACTGGCGATGCAGAGAGCCTTGTTCTCATTCTGTTTCAACTTGTGATCTCGTTTGTCATTTAGGGGAAAATGACAGGAATAATTCTACAAAGAGTAGGGCAACTGCCCAAGAATGTTTGGTAATCTTGAAATGTGATAAATAACTTGACAGGCACGCATTGGAAGGGATTTCCCCCCAGCCCCCCAAACTGTTGATTTCGTGAACATAACTTTACACTTTGGAGCGAAATGCAATCGTAATAGTCGACTGCACAAATTAACAGTTGATAATCGCGACCGCTCCCCCTCCCAGCACACACACACACTCATAATGAATGTATCTCTGGTCAGACTATAGAATTCAATTCTGAACTTGGCTCTCTCATTCTCGTCAAGAGAGAAAAAAACCCAACCTCCACCCGGATACTGTATAAAAACACCCACTGTGTTATCCAAGTTTGCAAGTCTTTCAGGAAAGCATCTTGACGTGTCCTGATACAACTATATTTACCCGCTTGAGTGTCTGCGTGTGTGTGTGGTCCATCTCTAACAATCTGAGGCTACACCTCTACGCCCTATAAACCATTATTGGCTTGCGGTGGGGGAAAAAATGACTGCCCTGTTTGATAAACTTAACGATTTAATTCTCTGTAGGTTTTTGTTTACAGATCACTTTGAGGGCTGCGGGTGGAAAGAAATTACTTGTGGGAAATTAGTGCAGCGGTTATTATAGATTACAATTTCCCCTCCTGATGAAGATATGAAAAATGATCGATAGAGAAATAAATACCTAGTCTCTATATATTCTAATATGATTTGATTTATTATTGTCACATGTATTGGGATACAGTGAAAATCATTGTTTCTTGCACACTGTACAGACAAAACACACCGTTCATTAAGCACAGAGGGGAGAACGGTATGTTTTGCCTGTATAGCACGCAAGAAAAAGTACTCTTCGCTGTATCCCAATACATGTGTGGATAACAAAAAATCTAATCTAATATTACCCTATCTGTAACTGCAACACTATATTCTGCACCCTCTCCTTTTCCTTACCCCCATGTACTCTATGAACAGTAGATTTTGCCTGTATAGCGCATATATATTAGATTTTACATATAATATATAAGTGATATGCACACATACTCAAATATAATATACAAGGAACATATGTATACATATACACTTATGCATAAGGAGAAGGGGGTGCAGAATATAGTGTTGCAGTTACAGATGGGACACTGTGAGATTTGATTTATTATTGTCACATGTATTGGTATATAGTGAAAAGTATTGTTTCTTGCGCGCTGTACAGGCAAAACATATTGTTCATAGAGTACATGGGGGTAAGGAAAAGGAGAGGGTGCAGAATATAGTGTTGCAGTTACAGATAGGGTAATATTAGATCTGATTTTTTGTTATCCACACATGTATTGGGATACAGTGAAAAGTATTGTTTCTTGCGTGCAAAACATGCAAAACATACCGTTCATAGAGTAAGTAGGGGCGAAGGAAAAGGGGAAGGAGCAGAATGTAGGGTTGCAGTTAAAGGTAGGGTGAAGAGAAAGAACAGCTTAATATATGATAGGTCTATTCAAAAGTCTGATGAGAGTCGGGAAGAAGCTGTTTTTGAGTCGACTGGTGCGTGTTTTCAGATATGTACACTGCAGCATAACTCCCATTCGCGTTCATTTGGGATTGGCGCAAAAAAAATAGAGTCTAAAGCCGAGGCGATGAAGTCCGGAACATTCCCCTCTGAATCCTCCAGAAAACCAGCGTTTAGGCTATGATGTTAAACTAAACCACCGTCCCCCTGCTTTCATGTACCAAGACTTGCTTGTGAAAACTTCCAAGGTGTTCAAACTCACGTTTTTTTTGATCAAGTGAACAGGCAGAGACGGTTCCCATTGGTAGCCAGGTAACATGGATTCAAGGCAAATGAACCAATGAGCCAGGGTCGACGCAAGCGAAAACAAATAGTTAAGCTGTTGGGACTTGGAAGGGCAGCAGAATAAATTCAATAATAACTTTCAAACAGTCTCCGCAATGTAACAGTTCTATACAGTATACATTAATATATGCAACTGCTACACTATACATTGCATTTATACCTTTTACACAAACATATATAAAATAAATGGAATATATACACATGTGCATATAATATATAAGGAATATATATATACATACACAAATATATATAAGGAATATATAGATAAATATAAATCTAATGTATAAGGAATACACACACAAATATAATTTTTAAGGATTATATATACTCATACACAAATACAATATATAAGGAATATATATATATATAAATATACATATAATATATAAGGAATACATGTGTACAAATATACATATAATATATAAAGAATATATATGTGTATATACAAATATAATGTATAAGGAATATATATATAAATATACACATAATATATAAGGAATACATATATACAAATATACATAAAATATATAAGGAATATATACATACACACAAATATAATATATATGAATATATATGTACGAGTATATATAATGTACAAGGAATATACATACATATAAATATAATGTATAAGGAATAGAAATACACATACAGAATATAATACATAAGGAATACATGTACACAAATATAATATATAAGGAATATGCACACATATAAATTTAATGTATAAGATATATATACACACAAGAAATATAATATATAAGATATATATATTCACAAATATACATGCAATATATAAGGACTATACAAACACATATAAATATCATGTAAAAGAATAGCAATGCACGTACAGAAATATAATATGTAAGGAATATATATTTCTATACATATAATATATGGGATATGCACACATACACAAGTAGAATATACAAGGAATATATGTATACATGCACACATATGCATAAGGAGTATACATACACAAGGAATATATATATATATGCAAATATATATAAGGAATATATACACATGCATATAACATATAAGTAACATACACATGTATGGATCTGGATAAGTTTTTGCAGGAGGGAATTTGTGGGGCTATGGGGGAGTGGGGAAAATTGGACAGGGTTTCCAAGAACCAGCAAAAATATAATAGACCTCCTCTGCTAGATTTGAATCGAATTTAACCAGCAAAAATATAATAGACCGCCTCTGCTAGATTTGAATCGACTTTATTCAGCTATATTTTTGAATTAACGGTTAAGAAGGGGTGGGTGGGGATGAGAGGAAGCCTCCAACCTCACTGCTCCAGTTGCCCAGAGAGCACAAGAGCCGGTATGCTGAAGTTTTCCCCTGGCTAGGTCAGCATCCAAATTGGCATGCTAGCAGAGGCAGCAAGACGATGGGACCCCGAGCTGATTGGAATGCGCTTCAGAGCTTTTGCTCAAGTCCAAATCTGGCGGCTTGGTGTCAGGCTCCGCCTCGGACATCTTTAGATCAATCCCAGTCTCCAACCGGCACAACCAAGTGACATTCCCGAAACAACTCGGACACTCCGTGTGCTATTTTCTTAAGACGGCATCGAGTCGTTCCTTTTTTTTTTCAATGAAGCAACGCTGTGCAGAAAAAAAACTCAAAAAAGAATAAATTACAGTGCAATATTCCATTTACACCGGAACCTCACCAATTACACTTACTTGCCGCAAAGAGCCATTAGATTATCGATTCCATGTGGCCCGATGTTGGTTGAAAAAAAACCCCACAGGGATTTTTTAAAGCATGCCTTCTCAATACAAAAAGGTGCCTCGATCTATAATATGGGCAACATTGTAGATATGCATAAAACTGGGCCCCATCAAATTGAAATAAGCAGAATCATAATATATGTCAATGCTATAGTCACAACCCGGGAAGCTGTACGGTCTATCTAAAATGTTGCTCCTCAGTTTTGCATTATATTTCAAACGTTGCGCCTCAACGTTTGCTGCAATCATTGAACAGAAGCATCTTCAGAATCAATGGCATGATCAGTCAGACTGGCAGCCTCTGAAGAGCATAAACCCTGTCCTAAAAGACAGCAAAACCAATCCATATATTTTAGGGGATCAATTCATTAATCCGTCTGTCCTTGTAATGAGTGTTGGGAGCAGTTTAGACTGGGAGGAGCAGCATTTTGTCTGTTAACTGCATCTGCTTTATAGAATCATAGAAGCCTACAGTGCAGAAGGAGGCCATTCGGCCCATCGAGTCTGCACCGACCACAATCCCACCTATCCTCATAACCCCATGTATTTACCCTAGCTAGCCCCCCTGACACTAAGAGGCAATTTAGCGTGGCCAATCCACCTAACCCACACATCTTTGGATTGTGGGAGGAAACCGGAGCACCCGGAGGAAACCCATGCAGACACGGGGAGAATGCGCAAACCCCACACAGACAGTGACCCAAGGCTGGAATCGAACCCGAGATCCTGGCAGCAGTGCTAACCACTGTGCCACTGTGCCATCCCCTTTCTTACTGACCGTTTGTTCCTGGCATCCCCTTACCTATCATTTTGTTTGAAAGAAACCCTCTCTCTCCCAAACAATAATGGGAAAAAAAGTCATCAATCACTTTCGGGGGGGGGGGGGGGGGAATCATCAATTACATAGAAAACAAATTCTACCCAATCATATTACTGCGAATGTCTCAACGCTACAGTTGTCAGTTGAATTCCTCAATCACCAAATTCTCATCCATAAAGAAAAACTATAAACATAATAGGTGCATATAAAGTCAGAAAAAGGTGACCAGCTCCATCAGATATATACAACACTTCTCCATCCTAGAGTCAAAGGAATCACAGACAAGTCTCATCAAACTTGGCTGCACCTTCCTTTGAAATTCCCCAACCATATCTAGCCCACCAAACTAAATCCTTACTGGAGAAATGCGTACAGAAATCATTTGTCTTTGTGTATCGATAAGCCAATGATATGCAAACTAAGTGCGCCCTGCCATTGTTTCCCCATCTTCTTCTGAGGGATTGGCAGAAATACACAGGGGTATTCCAGCACCTACTGGAACTGTTCCTTTTCCAATATGTGGAGATGCTGGCGTTGGACTGGGGTAAATACAGTAAGAGTTTTAACAACACCAGGTTAAAGTCCAACAGGTTTATTTGGTAGCAAATGCCATTAGCTTTCGGAGCGCTGCTCCTTCGTCAGATGGAGTGGATATCTGCTCTCAAGCAGGGCATACAGAGACACAAAATCAAGTTACAGAATACTGATTAGAATGTAAATCTCTACGGCCAACCAGGTCTTAAAGGTACAGTCTGTATCTTTAAGACCTGGTTGGTTGTAGAGTTTCGCATTCTAATTAGTATTCTATAACTTGATTTTGTGTCTCTGTATGCCCTGTTTGAGAGCAGATATCGACTCCATCTGATGAAGGAGCAGCGCTCCGAAAGCTAATGGCATTTGCTACCAAATAAACCTGTTGGACTTTAACCTGGTGTTGTTAAAATTCTTACTGCCTTTTCCAATATGCCATTGCTCATTGTCACTGAGGTTAGTTCTGTCTCTATAAAACCCATGCTTATGGGCAGCATGGTGGCAGAGTGGTTAGCACTGCTGCCTCACAGTGCCAGGGACCCGGGTTCGATTCCTGGCTTGGGTCGCTGTCCCTGCGGAGTCTACACGTTCTCCCCGTGTCTGTGTAGGTTTCCTTTGGGTGCTCTGGTTTCTTCCCACAGTCTGAAAAACGTGTTTGTTAGGTGCATTGGCCATGCTAAATTCTCCCAGTGTTCCCGAACAGGTGCCGGAGTGTGGCGACTCGGTAATTTTCATTGTAACTTCATTGCAGTGTTAATGTAAGCCTACTTGTGACACTCATAGATCAACTTTAAACTTAAACTGTCACTTGAATGTGTCAAAGCATTCATATATAAAGCTAGTCTCAGTAACAGTGGCCACAAAACTATCACTGATTGTTGTAAAACCCCATCTGGTTCACTAGTGCCCTTTAAGGAAGGAAATCTGTCAACTTTACCTGGTCTGGCCAGCATGTGGAGCAGCATGGTGGCACAATGGTTAGCACTGCTACCTCACAGCGCCAAGTCCCAGGTTCAATTCCAGCCTCGGTCACTGTCTGTGTGGAATTTGCACATTCTCCCAGTATCCGTGTAGGTTTCCTTTGGGTGCTCCGGTTTCCTCCCACAGGCCAAAGATGTGCAGGTAGGTTGATTGGCCATGCTAAATTGACCCGAGTGTCAGGGGGGGGTAGCAGGGTAAATGTGTGGGCTTACAGGCCTGGGTGGGATTGTGGTTTTTGCAGACTCGATGGGCCAAATGGCTTCCTTCTGTACTGTAGGGATTCGATGTGACCCCAGACCCCACAGTCACTTGGTTGACTCTTAACTGCCCTCTGAATTGTTCAGTTCAAAGGCAATTAGGGATAGGTAACAAATGCAGGCTTTATCAGTAACACTCATGTCCTGGGAAAGAAGAAAGCAATTTTGAGTTAATCCCATAGCTGTTTTTATATCTAATAATTAGAAATCACAATTACATTTACAGTTAGCTATACTTCAGTGTATTAGTTACTCTTGTGTTAAGTAATTGGATATGTTCTAAATGCCAAAAAATAAAATAAATAAACCTTTTACTTGTGTAATCATATTTTGCGTTTTACAATATATATGTATAATCTTTAACAGTTAGCTAATTTGATATAATTAGATTGTTACAAATTGATGCAATTGGGTATAGTTTATATAGATTTCTAGTATTATATGTAGCTTGATCTGCAATATATTCAATGTTTTAATGTGCATTCACCTGATGAAGGAGCAGCGCTCCGAAAGCTCATGATTCCAAATGATCCTGTTGGACTTTAACCTGGTGTTGTGAGACTTCTTACTGTGCCCACCCCAGTCCAACGCCGGCATCTCCACATCATGTGCGTTCGTTCTATTTCCAAGTACAATATAATGGAATGGTGGAAGGCAATGGCACAGATGTATTTATTACTTAACTGTTTCTTATTTTATCTGTAAGCATTGCCATGGGGCATTCGCATAATATATTGTACAAAAATGACCCATATTTTGGGTAATTTGCTGATAATTATTTCAACTGATAGTCCAACCCAACATTGGCTCTTTGAGATGCTAACTAACTTGCAGAATTTCAGAATTGCAGAATTTTTAATTTAAAAATTAAATCATATTTCTAGCAATGACCAGTTTTCTTTCACTCCGCACTCATGGGCGGCATGGTGGTACAGTCGTTCCATAGCTGCCTCACAGCGCCAGGAACCCTGGTTCATTTTCCGGCATGGCTAATTGCCCATGTGGAGTTGGCACGTTCTCCCCGTGTCTGCGTGTGTTTCCTCCGGGCGCTCCGGTTTCCTCCCACAGTCCGAAAGACGGGCCGGTTAGGTGGATTGGCCATGCTAAATTCTCCCGAACAGGCGCTGGAGTGTGGCGACTAGGGGATTTTCACAGTAATTTCATTGCAGTGAGAATGTAAGCCTTACTTGTGACTAAAAATAAATAAGCTTTCTTTTTTCATCCCAGCTTTCACATGGTGGCTGTAAACTGTTCTACGTTTGTCGCTTTAGCCCGTCCATTTAGACCACTGGCTTGTTATCACCCTCTGGTATCTGAAAGACCTTTATACATTATCCCGAGCAATATGCTGCCATTGTTTGTTCTCCCTGACCACTTGCAGCTCTGTGTTCTGCTCGTAGAACGGAATAGGAATAAAGCTGCCAAACTGCATCTTAAACGCTTTTCAAAGAACCGCGAGAGAAATAGATTGTTTAAAGATCAGACAGAATCATTGAATAGCTACAGTCCATTTAGCGATTGTTTCCAAGTCAACTTTTGCAAACACTCACTGCTGGATAAACAAAGACAAGGAACAAACTATAACTCTTTAGCAAAAGGTTTCAATTGCACTTTAATAGATCACAGCACATTTTTGATGTTAACATCTGTAACATATAGTCATTTCATATAATGGTTGGTTAAATTGATTTGACTATACATTATTGGCTCAGAATATATCCAGCTGAGAACAAACACTGAATATAACTTAGATCAACCGAAGACTTACATAATATGATGTATATTGCCATCGCTGGGAAAAGGGAATTGAAAGGGATGCATTCTTGTAAAGTAATTGGAAAAAAAATGTGATTTTCACAGTAACAGTGTTAATGTAAACCTACTTGTGACGATAATAAATAAACTTAAACTTAAACATTTGTTAACATATTTTCCTTCCACATTGAAATGAGCTGTCGATGTTGCGAAGAAAAGTAGACGCTGACTCCATAGATAGGCTACGTGTTTGAACTTTGAGCACAATTTGTAGGCTTCTTTAGTTCCATGCTGATTTTATTAATCCAATCAAGAAAGATAACCATAGCAACAAACAACAAAACTGCTGCGGCCACTGACTGCATTCTGAAAGGGACTTCAAAAGGAAGATGTTCCAAAGAACATTGCAGGAATAATATGTCATTTTACTTTCAATACATTTTGCAACAGTGCCTGTGCACAGAGACAGAAAACCTTTGAATTATTCAAAAAAAAGAGACAGCTCATAATGAGGACCAGTCAAGAATTCTTTTAAAGAAACCTTTGGCTTATTTGGGGTGTTTGAGTTGCTGGTCTGAATACAGACTTTAATGGATTTTCTGGGAGATAAGAATTTTAAGAGGTGCTTGTCAAATGTCCTGTAGTCATATCCCGGTGATATTCCCATAGTTTAACCTGAAGCTGTACAAGATCTAAGAGTGGCACGGTGCCAATGCATGTTTGTGCCCACACTCCTCCAGATGTACAGAGTTCATTATCTTAGATGCGTTGTCAATAGAAGAGGCAGATTGAAGGCCAAGTATTTCTCTCAAACAGAGCAAGAAGAAAAAAAAACCAATTGTTTTATCACACACAGGTATAGGTTGCGAGACAATAGATTTAAAACTGAGATGAGGAGGAACTACTTCTCGCAGAGGGTGGTGAATTTGTGGAACTCGCTGCCCCATAGCGCGGTGGAGTCTGAATTGTTGAATGGTTTCAAGAAGGAGATAGATATATTTCTGATCAAAAATGGGTTAAAGGGATATGGGGAACTGATGGGGAGGTGGATTTGAGACCAGGGAGAGATCAGCCATGATCTGATTGAATGACGGAGCAGGCTCGAAGGGCTGAATTTGCCTACTTCTGCTCCTAATTCCTATGTTCCTATGTTGCTAGTTATGATTTCAACAGTGACAAAGTAAGAACTGATCACCTGCCATATTTTTACAGGGATGTTTAATGTGACTGCATTGAGAGGTGGAAAGTATCATAGAAAGAATCATAGAAACCCTACAGTGCAGAAGGAGGCCATTCGGCCCATCGAGTCTGCACCGACCACAATCCCACCCAGGCCCTACCCCCACATATTTACCCGCTAATCCCGCTAACCTACGCATCTCAGAACTCGAAGGGGCAATTTTTTTTTAACCTGGCCAATCAACCTAACCTGCACATCTTTGGACTGTGGGAGGAAACCGGAGCACCCGGAGGAAACCCACGCAGACACGAGGAGAATGTGCAAACTCCACACAGACAGTGACCCGAGCTGGGAATCGAACCCGGGACCCTGGAGCTGTGAAGCAGCAGTGCTAACCACTGTGCCACCGTGCCGCCCTGCACGGTAGAAATAACTGAGAATCATAGGTTAAAAATCAATTTAAAATGTGAGAAAATGCTCTCAAGATGAGGTCATGATGTGGCGATGCCGGCGTTGGACTGGGGTAAACACAGTAAGGAGTCTAACAACATCAGGTTAAAGTCCAACAGGTTTATTTGGTAGCAAACGCCACTAGCTTTCGGAGCGCTGCTCCTTCATCAGGTGAGTGGGAGATCCCACTCACCTGACGAAGGAGCAGCGCTCCGAAAGCTAGTGGCATTTGCTACTAAATAAACCTGTTGGACTTTAACCTGGTGTTGTTCGACTCCTTACTCAAAATGAGGCACAATCTTTCGGATTTGCAATAAAAACAGAAAATGCTGGGAAAAAAACCCAGCAGATCGCTTTTTTTATTCATTTGTGGGACATGGGCGTCGCTAGCTGGCCAGCATTTATTGCCCATCCCTATTGCCCTCGGAGGGCAGTTGAGAGTCAACCACATTGCTGTGGCTCTGGAGTCACATGTAGGCCAGACCAGGTAAGGATGGCAGATTTCCTTCCCTAAAGGACATGAGTAAACCAGATGGGTTTTTCTGACAGTGGTTTCATGGTCATCAGTAGATATTTAATTCCAGATTTCTTTTTGAATTTCAAGTTCTGCCATCTGCTGTGACGGGGTTTGAACACAGGTTCCCAGAACATTGGCTGAGTGTCTGGATTAATAGTCTAGTGACAATACCACTAGGCCATCACATCCCCTGGTCCGGTAGCATTTGCAAAGAGAAAGAAACAGAGTTAACTTTACTCATCTTCTTCTCATTCAAAGAGTCAGATTGGGCTCGAAACATTCACTCTGTTTCCCCCTCCACAGATGCTGCCAGACCTGCAGAGTTTTTCTAGGTATTATCTGCTTTTATTTCAGTTTTCCACCCCCTGCAGTATTTTGCCTTTACTGTAGCATTTGTATTCCTACCCTGCCTGTTTCCCATGCCATGAAGCAAATATTGGCCTGGGGAATATTAAGCCTCGCCTTGATTTCAAACTTCTCCTCTTTGTTTTCAAATCCTTTCATAACTGCCCCCCCCCCTCCAACCCCCCTCCAGATCTCTGTAATCTCTTCCAGCTCCACAACTCTCTGAGATAGCCACACTCCTCCAAATCTGACCCCTAGGGAGCATTCCCAATTTTAGTCAGCACTGCTGCCTCACAGTGCCAGGACCCGGGTTCAATTCCGGCCTCGGGTCACTGTCTGCATGGGTTTCCTCCGGGTGCTCTTGTTTCCTCCCATAGCCCAAAGATGTGCAGGTTAGGTTGATTGGCCATGATAAATTGCCCCTTAGTGGCAGGGGGATTAGGACTGTAAATGGGTTATGGGGATGGGACCTGGGTGGGATTGTTGTTGGTGCAAGCTCGATGAGCCAAATGGCCTCCTTCTGCACTGTAGCTTCTATGATTCCATGATTCTCCAAAAGACGTGCTGATTGGGTGCAGTTGTCATGCTAAATTCTCCCTCAGTGTATCCAAACGGGCGCCGGAGTGTGGCGACTAGGGGATTTTCATAGTAACTTCATTGCAGTGTTAATGTATGCCTACTTCTGACATTAACTAATAAATAAAAAAATAACTTCAGCTGCCAAGGACCAAAGATCTGAAATTCCTCCACTAAACCTCGCCACCATTCTTTCCTTCTTTAGGACACTCTTTAAAACTTACGCCTTTGACGCGGGTTTTGGTCATTTGCTCTAATATCTCTCCCTGCGACTCAGAATCAAATTTCACTTGATTCTGCTCCGGTGAAACACCATTGGGCATTTTGCTACTGTAAAGCAGCTGTACAAATCAACATTTTAGTTGTTGTGGAGAAATCAAGAACAAGTGTATAGAAAATCTAATTCCCACAAGGTTAGATACCTGGAATGAGTGGGTTATGATGATAGGTTGGAAAGGCTGGGCCTGTTTCCACTGGAGCTTAGAAGGGTGAGGGATGACTTGATTGAAGAATATAAGATCCTGAATAGTCATGACAAGGGCAACATGGTGGCACAGTGGTTAGCACTGCTGCCTCACAGCGCCAGGAACCCTGGTTCATTTCCCAGCTTGGTTGACTGCCCATGTGGAGTCTGCACATTCTCCCCGTGTCTGCGTGGGTTTCCTCCGGGTGCTGCGGTTTCCTCTCACAGTCCAAAAGACGTGCTGGTCAGGTGCATTGGCCATGTTAAATTCTCCCTCAGTGTGCCCGAACAGGCGTTGGAGTGTGGTGACGAGGGGATTTTCACAGTAACTTCATTGCAGTGTTAATCATGGAAATTATAGAAACCCTACAATGCAGAAGGAGGCCATTTGGCCCATCGAGTCTGCACTGATGACATTCCCACCTAGGCCCTGTCCCCATAACCTCACATATTTACCCCACTAATCCCTCTAACCTACTCGGGACACTAAGGGAAAATTTAGCATGGCCATTGCACCTAACCTGCACATCTTTGGACCGAGGGAGGAAACCAGAGCACCCAGAGGAAACCTACGCAGGCACGGAGAGAATGTGCAAACTCTATGCAGTCACCCAAGCTAGGAATTGAACCCAGGCCCCTGAAGCTGTAAAGCAGCAGTGCTAACCCCTGTGCCGCCATGCTGCCCCAGTGTAACCCATAATGTAATAAATAAAAACTTAAAACCATAAGGTGGACGTGGAATAGATGTTTCCTCTTATGAGTGAGTCCAGAACTTAGGGGACACTGTTTTAAAATTAGGTGTCATCTATTTAGGACAGAAATGAGGAGAAGTTTTTTTCTCTCAGAGGGTTGTGCAACTTTGGAACTCTGCCTCAGTAGGAGGAGGAGGAGGGGGGGTCACTGAATATTTTTAAGACAGTGGTAGATAGATCCTTGTTAGAAGGGAACCAGAAGTTATTGGGTATAGATGGGAACGTAGAACTTGAAACTAAACAGATCAGCAGTGGTCTTATTGAATGGTGTAGCAGGCTCAAGGGGCCAAATGGCCTAATACTTCTCCTTTCTGGAATGTTCATGTGTTTGTATATTATGGATGCCAGCTTCAATGTAACTCTCAAAACTGACATCACTCGATGTTTATAAAAACAAAATACTGCGGGTGTTGGAATTGGAATCTGTAACAAAAACAGAAAATGCTGGAAACTCTGAGCAGGTCTGGCAGCATCTGTGGAGAGAGAATAGAGCCAATGTTTTGAAATGTTGGTTCTATTCTCTGTCCACAGATGCTGTCAGACCTGCTGAGATTTTCCAGCATTTTCTACTTTTCATAGAATACCTACAGTGCAGAAGGAAGCCATTCGGCCCATCAAGTCTGCACTGACCACAATCCCACCCAGCCCCTATTCCCGTAACTCCAATCATTTATTCTGCTAATTCCCCTAACACTAGGGGCAATTTAGCATGGCCAATCAACCTGATCCGCATATCTTTGGACTGTGAGAGGAAACTGGAGCACCCAGAGGAAACTCATGTAGGCACGGGGGAGAACGTGCAAACTCCACACAGTGACCCGAGACCGGAATTGAACCCAGATCCCTGACGCTGTGAGGCAGCAGTGCTAACCACTGTGCCACCGTGCCACCCATTGTCACTAGGTTTTTGTTGACTTGAGGGTATTAAGCGATTTGATGCAAAGGTGGGTGAAGGGAGTTAAGATTGCAGTTCAGTGCAATGAGTTTTACAATGAGCTTTGACAAAGGGTCATCTGGACTCGAAACGGCAGCTCTTTTTTCTCTCCTTACAGATGCTGCCAGACCTGCTGCGATTTTCCAGCATTTTCTCTCTGGGTTGCAGATTAGTTATGTATTAATTGAATCACACAACAGCTTTGTGGGGTTTTATCGCCTAGTTTTGATCCTACGATTGACCAGACACAATCAAATAGGATTCATGTAGAAATTACGGGACCAAAGGACAATGAATCAATTCATGGATTAAATGTGCCCATTTAAAACAAAAGTTACTGTCTTCCATTCTTTATGTGTTCAGTTTTACTTTTTGGGATTCATATAAGCACAACATACATTGGGTATGTCAGGTTGATTGGCCGTGATAAGTTGCGCTTTGTGTCAGGGAGATTATCTAAGGTAAATAAATGGGGTTGTGGGGGGAGGGTATGGGGATTGTTGTCGGTGCAGACTCGATGGGCCAAATGGCCTCCTTCTCTGCTTTAGGGATTATATGGTTCTATGATTCTACATGTCACTAAAAAGATTTGTCAACTCAAACCAGCATATTGATAAACCTAGGTAGGTTCTAAACAAAACAGCACATACTGGCTGTACTTTATGCATAAGGCACATTTCAATGAGTCACCATCCACCCAGCAAATATTGTTGTTTGTGTTGCAAATGCCATTTTTTCAATCATCCTTGCAAGCCTTTTGTCTGGCCAGGTTCAGTGTGTTCTTGCAATGGACCACAAACCATTTTAAAAGGTAGCTTATAAATTAGCCTGCTTTCCTTTCTGCCAAACCTGCCCTGGATGGTTAATTACAAACTAGAAACGCTGTTAATATAGCAGCCCAATGCAATACATTAAGAACAGGGATTGTCACAGCTCCGGGATGAAGTTCCACATTTGGCATCAGTTGATTTTCTTTAGACGAACAACACAAATGTGTTTAAATTGCCACATTTTATTCCCATCCACTTTCTATCAGAAGAAAGAAGGTTGAACTCTTCTGAGGACAAGCTGATGACGTGGATGTCAGAGGTTACAATAACTTGGTGTATTCAAGACCCCCAGTTAAAAAAACTTCATTTTAAAACACTGATCTGTATCCTGCAGAAAGTCAGTGTCTTCAGGAGGGAAGGGACAACAGTGGCGGGGGGGGGGGGGGGGGGGAGGAGCACAGTATCGAAGAGTAACCTCATTGTGAGGGTCTGAATGAACTTACTCTTTACACCACAAGTCCGACCATGTGGGGGGAGGGGAGGACACAGTCACACACGTTCAGCAAATAGAGGGCCCAGGATTTCTGTTTGCAGACTGTAAGGTTTATTGAAAAAGTTTAGCTCTGTAACCCGATCCGATCTGATTAGCTTCTGATAGTTTAAAATGACCAGGTGATTGTAACCTGCCCTCTCCAATTGATAATGACAGGCGGATTAGCTCATTTTCTCCTTTATCTCTCTCCCCCCGCAACGTTCCCCACCCCGCACCCCCACCTCCTCCCAGCCTGGCCCTTGTTTCTTACCCCCTCACTGCTCCCTCCAACAATTAGACTGTGGCACTGTTTTGGCCGTTTCACACTTATCGACAGAAGGATAGAGCCTGAAATTAAAAGCGAGCGCAATGCATCCACCATCTGCATACGGAACACTGGTATTTGAAATACTGTGTCCAATTCTGGTCACCACACGACCAGAGGGACGTGAAGGCTTTGGAGAGAGTGCAGAAAATGTTTACCAGGCTGTTGCCTGGTATAGAGGGTATTAGCTAGAGGCTAGATTGAATGAACTGGGATTGTTCTCCCTGGAAAGATGGGAGGCTGAGGGGGTGACCTGATAGAAGTTAATAAAATTATGAGGGGTATAGATAGGGTGAACAGTTGGAAGCTCTTTCCCAGGGCAGAAATGACAATTACAAGGAGGCACAAGTTCAAGATAAGGGGGGAAAGATTCAGTGGAGATGTGCGGGGGAAGTTTTTTACACAGAGGGTGGTGGGGGCCTGCAATTCACTACCAAGCGAGGTGGTTGAGGCAGTTACGTTAGTGACAGTTAAGACTTATCTGGATAGGCACATGAACAAACAGGAAATAGAGGGTTGGTCAAGATAGGTAAACATGGTCGATCCAGGCTTGGAGGGCCGAAGGGCCTGATCCTGTACTGTACTGTTCTTTGTTCTTTGCTCTTTGAAAGAGGAGGAGGAAACGGTGGCACAGTGGTTAGCACTGCTGGCTCACAGCGCCAGGGACCCGGGTTCAATTCCGGCCTCGGGTCACTGTCTGGGTGGAGTTTGCACATTCTCCCCGTGTCTGCGTGGGTTTCCTCTGGGTGCTCCGATTTCTTCCCACAGTCCGAAAGATGTGTGGGTTAGGTGGATTGACCGTGATAAATTGCCCCATCATGTCAAGGGGACTAGCTAAGGTAAATGCATGGGGATATGGGGATAGGGCCTGGGTGGGATTGTGGTTGGTGCAGACTCGATGGGCCAAATGGCCTCCTTCTGCACTGTAGGGATTCTATGATTCTATGAAACTGAAGCATTCTCCTTTCTGAAAGAGGGTGACACATGTTGCCTGTGGAACCTTTCCATTCGCTTGTCCCGAAACTGTAAAACCCCGTCTGAGGTCAACGGACCTTCCTGTGCTCTGCCCTTGCCTGCTCCGATTCCCGTGGCGGGCGGGGTGGTAAAATTCCAGCCTCAGTCTTCATCTCAGTCTCTGTCTCGTGTGCGGCTGTCTTGCAGAGAGGTGTAACATTCTGGGCTTTGCTTTTCCTTCCTGTTGCTTTCCCGCTCGCTCCTTGTTGATGAGGGCGTGCGTAAAAGAAATGATTCTCTGTATTTTTTTTGAGAATCGCAGAGTTGATTCTTTGAACTGCATTCCTGTTTGCAATGTTTTTGTTAAAAGCATGGCAGGAGGGGGTGGGGGAAGAGACTTCAGTGTTGGAGCTTCATACTCCGCGTTCTTGCTCTTATTCTGGCAGTCACATCCCCTTGTGACAGTTGACTTGGTAATTACCTTTCACCCAATGCTACTAGGATCTGGCAGGTCCCGTAATGGATGGCGCTGATGGCGTGTGCTTACTACTTAGGCACATCTGTTTTTCCCCACATGGTTAGGATGATCAGTCAACTTCCCTCAGCATTGATTGAACAGAACAGTTCCAGTACAAGCTGTTAAAAGCTGTTATGAATACGATGAGTAACCACAACACTGATACTTATTTGAAGCAAGACGCTTGGAGTTTCCACCTTGGGTGATCATAGGATCCCTACGGTGCAGAAAGAGGCCATTCAGCCCCTCGTGTCTGTACCGACCACAATCCCACCTATTCCCGTAACTCCATGCATTTACCCTGCTAATCCCACTGACACAAGGGGCAATTTAGCATGGCCAGTCAACCTAACCTGCACATCTTTGGACACTAAGGGGCAATTTGTCATGGCCAATCCACCTAACCCATACATCTTTGGACTGTGGGAGGAAACTGGAGCACCCGGAGAAAACCCATGCAGACACGAGGAGAACGTGCAAACTCCACAGTGACCCAAGGCCGGAATTGAACCTGGGACCCTGGCACTGTGAGGCAGCAGTGCTAACCACTGTGCCACTATGCCGCCCTTCCAGCTAATCCACCTGAAGTTGTACACAAGAGCTGCCAAGTTGCACCTAAGGGCCCTCTCATAGAACCTCGATAGTGCAGGAGAGGCCAATAGACCTATCAAGTCTGTACCGGCTCTCTGACAGAGTATTTTACCCAGGACCTTCCCTCCGCCCTATCCGTATCATCTTACACATTTACCATTGCTTAGTCCATCTAACCTACACATCTTTGGACACTCAGGGGCAATTTAGCATGGCCAATCCACCCAACCTGCACATCTTTGGACACTAAGGGGCAATTTGCCATGACCAATCCATCTAACCCGCACATCATTGGATTTTCACAGTAACTTCAGTGCAGTGTTAATGTTAGCCTACATGTGACACCAATAAACTAAGAGGCAATTTAGCACGGACAATCCCCCTAACGTACACATCTTTGGACATTAAGGGGCAATTTAGCATGGCCAATCCCCCTAACCTACACATCTTTGAACACTGAGATCAAAGCAAAATACTGCGGACGCTGGAATCAGAAACAAAAACCGTTAGAAATGGCGGAGGTGCTTAATGAATACTTTACCTCGGTATTCACGGTGGAACGGGATCTGGGTGGTTGTACTGCTGGTTTGCGGTGGACAGAAAGGATCGAGCATGTGGACATAAAGAAAGAGGATGTGTTGGAACTATTGAATGGCATCAAGGTTGGTAAGTCGCCGGGACCGGATGGGATGTACCCCAGGTTACTGTGGGAGGCGAGGGAGGAGATTGCGGAGCCTTTGGCGATGATCTTTGCATCGTCGATGGAGACGGGAGAAGTTCCGGAGGATTGGAGGATTGCAGATGTGGTCCCTATATTCAAGAAAGGGAACAGGGACAGCCCGGGAAATTACCGACCGGTGAGTCTAACCTCAGTGGTTGGTAAGTTGATGGAGAGGATCCTGAGAGACAGGATTTATGATCATCTAGAGAAGTTTAGTATGATCAAAAGTAGTCAGCACGGCTTTGTCAAGGGCAGGTCGTGCCTTACGAGCCTGGTTGAGTTCTTTGAAAATGTGACCAAACACATTGACGAAGGAAGAGCGGTGGATGTGGTCTATATGGACTTCAGCAAGGCGTTCGATAAGGTCCCCCATGCAAGACTTCTTGAGAAAGTGAGAGGGCATGGGATCCAAGGGGCCTTGTGGATCCAGAACTGGCTTGCCTGCAGAAGGCAGAGAGTGGCTGTGGAGGGGTCTTTCTCTGCATGGAGGTCAGTGACCAGTGGAGTGCCCCAGGGATCTGTTCTGGGACCCTTGCTGTTTGTCATTTTCATAAATGACCTGGATGAGGAAGTGGAGGGATGGGTTGGTAAGTTTGCTGACGACACCAAGGTAGGTGGTGTTGTGGATAGTTTGGAGGGATGTCAGAAGTTGCAGCGAGACATAGATAGAATGCAAGACTGGGCGGAGAAGTGGCAGATGGACTTCAACCCGGATAAGTGTGTAGTGATCCATTTTGGCAGATCCAATGGGATGAAGCAGCAGTATAATATGAAGGGTACCATTCTTAGCAGTGTAGAGGATCAGAAGGACCTTGGGGTCCGGGTCCATAGGACTCTTAAATCGGCCTCGCAGGTGGAGGATGCGGTCAAGAAGGTGTACGGCGTACTAACCTTCATTAATCGAGGGATTGAGTTTAGGAGTCGGGAGATAATGCTGCAGCTTTATAGGACCCTGGTTAGACCCCACTTGGAGTACTGCGCGCAGTTCTGGTCACCTCATTACAGGAAAGATGTTGAAGCCATTGAAAGGGTGCAGAGGAGATTTACAAGGATGTTGCCTGGATTGGGGGGCATGCCTTATGAGGATAGATTGAGGGAGCTTGGTCTCTTCTCCCTGGAGAGACGAAGGATGAGAGGTGACCTGATAGAGGTTTACAAGATGTTGAGAGGTCTGGATAGGGTAGACTCTCAGAGGCTATTTCCAAGGGCTGAAATGGTTGCTACGAGAGGACACAGGTTTAAGGTGCTGGGGGGTAGGTACAGAGGAGATGTCAGGGGTAAGTTTTTCACTCAGAGGGTGGTGGGTGAGTGGAATCGGCTGACGTCGGTGGTGGTGGAGGCAAACTCGTTGGGGTCTTTTAAGAGACTTCTGGATGAGTACATGGGATTTAATGGGATTGAGGGCTATAGATAGGCCTAGAGGTAGGGATATGATCAGCGCAACTTGTGGGTCGAAGGGCCTGTTTGTGCTGTGGCTTTCTATGTTCTATGTTCTAAAAACAGAAAAATGCTGGAAAATCTCAGCAGGTCTGACAGCATCTGTGGAGAGGGAATAGAGCCAACATTTCGAGTCTGGATGACCCTTTGTCAGAGCTGAGAGGAAAGAGAGTTAGTGGAGATTTATACTATGAGAGTCGGGAGGGGTGATGGAATTGGGCAAAGGGAATGTCAATGAGCGTGCGGGAGGCTGAGAATGTGTTGGAAGTGTCCAGTAAGTGATCAGAATGTGTGAATGGCAAAACAAAGGTACAGCTTGGTAAAGGACTGCCTGAGGAATGGGGCAATTGGTCTGAAGAAGCGGGGGGTGGGGGGGGGGGGGGGGGAGGTGGGGGGGGAAGGAGAGCGATAAAATGGAGAATGAGATGAAATGAGATAAAATAAATGGAAATGGGATGAAGATGGAGGGAAGAGTTCATGCTCTGAAGTGATTGAACTCAATGTTCAGCCTGGAAGACTGTAAAGCTCCTCGTCACCAGGTGAGTTGCTGTTCCTCCAGTTTGTGTTGGGGTTCGCTAGGAAGGCCAAGGACGGACATGTGGGCAGGAGAGCATCTTTTGATACTAATTGGCACTTTAGCATGGCCAATCCACCTCATCTTTGGAATGTGTGAGGAAACCGGAGCACCCGGAGGAAACCCACGCAGACACGGGGAGAATGTGCAGAATCCACACAGACAGTCACTCGAAGCTGGAATCGAACCTGGGTCCCTGGTGCTGTGAAGCAGTAGTGCTAACCATTGTGCCATCATGCTGCCTCTCAATCATATTAGAATATGCCCAAACTTAAAGTGGGCATAAATGGGCATAAATCTAAATGAAGCCCAAGAACATGGCAAACCTACTCCACTATATTCCTTCTTTGAGTCTTAAAATTTGAAGTCCTTGCTCTTTTAACCACTATCATTGTACACTGGGCACAGAGCATCTAATCAGCGGAGCATTTCAATTGTTCGATATCTTATATTTTGCCACCAATTGGGAATGGACAATAAATGCCAAATGATGCGCCCATTTCAACAAGGGAAACAATGATAAAAGCAATGGCAATATGACAAAGGAAAACTCATGGCCTCCTCTCTGTGTCTGTGTCCCTTCAGGGTGAAAATTCAAGCCACTAACCTTAGTTCTATTGACCTCAGTAGAGGTTTGATCTGGACAGTGTTGAGCACAGTTTACTTTGATTTTAATTTGATTTGATTTGGTTTAAATTATTATTGTCATATGTATTGGCATACAGTGAAAAGTATTGTTTATTGTGGGCCATACAGAGAAAGCATACCATTCATAGAGAAGGAAAAGAGAGAGTGCAGAATGTAGTGTTACAGTTATAGCTAGGGTGTAGAGAAAGATCAGCTTAATGCAACGTAAGTCCAATCAAAAGTCTGATGGCAGCAGGGACGAAGCTGTTCTTGAGTCGGTTGGTACGTGACCTCAGACTTTTGTATCTTTTTCCCAATGGAAGAAGGTGGAAGAGAGTATGTCCGGGGTGTGTGGGGTCCTTGATTATGCTGGCTGCTTTGCCGAGGCAGCGGGAAGTGTAGACAGAGTCAATGAATGGGAGGCTGGTTTGCGTGATGGATTGGGCTCCATTCACGACCTTTTGTAGTTCCTGGTGGTCTTGCACAAAGCAGGAGCCATACCAAGCTGTGATACAACCAGAAAGAATGCTTTCTATGGTGCATCTGTAAAAGTTGGCGGTGGACATGCCAAATTTCCTTGGCACACAGTAAGAAGTGGTTCTGTGTCGCCCATCACCTTTTCCTTCAGGTCTTGTCTTTTTAGAATCCCCTGATGCGTTGTGAGTTTGCTGGTGTGGGCATTATAGCTATCATACTGCAGAAATATCAACCGCGTCAGACCACTGTAACATTATGAACGGAAAATTATGTTTCTGACTCTGCTGGTGCCTGATATGTGTCACCTGGAGAGATGATGAGACCACCAATCCAGCAAGATTCTCAATTTGGACCCTAGTTTTTTTAATTTATTGTTTTGTGGACCTCGCTGGCTGGCCAGCATTTATTGCCCATCCTTAGTTGTCCTTGAGAAGGTGGTGGTGAGCTGCCTTCTTGAAACTCTATAGTCCATGTACTGTGGGATGACCCACAATGTTAGGAAATTCCAGGATTTTGACCCAAAGAACAAAGAAAATTACAGCACAGGAACAGGCCCTTCGGCCCTCCAAGCCTGCACCGACCATGCTGCCTGACTTAACTAAAATCCCCTACCCTTCCGGGGACCATATCCCTCTATTCCTATTCTATTCATGTATTTGTCAAGACGCCCCTTAAAAGTCACTACTGTATCCACTTCCACTACCTCCCCCGGCAACGAGTTCCAGGCACCCACCACCCTCTGTGTAAAGAATCTGCCTCGCACATCTCCTTTAAACGTTGCCCCTCGCACCTTAAACCTATGCCCCCTAGTAATTGACTCTTCCACCCTGGGAAAAAGCTTCTGACTATCCACTCTGTCCGTGCCTCTCATAATCTTGTAGACTTCTATCAGGTCTCCCCTCAACCTCCGTCGCTCCAGTGAGAACATAACCCAGTGACTGCAGAGGAACGGCGATATATTTCCAAGTCAGGATGGTGAGTGGCTTGGAGGGGAACTTGCAGCTGGTGGTGTTCCCATGTGTCTGCTGCCCTTGTCCTTCTAGATGGAAGTAACCATGAGTTTGGAAGGTGCTGCCTCAGTATCTGTGGCGAATTGCTGCAGTGCATCTTGTAGGGAGTACACACTGCTGCTACTGTGCATCAGTGGTGGAGGGAGTGAATGTTGAAGATGGTAGATGGGGTGCCAATCAAGCGGATGGCTTTGACCTTAATGGTGTTCAGCTTTGTGAGCGTTGTTAGAGCAAGGGAAGAGTATTCCATCACACTCCTGCCTTGTGCCTTGTAGATGGTCGACAGGCTTTGGGGTGTGAGGACGTGAGCTACTTGCTACAGTTTTCCGAGCCTCTGACCTGCACTTGTAGCCATTGTGTTTATGTGGCGAGTCCAGTTGAGTTCCTGTTGAGTTGGCTAATCTCAGGTGGTTGCAGGCAAGTCCATTATGATTAGACCCAGTGTAACTGAACCACGTGAGGGTGGAGTGGTGGGGTGGGGGGGGGGGGTGGTGGAGAGGCAGGACTCTCATGAATGTCTTGATTTGATTTATTATTGCCACATGCATTGGGATACAGCGAAAAGTGTTGTTTCTTGCAGGCTATACAGACAAAGCATACCGTTCATAGAGCCCATAGGGAACAAGGAAAGGAGAGCATGCAGAATGTAGTGTTACAGTCATAGATAGGGTGTAGAGAAAGATCAACTTAGTATAAGGTAGGTCCATTCAAGAGTCTGAGGGCAGCAGGGAAGAAGCTGTTCTTGAGTCGGTTGGTACGTGACCTCAGACTTTCCTATCTTTTTCCGGATGGAAGAAGGTGGAAGAGATAATGTCCAAGGTGCGTGGGGTCCTTAGTTATGCTGGCTACTCGGAGTCAATGGATGGGAGGCTGGTTTGCGTGATGGACTGGGCTATGTTCACAATCCTTTGTAGTTTCTTGTGGTCTTATTCCAGGTCACTTTTCACTGCAGGATAATGCATGGGCATGACTGCCAGAGGAGGGGCAGGATTGTTATCTGCTGTGATGCCACCGTGGTTACTCAGCATGTTGGCTTTCTAAACCCGCATGGGAACAATGGCTGCTTGTACAAGATACTGGAGGCTAGCATTTAGAGTCCTACTCAAGCTTCATTCAGTGTCCTCAGAAGCAGCAGGACTAAATTTCAATGTTACTTTTATTAGCGAATGTTCATGCTCATTGGGGTGTTAGCCTTGGGTGAAGTCGGATTGTCCCATTTCACAGCACCGGATATCAACAGAAATCACTCCCAGTTCCACTGTGATATGCTTGCTGAGCAATGCATGCGCATGGGTGGCAGGGTAGGACATACATGACTGACTTCAGCTGTGATGTCTGAAGGGTGAAATTAGTTTGATATTAGTGCAAAGTGATTCCAGCTTCACAGCAATGTAAATTAGTGGCATCCCAGGAAGGCTTCATTGAGACATCAATGGAAACAAAAATCAAGGATGGTGTTTATTGGGCGGCTGACACTACCTCACACATTTTACACTATTGTCCAAAGTCAATATTACTCTTCCCGGGGTGCAAGTTGGACGATAAACCTGGAATGAAAATCCAAGCAAAGCGGAATGACACTTCTCCGACAACCTTTGTTCCACTTCTTTCTGGTGCGGACCTGATGCTGGATTTGGGCTGGTTTTACATATGAACCTGCAGAGATGTTGCTGACAAAATTGTAACATCGATATTCTAGGGGCAATCTAAATGCATTTGGTATTGTTGCTGGGTAAAGATTTGATTTGATTTGTTATTGTCACATGTATTAACATACAGTGAAAAGTATTGTTTCTTGCGCGCTATACAGACAAAACATACCATTCATAGAGAAGGAAATGAGAGAGTGCAGAATGCAGTGTTACAGTCATAGCTAGGGTGTAGAGAAAGATCAACTTAATGCAAGGTAAGTCCATTCAAAAGTCTGACGGCAGCAGGGAAGAAGCTGTTCTTGAGTCGGTTTGTACGTGACCTCAGACTTTTGTATCTTTTTCCTGGAGGAAGAAGGTGGAAGAGAGAATGTCCGGGGTGCGGGCTGGCTGCTTTGCCGAGGCAGCAGGAAGTGTAGACAGAGTCAATGGATGGGAGTCTGGTTTGCGTGATGGATTGGGCTATATTCACAACCTTTTGTATTCCTTGCAGTCTTGGGCAGAACAGGAGCCATACCAAGCTGTGATACAACCAGAAAGAATGCCTTCTATGGTGCACCTGTAAAAGTTGGTGAGAGCTGTAGCCAAATGGCCTCCTTCTGCACTGCAGGAATTCTATGATTCTATGAGATGGTAGCCAAAGCTCAGGTTTTACATAAAGCGCAGCTACAGCTCTCACCAACTTTTACAGGTGCACCATAGAAGGCATTCTTTCTGGTTGTATCACAGCTTGGTATGGCTCCTGTTCTGCCCAAGACTGCAAGGAATACAAAAGGTTGTGAATATAGCCCAAATTTGGCATTACCATTATCATCCCAATCAGCAACGTCTGGAGTCCGCACATGCACAGAGTAACGCAGATATCCAGAAATTGTTGCCAGTGGTTCTATACTTCCTTTCTCGGGTGGGATGTTAAGGAGAGATGATGGCCAAGTGGTATTATCGCTAGACTATGAATCCAGAAACTCAGCTAATGTTCTGGGCATCCAGGTTCGAATCCTGCCATGGCAGGTGGTGGAATTTGAATTCAATAAAAAATATCTGGAATTAAGAGTCTACTGATGACGATGAAACCATTGTCAATTGTCGGAAAAACCCATTTGGTTCACTATTGTCCTTGAGGGAAGAAATCTGCCGTCCTTACCTGGTCTGGCCTACATGTGACTCCAGAGCCACAGCAACATGTTTGGCTCTCAACTGCCCTCTGAAAGCCACTCAGTTTCAAGGCCCATGTCACACAAATGAATTTTAAAATTCGACGCCACTCTCACTTGCTACTCCACAGACTGGCAATCAAGAAAATCAATTGGATCAAGAAGAACTCCTCTAATTCTGTTATTGCCATTGTAAAAACCCTTGACAAAGTTACTGCTTGTTGAATCGGGTGTAACTGGGTTTTTAATGGGGTATTATATTTACAATAACTCTTAAACATCCTATATGACCCTGAAAAGATCATCTCATGTTGGTAGAGTGCCACATTTTTCCACAATGATAAAAAAGATCACACATTTTAAAAATATGTATATTTTTCCCTTTTCGGAAGTTTGCTTGTGCTTATTATTTTAGCTGTTACCATTATTCAATCAAAATCATTTGTTGTCACTACCTGGAAATTTAAATCAGAAGTGATGGATTTTTGTAACTCATTCGCAGTACACGGGCGTCGCTGGCTGGCCAGCCTTTATTGCCCATTCCTAGCTGCCCTTAGAGGGCATCTGAGGTTCAATTACATTGCTGTGGCTCTGGAGTCACATGTAGGCCAGGCCAGGTAAGAATGACAAATTTCCTTCCCTAAAGGGCATTAGTGAACCAGATGGGTTTTTCTGACAATCGACAATGGTTTCATGGTCATCAGAAGATTCTTAGTTCCAGATATTTTTACTGAATTCAAATTCCACCATCTATCATAGCAGGATTCGAACCGGGGTCCCCAGAACATTAGTTTCTGGATTAATAGTCTAGCGATAATACCAGTCGGCCAGTGTCTTAGGCGTTTTTAGCTCTTTAGCTTGTTGTAGGTGAGTACTTCAATGTTGATCTGCTGGCTAACATCACTGCTCCTCCTTCACACCAGGATATCTCCATGACTTGGCACCAGATTTAAACGGTCATCAGGAAAGGGAGAGACCATATCCCAGAGATCACTATATCTCCGTGGCAGTTTGCTTTGAGGTCAGTGATGAGTATCATTGCTTTATCGCTGAATTGTTTAATTTGATTTGATTTATTATGGTGGCACAGTGGTTAGCACTGCTGCCTCACAGCACCAGGGACCTGGGTTCGATTCCTGGCTTGGGTGACTGTCTGTATGGAGTCTGCACGTTCTCCCCGTGTCTGCGTGGGTTTCCTCCGGGTGCTTCAGTTTCCTTCCACAGTCCAATAGACGTGCTGGTTAGGCGCATTGGCCATGCTAAATTCTCCCTCAGTGTACCTGAACAGGCACCAAAGTGTGACAACTGGGGGATTTTCACAATAACTTAATTGCAGTGTTGATGTAAGCCTACTTGTGATGAATAAATAAACTTTACTTTATTGTCACATGTATTGGGATGCAGTGAAAAGTACTGTTTCTTGCGTGGTATACAGACAAAGCATACCATTCATAGAGTACATAGGGGCGAAGGAAAGGATAGGGTGCAGAATATAGTGGTACAGTCATGGCTAGGGCGTAGAGAAAAATCAGCTTAATATATGATGGGTCCATTCAAAAGTCTGATGACAGCAGGGAAGAAGCTGTTCTTGAGTCAGTTGGTACGTGTTTCCACACGGAAGAAGGTGACTGTAGAATCTGGGGCATTGTGTTCAGCAGAATGGCATGGCAACTAAATAGTGGCATATAATGAGAAGCTGGCAGCTTTCTTTTTATGCGGCTTGTATGAACATATTCAACAGTTTTTTTATCAATAGATTTAGAGGTTCCATCGGCCATGACAGCTTGGATCAGTGGGTTCATTCTACCTCCAGAATGTGGGTTGAATTCCAACAGCAGGGTTCCAGTGCACAGATTGCCACATGGGGCAGGGAATTGTTTTCCAATTGGATCCCAAAACATTTGCTGAAGTAGTGCGGAAAATCCTGGAGAAATGGTGGGAAAGGTATGTGTGCCATTGTCCCCGGCAGTCATGTTTTTGTTTATTGCCCATCCCTGGTTGCCCTAGTTCATAGGGCAGTTGAGAGTCACCCACATTGCTGTGGCTCTGGAGTCACATGTAGGCCAGACCAAGTAAGGACAGCAGATTTCCTTCTCTAAAGGACATGAGAGAGCCAGATCGGTTTTTCCAACAATCGACAATGGTTTCACGGTCATCAGTAGATTCTTAATTCCAGATTTTTAATAAATTGAATTCAAACTCCACCATCTGCCGTAGTGGGATTTGAACCCGGGTCCCCAGGACATTAGCTGAATGGTTTAATAGCCTAGTGATAATACCACTAGGCCATCGCCTCCCCGTCTTTGACTGTAATGCGATTTAGGATGCCCTGTGAGACCTTATACCCAAGCAAGTCTTTTCTTGCAGCGTGGTGGCACAGTGATTAGCACTGCTGCCTCACAGCGCCAGGGTCCCAGGTTCAATTCCAGCCTCGGGTCACTGTCTGTGTAGAGTTTGCACTTTCTCCGGGTTTACTCCAGGTGCTCCGGTTTCCTTCCACAGTCCAAAGATGTGCGGGTTAGGTTGATTGGCCATGCTAAATTGGTCTTAGTGTCAAGGGGATTAACAGGGTAAATATGTGGGGTTACGGGAATAGGGCCTGGGTGGGATTGTGGTCGGTACAGACTCGATGGGCCAAATGGCCTCCTTCTGCACTGTAGGGATTCTATGATTCTTTTATCATGGTCGTCATTCCCCAGGAGTTGGAAATATATAGGAATTTCAGTGCGGAAATACACTGTTCAACCCAATGGTTCCATGTTGGTGTTTATCTCCCATCCAAGGGGCTGACCTTTGGCCACTATGTTCGGTGACCTCTTTACTCTCTCTTACCTTAGCAATCCATCAAACCCGTTCCTAGGGACCCGGGTTCAATTCCTGCCTCAGGTCACTGTCTGTGTGGAGTCTGCACGTTCTCCCCGTGTCTGCATGTGTTTCCTCCGGGTGCTCCAGTTTCCCTACCACAGTCCAAAGGTGTGCGGGCTAGGCTGATTGGCCGTGCTAAATTGCCCCTTAGCGTCAGGGGAATTAGTAGGGTAAATATGTGCAATTACGGGGATAGGGCCTGGGTGGGATTGTGGTCGGTGCAGGCTCGATGGGCCAAATGGCCTCCTTCTGCATTGTAGGGATTCAATTCTCTGATTCTATGATTAAATTGGGCATCATCTTTTCTTATCGAGTCTGTAGATTCCGGACAGTGCAGAAGGAGTCCATTCGGCCTATCAAGTCTGCACCAACTCCCCAAAAGAGCATCTTACCAAGGAAACAGTCTGTTTCGATCTATTGTGATTCACCCTATCATATTGTTAAGCACTTCTTTCACATAACCACACAATCTTCTCTATTTCAATGAAAACGTGTGCCATTGCTTACATTTTCCTCATACCAGGTAGCATCCCGGTGAATCTGTGCCAAATCCTCGCTATTGCCTCAACATAGAATCCTTACAGTACAGAAGGAGGCCAATCGGTCCATTGAGTCTGTACCGACCACAATCCCAACCTATTCCCGTAACCCGACATATTTACCCTGCTAACCCCCCTGACACTAGGGTCAATTTAGCATGGCCAATCAACCGAGCCTGGACTGTGGGAGGAAACTGGAGCACCCGCAGGAAACCCATGCAGACTCTGCACAGTGACCGAGGCCAGAATGGAACTTGGGACCCTGGCGCTGTGAGGCAGCAGTGCTAACCACTGTGCCACCGTGCCACCCCTTCACACAACATGGAGCCAAAAATGCACATAAAGCTCCCAACTGCAGTCTTAAACTTTCCCCAGCATTTTCTGTTTTTAGTTTCCAATTTCTGGCATCAACATTTTTTTTGCTTCTATTATATTCTGTTCATGATGAGGTTTGATATGAGCAGAACTTGCAACCCAACTTCCTAATATATGATGCAGAAACCCTGGTGGAATTGAGAGAGGTCTTTTGCTAAACAGAAACCCAACAGTGAAAAAAGCAGAATTTACTACAGCGTGACCTCCCCCCTCTCACCCCCAACCTTCATGATAACAACACGACTGTGTAGTTTGTCCTTGGCTGGAACAATTCTACCAATCTCTCTAAGTCTGTGTAACCTTCACAGCCCTAGCAAGTCCGTGTTAGCAAACAACATGTGGCGAGTGAGACAAGAGTCCTCTTTCTCCTTCTTCCCTACAATCCTGGAAACCTGCTCCTCTCACACACTGGTGCCAACTTTTTCCACGGTCCAAGAACTTCCTTCTCGGAGACCGATGGCTCCTTTTTTGTCTACATCAAATATGTTTGAGTGCGTAACAAAACAAAGATTGTGTTTGTCTCCCTTCCCCTGGAAGCAGACTGTTATATATGCAACCAGTGCATAACAAGTCACTCCCTCATGAGTTGCAACAAACTGGAGCTGTCAAGATGCCGATTGCTGGGTGTTACAATATTAATAATGTAAACATTTTTGTGACAGGTAAAAAAAAAAATCTCTTTGATCCGTTTGAGGGCTCTTCTGTCTCAGTATCAATGAAAGAGGCGATTGTTCAGACCGAAAAATTGCCACATCAGCCATAAAATGGAAATTGGGCAGCACGGTGGCACAGTGGTTAGCACTGTTGCCTCACAGTGCCAGGGACCACGGTTCAATTCCAGCCTTGGGTCACTCTCTGTGTGTGGGGTTTGCACGTTCTCCCCGTGTCTGCGTGGGTTTCCTCAGGGTACTCCGGTTTCCTCCCACACTCCAAAGAAGTGCAGGTTAGGTTGATTGGCCATGCTAAATTGACCCCAGTATCAGGGGGATTAGCAGAGTAAATATGGGGGGGTTTACAGGAATAAGGCCTGGGTGGGATTCTGATCGATGTAGATTCGATTGGCCGAATGGCCGCCTTCTGCACTGTAAGGATTCTATAATTCTATGAAGAGTTACAGTGTTGAGTTTCCCTTCATTTTTGAACCTCCATTTTTCTCTCCCGAAGTTGCTGACCCAGACTGGTGCACAGTTCCTTGGATAAAGCCAAAAGACTGTGGATGCTGGAATCTGAAATAAAAGCAGAAAATGCTGGAAAATCTCAGCAGGTGTGACAACATCTGTGGAGAGAGAATAGAGCCAACAGAAGACAGAGTCGAAACGTTGGCTCTATTCTCTCTCCACAGATGTTGTCAGACCTGCTGAGATTTTCCAGCATTTTCTGTTTTTGTTACATTTCCTTAGACACCTGCTTCATAGAATCTTAGAATCCCCACAGTAAAAAGGAGGCAATTCGACGCTGACAATAAGACCGTAAGCCACTCGGCCCATCGAATCTGCTCCGCCATTCAATCATGGCTGATATTTCTCTCATCCCCATTCTCCTGCCTTTTCCCCATAACCCCTGATCCCCTTATTAATCAAGAATCTATCTATCTCTGTCTTAAATACACTCAATGACCTGGCCTCCACAGCCTACTGTGGCAAAGAGTTCCACAGATTCACCACTCCCTGGCTGAAGAAATTCCTCTTCATCTCTGTTTTAAAGGATCGCCCTTTTAGCCTGAGGTTGTGCCCTCTGGTTCTAGTTTTTCCTACGAGTGGAAACATCCTCTCCGTGTCCACTCTATCTAGGCCTCGCAGTATCCTGCAAGCTTCAATAAGATCCCCCTTCATCCTTCCAAACTCCAACTAGTACAGATCCAGAGTCCTCAACTATTCCTCATACGACAATCTCTTCTTTCCAGGGATCATTCTTGTGACCTCCTCTGGCCCCTTTCCAAGGCCAGCACATTCTTCCTTAGATATGGGGCTCAAAACTGCTCACAATACTCCAAATGGAGTCCGACCAGAGCCTTATACAGCCTCAGAAGTACATCCCTGCTCTTGTATTCTCGCCCTCTCGACGTGAATGCTAACATTGCATTAGCCTTCCTAACTGCCGACTGAACCTGCACGTTAACCTTAAGAGAATCTTGAATGAGGACTCCCAAGCCCCTTGGTGTTGCTGATTTCCTAAGCATAATAATCCTATCCAAGCCCTATACCCGTGACCTCACGTATTTACCCTGACATTGAGAGGCAACTTAACACGGCCATTCAACCTCACCTGCACATTTTTGGAGTGTGGGAGGAAACCGGAGCACCCGGAGGAAACCCACGCAAACACGGGTGCCGGAATTCTACCGCTCCACCTGCCACAGAATCGGAACGGGCAAGGGGCGGAAAACAAAAATGTCCATTGACCTTGGGTGGGTATTTCCGGTCTTGCTCGAGCGCGACCATAAAAACCCACCCGGGAAGAACGTACAAGCTCCACACCGACAGTCACCCGAGACCGGAATCGAACCCGGGTCCCTGGCGCAGTGAGGCAGCAGTGCTAACCACTGTGCTGGACATAAAAAACCCCACTGTGAGTGAAAAGGTTTTGTAGGCAAATTCCACCGTTGTACAAGCCAATTTGTGGCTGATTTCTTCAAAGCCTCAAAAACTTTGCATAATTTTATGGTCATGATAACAGATCCGTGCCATACCAGGTTGTGCTTACATAGAAACATAGAAAAACTACAGCACAAAACAGGCCCTTCGGCCCCACAAGTTGTGCCGAACATATCCCTACCTTCTAGGTCTACCTATAACCCTCCATCCTATTAAGTCCCATGGACTCAATAGAAAGAAACATGATGGCGATTATGTGGGAAGATCTCAGGAAATTCTTCCGAATCAAGATCCACTGCAGTACATTTGCAGTTGACACACTTCTGGAATCCACTTCAAGACCATTTCGATTTGTACTGTTGGCAGGACTGCATTTAGCTGCGACCATCACGGCTGCCTCGGTAAAGCAGCCAGCATAATTAAGGACCCTACGCGTCCCCGGACATTCTCTCTTTCACCTTCTTCCGTCGGGAAAAAGATACAAAAGTCTGAGGTCACGTACCAACCGACTCGAGAACAGCTTCTTCCCTGCTGCCGTCAGACTTTTGAAGGACCTACCTCGCACTAAGTTGATCTTTCTCTACACCCTAGCTATGGCTGTGACACTACATTCTGCACTCTCTCCTTTCCTTCTCCCCTATGTACTCTACAAATGGTATCGCGCGCAAGATGCAATACTTTTCACTGTATCCCAAT
Source organism: Mustelus asterias (assembly GCF_964213995.1). Lineage (NCBI taxonomy): Eukaryota > Metazoa > Chordata > Chondrichthyes > Carcharhiniformes > Triakidae > Mustelus > Mustelus asterias. Next base: position 91,686,446 of record NC_135815.1, on the reverse strand, counting down.
ACATGTGACAACTACAAATCAAATCATAGAATCCCGACAAAAGGAGGCCAGTCGGCCAATGGAGCCTGCAGCACAATCCCACCCAGGTCCTATCCCCATAACACCATGCATTTACCCTAGCTAGTCCCCCTGACACTAAGGGGCAATTTAGCATGGCCAACCAACCTAACTTGCACATCTTTGGACTGTGGGAGGAAACCGGAGCACCCGGAGGAAACCCATGCAGACACGGGGAGAACGTGCAAACACCACACAGACAGTGACCCAAGTTGGGAATTGAACCCAGGTACCTGGTGTTGTGAGGCAGCACTGCTAACCACTGTGCCACCGTGCCAGATATAGAAAAACCTCACTGTAAGTGAAAAGGTTTTGGCAGGCAATTTCCACAGGACTGTTGTACACAAATCAAATTTAAAATCAGTTGCATCGACCTCTAAGGAACTTTAACATCCAACCTCTGATCTCTATTGCCTCCCAGTGAAGCAACACCGCAATTTTAAAATATCGATCCTTGTTTCCAAATCCCTCCATTGCCTCATCCCACCCTCATCTCTGAAGCTAAGTCAGTTTATTTATTAGTCACAAGTAAGGTTTACATTAACACTGCAATGAGGTTACTGTGAAATTCCCCAAGTCGCCACACTCCGGTGCCTTTTCAGGTCAATGTGCCTAACCAGCACGTCTTTTGGAATGTGGGAGGAAACCAGAGCACCCAGAAGAAACCCATGCAGACACGGGGAGAATGTGCAAATTCCACACAGACAGTGACCTGAGCCGGGAATCAAGCCTCGAACCCTGGTGCTGTGAAGCAGAAGTGCTAACCATTGTGCCACCATGCCGCCCATTTCTGTCATCTCCTCCAGCACAACAGCTCTTTGAGATAACCCCCTATCCGCAATTTCTGTTTCTTCAGCATCCTGATTTTAATCGCTTCAGCGTTGGCTGCCGTACTTTCCGCTGCTGAAGGCTCAAACTCGGAAATTCTCTCGTTTAATATCTCTCCCCCTCTCTGTCCTCCGCCCTGACTCTCCTTAAAAGCGATTTCTTCGACCAAGCTTCTGTCGATCTGCCTTCGTATGTGTAGGGTTACAGGGTTAATGGGTTAAGATGCTCTGTCAGAGAGACGATGCGGACTAGATGGGCTGATTGACGTCCTTCTGCACTGTCCTTCTGTACAGTAAAATACACTGTATTTTATATCCTGTTATGAGCCTTGACGATAACATTAACATGAGATTTGCCTGTGGAGTGCCCTTGTCTGTTTTACTGCATTAAAGAGCTATAAAAATGCAAATGATTGCGTTTTGATTTATTTTTCTTTATGACCTTTCGCGACTGATGATAACATCTGACGGCACAGTTTGTCAGTGGTTAGCACTGCTGCCTCACAGCGTCAGGGACCGGGGTTCGATTCTTGGCTTGGGTCACTGTCTGTGTGGATTTTGCATCTTGTTCTTGTGTCTGCGTGGGTTTCCTCCGGCTGCTCCGGTTTCCTCCCACAGTCCAAAGATGTGCTGGTTAGGTTCATTGGCCATGCTCAATTGCCCCTTAGTGTCAGGGGGATTAGCAGGGTAACTCGGGTTACGGGGATAGGGCCTGGGCGGAATTGTGTTCGGTGCAGACCCGATGGGCCGAATGGCCTCCTTCTGCACTGTAGGGATTCTGTGTTTCTGAGTCCATGGGAGAGAGGAATTTTCAGCTTCTCTTTCTTGGAAAGGGTCTTTGAGATCACCCAGTCGAAGCTTTCGAGATTATGGAGGAGGATTTGAACAATTGGTCTGGGAAAGTTAGTCACAAAGGCATAAGGCTCGAATATGAGTGAATGCGAGTTAGACCTTACAAAATCAGCAGCAAGAAAATGAGGTGGAATTCATTTTTTTCTCCCCCCACACAATAGGAATTCACCAGGAATGACCATTGAAGTGAGCAGGATAAATGGATTCAAGTGGAAACTTGCCTTGCGGTAAAGGAAGAGGAATAGGGTGAAAATGCAGGTCAGAGGTCAGGGTTTGAGATCAATGGCATGTTGAGCCAAATGACCTTTCTTAGTTCCTAACATTTCGCCAGCAGTCACAGGACAAGGGGACTGAATTAACGAAGGTGGCGGGAGTGCTGCTGGGTGAGTGAACGTATCTTTGATGTCAATTTAGCTCCAGCCCAGTGTCAGACTCAGTCACTGCCTTGGCTTCCCCGCACCATGACTTGAATTAAGTAGAGTGGAGGAAGCCTTGAACTATACTATCATTAATTTCATGAAGCCCTCTGTAAATGTTTGATTTTAAAAGATGATTTGATTTGATTTATTATTGTCACATGTATTCGTATCCAGTGAAAAGTATTGTTTCTTGCGTGCTACACAGACAAAGCATACCGTTCATAGAGAAGGAAAGGAGAGAGTACAGAATGTAGTGTTACAGTCATAGCTAGGGTGCAGAGAAAGATCAACTTAATATAAGGTCGGTTCATTCAAAAGTCTGACAGCAGCAGGGAAGAAGCTGTTCTTGAGTCGGTTGGTACGTGACCTCAGAGACTTTTGTATTTTGTTCCCGATGGGAGAAGGTGGAAGAGAGAATGTCCGGGGTGTGCAGTGTTTCTTCAGAAGGAACTCTTCAAAATGCAGCGAATGAAAATACAACAAAACTTACTCCAACTTATAAATCAAAGAAAGGGTTTAATAAAGAAACTTCATTACTCCAAACTTGGGGCCTCGCCCTGGGCCACTCCAAGCTCTCCACAATTCCACATAGTTCCTTATTTATAGTGAATCAGCTGGTCAGCTGACTATTACATCACTCTGTAGTTGGTTCCATGGTTTACTGGGTTGACTGACCCCTACATCTTGTTCCCATTGGTCACATGACATCCAATACAAAGTTGTCACCAGTTACATTCTAACATGTGGGGTCCTCGATTATACTGGCTACTTTTACGATGTAGCGGCAAGTGTGTAGAATCAACGGATGGGAGGCTGCATAAAGTGTGGGCTATGTGAACAGCTTACAAAGTTCCCTGTAAGTGATTTAAAAGATGTTTTGACGCTCAGTAAGTTTGGTTTGATTTATTATTGTCACATGTATTGGGATACAGTGAAAAGTATTGTTTCTTGCGCGTTACACAGACAAAAACATAGCGCTCGTAGAGTACATAGGGGAGAAGGAAAGGAGAGGGTGCAGAATGTAGTGTTACAGGCCGGTATTTTACAACCTCGCTCGGGCGAGGCTCGTAAAATCCCACCCAAGACCAACGGAGAATTCCGTTCTGCGAGCTGCGCCGGACCGATTCCGGGGTGTGCGTGCCAGAAAAATTCCAGCTACAGTCATCGCTAGGGCGTAGAGAGAGATCAGCTTAATATATGATAGGTAACATTATGAAAGAGTTTAAAAGTGTTAGACCGGAATTTTACCGTTCCGCCCACCACGGGAATCGGAGTGGGCGAGGGGCGAAAAATGGACAGGACCTTTGACCTCGGGTGGGATTTTACGGTTTTAGGGTGAGTGAGATTGTAAAGTCCCGCCCTTAGAGTACAGTTTTAAAACATAGACCTGACAAAGATGGAGTTTGAGGGTATACTGGGGACAGCTCACCAGACGTCACCACACTCCAGCGCCATCTATAATTTGACAATTTTCAAGCAATCTGCAACAATAATTTGCATATTGACCTAAACCCACTCAATGCATCATCCTGTGCTGAACCTACCGCCCTCCTGACTGGACTGAAATAATCAATTCCATTGTTTGGTGTTTGATTATGTGTGCCTGGCATCTGTTCTGTTATCTGTGCTGTCACTCAAGACTGGGGTGTGGTCACAAAGAAAAGGAAACTAAACAGAAGAAAGAATCATAGAATCCCTGCAGTGGAGAAGGAGGCCATTCGGCCCATCGAGTCTGCACTGACCACAATCCCAGCCACGTCCTATCCCCCTAAGCCCATCCATTTACCCCAGCTAGTCCCCCTGACATTAAGGGGCAATTGACCATGGCCAGTTGACCTAACGTGCACATCTGTGGAGTGTGGGAGGAAACCGGAGCGCCCGGAGGAAACCCACGTAGATATGGGGAGAACGTGCATACTCCACACAGACAGTGACTCAAGCCGGGAATCGAACCCGGGCCCCCCTGGCACTGTGGGGCAGCAGTGCGAAGCACTGTGCCACTGTGCCGGACCCAGGAGAAGATATAAGTGAGGGAGCAGACACCTTAAAAGCATTATAAATAAAGCTCCTGTTCCAACATAGAAACTGGTGTCACGCATTGGGGCAAGTTAGCATGGCCAATTAACTGAACTTGCAAAATCCACACAGACAGTGACCCGAGGCCAGAATTAAACCTGGGTCCCTGGCACTGTGAGGCAGCAGTGCCACCGTGCTGCTGTGTCATCTCTGCATCTCTCCAATAAAAAAACACAGTGACTGGTAGTGACGATGCATCAGTTAAATTTATCAGCGTCAGCACTTTGCATTTCTTCACCAAGGTATCCACCCATGCCGTGGGATTGATCGATTTTTGGGTTCTTTTTTTAAATTCATTTGTAGGACATGGGCATCGCTGGCTGGCCAACATTTATTGCCCATCCCTAGTTGCCCTTGTTCAGAGGGCAATTGAGAGTCAACCACATTGCTTTGGCTCCGGAGTCACATGTAAGCCAGACCGGGCAAGGACAGCAGACTTCCTTCCCATTAGTGAACCAGATGGGTTTTTCCGACAATGGCTTCATGGTGATCAGTGGATACTTAATTCCAGATATATTTTTATTGAATTCAAATTCCACCATCTGCCGTGACGGGATTTCGAATCCGGGTCCCCAGAACATTAGCTGAGTTTTTGGATTAATAGTCGAGCGATAATACCACTAGGCCAACGCCTCCCCATCAAAAAGGCTAATGGAATGCTGGTCTTTATTCTTGGAAAAGTAGAATACAAGGTGCATACACATATCTGGGTGATTCTCCACATTGTTGGGCAAATGCTACTGTCTCCACTGCATTCGGGCAATGGGACAGCTAATTTTCTTGTGATGGTCTACCTCGGCACTGCTGCAATGCTATCACGGGCCATTGTCTCTGCTTTATCCAGGGGAGTTGTTGCTTCTTCCGGTCATATTGTGTCTACTAAATCATAATGCTTTGGGGAGACAGGGGTTGAGTTATTCCTCCTAAAGTCCAGCATCTGACCTGCTCTTGTGGCCAGCGTATTATTACAACTGGTCCCCAGGCAATGTCCCCTAATGTTACCCACTCCCTTCCTTCTGTGGGAACTATCTTTGCACAAGTCCCAATTTATTTATTCGTGTCACAAGTAAGCTTACATTAACGCTGCAATGAAATTACTGTGAAAATCCCCGAGTCGCCACACTCCGGCGCCTGTTCGGGTACACTGAGGGAGAATTTAGCATGACCGATGCACCTAACCAGCACGTTTTTCGGACTGTGGGAGGAAACCGGAGCACCCGGAGGAAACCCACACAGACATGGGGAGAACGTATCGATTCCATGCCATCCAAATCCCCATGACAGTCAATAGCATTATCATTGTTGAATCCCTTCTCACCATAAATATCCTGGGAGTTACTATAGATCAGAAATTGAACAGAACCAGCCATACAAATGCTGTAGTAATGAAGGATCATAAATTCAAATTATATGTGGATATATAAAAAAGATAGGTATTTTTAGAAAGGGCCTTACCAAGCCAAAGATGGCTGAGAATATAAATTCTGAGAATGTAATTTAGTCATATCTGAAAATCTCCTGTGTGGATTATACTCAATCCTGCGGGAAAAAGTATGGAATGTTACTCGGTGGCACAGTGGTTAGCGCTGCTGCCTCACAGCGCCAGGGACCCCAGGTTCAATTCCGGCCTTCGGTGACTGTGTGGAGTCTGTACGTTCTCCCTGTGTCTGTGCTGTTTTAATGTAACAAACGTTACCACAGTGAGTTCACTTCGGAAATGCTTTATTGGCTGCAAGAGGGCGGCACGGTGGCACAGTGGTTAACACTGCTGCCTCACAGGGTCAGGGACCCGGGTTCGATTCCCAGCTTGGGTTACTGTCTGTGCAGAGTCTGCACATTCTTCCCATGTCTGCGTAGGTTTGCTCCGGTTCACTCCCACGGTCTGAAAGATGTGCTGGTTAGGTGCATTGGCCATGCTAAATCCTCCCTCAGTGCACCCGAACAGGAGTGTGGCGACTCGGGGATTTTCGCAGTGACTTCATTGCAGTGTTAATGCAAGCCTACTCGCGACACTAATCAATAAATAAACTTGAAACACTTTGAGAGGTCCTTGGGCAGTGTACAAATGTGAATCTTTATTTTCTTTTAAATTTAATTGGTTATAGGGTCTCTTGATCTATTTATGCCTTGCTGCTTTTGGCTATGTTTCCTCATGCTAAGTCATGCCTGGTGCGACTGGTAAAATGACTTTCTACACTGCCTGTAGGGCTGGTCTTGGAGCCTGCTGCTGAGGGACAGGCGGGGGCCATGTGGTTACTGAGTGTAGTGGTGTACGACCCCGAGTTGCCAAGGTCCAGAGTGTGCTCAGGATGCAAAGTTCGGGCTTCTAAGTTTGCCCTTTGCCCTTCCTTCCCAGCATGACTGACAACAGTGTCCTGTCAGCAGTGCTGACAGGAGGCTACCTTCAACAGTAATAATAGCAGAAAGTGCTGGAAAAACGCAACGGGTCTGGCAGCATCTGTGGAGAGAGAAAATAGAGTGTGCAGTTCGAGACTGTGTGATTCCTTTTAGATTTCCAGCATCCGCGCTATTTTGCTTTAATTTTAGAAGGTATCTTCAATTTAATGAGGAAAACCTATCTTCACTCCTTAGCAATAGTAAGAAGTCTCTCAGCCCCGCACTGCTGCCTCACAGCGCCAGGGTTCAATTCCGGATTCGGGTCACCGCCTGTGTGCAGTCTGCACATTCTCCCTGTGCCTGCGTGGGTTTCCTCCGGGTGCTCCAGTTTCTCCTCACAGTCCAAAGATGTGCGGATTAGGTTGATTGTGCCGAACTGGTGCCAAATTAAACTAATCCCTTCTGCCTATCCTTGGTCCATATCCCTCCATTCCTTGCATATTCATGTGCTTATCTAAAAGCCCCTTAAACCGCGCCCCCCCCCCCATTGTATCTGCTTCCATCACCACCCCTGTCAGCGTGTTCCAGACACCCACCACTCTCTGTGTAAAAAAACTTGCCCTTCACATCGTCTCTAGACTTTCTCCTTCTCACCTTAAGTGCATGCCCCCCCTAGTATTAGACATTGCAACTCTGGGGAAAAGATTCTGACTGTCAACCCTATCTGTGCCTCTCATAATTTTATAGACTTCGATCAGGGCTCCCCTCAGCCTCCGCCGCTCCAGAGAAAACAACCCTAGTTTGCCCAGCCCCTCCTTGTACCCTCTAATCCGGGCAGCATCCTGGTAAACCTGTCCTGTGCTCTCTCCAAAGATTGTGGATGTTAAGGTAGTTGCGTCTTTCAATACTCAATGGGGTGGCACGGTGGCACAGTGGTTAGCACTACTGCCTCACAGCACCAGGGACCTGGGTTCAATTCCGGCCTCGGGTCACTGTCTGTGTGGAGTTTGCACGTTCTCCTCGTGTCTGCGTGGGTTTCCTCCGGGTGCTCCGGTTTCCTCCCACAGTCCAAAGATGTGCGGGTTAGGTTGATTGGCCATGATAAATTGACCCTAGTGTCAGGGGATGAGCAGGGTAAATATGTGGGGTGATGCGAACAGGGCCTCGGTGGGATAGTGGTTGGTGCAGACTTGATGAGCCAAATGACCTCCTTCTGCACTGTAGGGATTCTATGATTCTATGAGCTCATTGAGTGATGTGCAGCTAAAGGTATGAAAATGGAATTGAGTTGCAAATCAGTCACAATCTGATTGAATAACTTGTTCCTGTATCTAACCGGGCAGCGCAGTGGTTAGCACTGCTGCCTCACAACGTCAGGGAACCGGGTTTAATTCCGGCCTCGGGTCACTGCCTGTGTGGAGTTTGCATGTTCTTCCCGTGTCTGCGTGGGTTTCCTCCAGGTGCTTCAGTTTCCTTCCACAGTCCAAAGATGTGCGGGTTAGGCTGATTGGCCTTGCTAAATTAACCCCAGTGTCCGGTGGATTAGCAGGGTAAATGTGAGGGGATATGGAAATAGGGCTTGGGTGGGATTGTGGTCGGTGCAGACTCGATGGGCCGAATGGCCTCCTCCTGCACTGTAGGGATTCGATTCAATTCAATGAATAATTCTGTGGCAGGAGATCTGAGCACAAATAATAATGAATTGATAAGTTAAGTTGCACTCATTATAATTTTTAAATAAAAAAAATGTGCCCCCTGACAACACAAGATGGCCGCAAACGATGGCCACCCGTATGCTTCTCCGCATGCAGAAGGATATCCTCTGTAGGATTCAACCACAGGCAGGTCAGATGTACAGTCAAACCAAGCCATACAGACCAATCCGCAGAATGGAGCCTGTCTTCTGATCAAACAGTCAGAGCTGTGGCATCATCCGTGCGAAGCTCGTTGTGTTGGGAAAAACCTCATTAATTGGGAAAAAGGCAGATGTTAGTTCTTCAAGGCCTCCTCCGCAGGGGTAGCTGTGGGTGTTTGAATTGATAGTTCTACAGAGGCAACCTGAGGCAGGAGGGGGAGCGCGAGTTCAAGCCTCCAACTTGCTGGTCGGGGGAAACAGAATTGGAGAACAATTTTGCCGGCATATCCTAACTTGCTCCAAGTCGCATTTACCCACCACCACTGTGATCGCTGAACCTACGTTGGCTGCTAGTCAGGTGATGAATTGACTTGAAAATTCTTAAACTCATATTCAAATCCCTCCAAAATCTCCTCTTGAATACTCTACTGCCCTGCTCATTGGCAAATTTTGAGTCATCCCCAATTGGCCTGGGAAATATTAAACCATGCCCCGATTTCAAAATTCTCATCCTTGTTTTCAAATCTTTTCATAACTCCCACCTTCCCCCATTCCCCCCCCAGCTCGCTCAACCCCCAACTTACCCACACCCTCCAGATATCTGTAATCTCTTCCAGCTCCACACTATCTGAGATAGCCACACTCCCCCAATTCTGACCCACAGGGAGCATCCCCAATTTTAGTCATGCTTCTCCAAAAAACCTGCTAGTTAGGTGCAATGGGCGTGCTAAATTCTCCCTCAGTGTACCCGAACAGGCGCCTGAGTGTGGCAACTAGGGGATTTTCACAGTAACTTCATTGCAGCCTACTTGTGACACTAATAAATTTTTTAAAAGCTCCAAAGGTTGCTCTGTATGACCAAGACCATGTATAGTGGCACAGTGGCATAGTGGTTAGCACTGCTGCCTCACAGTGCCAGGGAGCACGGTTCGATTCCCAGCTTGGGTCACTGTCAGTATGGAGTCTGCACGTTCTCCCCATCTCTGCGTGGGTTTCCTCCGTATGCTCCGGTTTCCTCCCACAATCCAAAGATGTGTAGGTAGGTGCATTGGCCATGCTAAATTCTCCCTCCATTTATTTATTTAATAGTCACAAGTATATTTACATTCACACTGCAATGAAGTTACTGTGAAGATCCCCCAGTCATCACACTCCAGCGCCTGTTCGGGTACACTGAGGGAGAATTTAGCACGGCCAATGCACCTAACCAGCACGTCTTTGGACTGTGGGCGGAAACTGAAGCACCCAGAGGAAACCCACACAGACACGGGGAGAACGTGCAGACTCCACACAGACAGTGACCCACGTCGGAAATCGAACCTAAGTCCCTCGCCCTGTGTGAGGCAACAGTGCTAACCACTGTGCCACCACATATTTACCCTGCTAGTTTGCTGGTCCCCCTGACACTAAGGGAGAACTTAGCATGGCAAGTCAACCTAACCCACACATCTTGGAGTGTTGGAGGACACCGGTGCACTCTTTGTCTGACGGTCTTCTCGCCTATGACTTTTTAAGAGAAAGGTTACAGAATCGAGTTGTATGTTACTGAGATTTACTTCCAATGTCTTACTGAACATCCATTTAACAGTGGCAAAATAAGTTGATTTATGGGCAAACCTTCAACCTTGTCTTATTTAATAAAGTATAAATGAATCTGCCTTTCAGGATTGCATGTGAGAACATCTGCAGAGGATTACAATACGCCATACACCAATATTTGTCTCAGTCACACACGATCGACAATGAACTTTTAATTCCAGATATTATTGTTGGATTCAAATTTCACCATCTGCTCTGGTGGGATTCGAACCCGGGTCCCCAGAGTATTACCCTGGGTATCTGGATTGCTAGTCCAGTGATAATACCTCTCCACTACTACCACACCTGTTGAGTCTGTTCTCAGGGGAGACTAGGGTATATTTAGGAGATTTGCAACAAGATTACAATCATATGCATAGTACCACAAATAATAAATGAATTTGAACTCAAGGTGTATTTTCTCTTCCAACAGGCATTGATGCATGCTGTCATTGTTACATTTTTTGTTGTCTTTCTCCAGTTCCATGGGTGGCATGGCGGCACAGTGGTTAGCACTGCTGCCTCACAGTGCCCGGTTTGATTCCGGTTTTGGGTGACTGTGTGGAGTTTGCATGTTTTCCCCGTGACTGCGTGGGTTTCCTCCGGGTGCTCCGGTTTCCTCCCACAGTCCAAAGGTGTGCAGGTTAGGTGGATTGGCCATGCTAAATTACATCTTAATGTCCCAAGATGGTGATGGCCTAGTGGTATTGTCACTAGATTATTAATCCAGAAACTCAGCTGATATCCTGGGGACCCAGGTTCGAATCCTGCCACGGCAGATGGTGGAATTGGAATTCAATCAAAAATATCTAGAATTAGGAATCTACTGATGATCCATGAAAGAATTGTCAGAAAAACCCACCTGGTTCACTAATGTCCTTGAGGGAAGGAAATCTGCTGCCCTTACCCGGTCTGGCCTGCATGTGACTCCAGATCCACAGCAATGTGGTTGACTCTCAACTGCCCTCTAAACAAGGGCAACTAGGAATGGGCAATAAAGTAAAGTTTATTTATTAGTCACAAGTAGGCTTACATTAACATTGCAATTAAGTTACTGTGAAAATCTCCTAGTCGCCACACTCCGGTGCCTGTTCGGGTACACTGAGGGAGAATTTAGCAAGGCCAATGGACCTAACCATCATGTCTTTCAGACTGTGGGAGGAAACTGGAGCACCTGGAGGAAACCCACGCAGACACGGGGAGAACGTACAGACTCCGCACAGACAGTGACCCAAGTCGGGAATTGAACCCGGGTCCCTGGAGCTGTGAGGCAGCAACGCTAACCACTGTGCCACCGTACCGCAATGCTGGCCAGCCAACGATGCCCATATCCCACAGATGAATTTTAAAAAAAGATTTGGAGGAGTAGCGGGATTAATATGTGGGGTCATAGGGCTAGGGTTTGGCTCTATCGGGGAGAGCCGGTGCAGATTCGATGGGCCTGCTTCTGCACTGTAGGGATTGTATGATTTTCTTCTATGATTCTTTTGACTTTTCAATAATGGTGACTAATGGCACGATTCTGTCAACTCCTTTATGCCAAGGTTAGTTCACCAAGTGGCTATCTGGGTGAATCCAGTTCGTGCTGGTGCATTGTGACATTGTTGGGTCTGTCCAATCTTATCTCAACCCAAGTCCACCTTGCATGAGAACGTCCCAAACCGGCGTCACTGGACAACAATCAGAAAGGGAAACGCCTGGGCAATGAGTCTCCTGACAGCGGGTGAACAATTAAAACTAAGTGCCACCCTGCTCTGACCCAGATTGAGATCAGATAATCTAGCCTGGAATCGGAGTCAAACCTGATCAACCTTTCTTCAGCACCATGCATTTACCTATGGCACTCCCTAGGAACGAAAGCTTTGGCTGCTTTAACTGTGAAAAGAATGGCATTTATATCCATCCAATATTGCACGCAGCAGATAAAAAGTAACAGCTGTTTGTTATTTAACTTTGATATCTGTATTTGCAGTGAATCACTGTGACCCAAAAGAGGCATTAAAAATGGCTCTTAATTAAATTCGCAGAATGAAAACAAAATATGCAAGTAGTCCAATATTATGACAGGCAGAAAATTCTGAGGAACCATAAAAACCTAAAAGCTAAATTGTGCATGTAATTTTTTTAACAACCTGTCATTGGTCCAAAACATAACTCCATATCCCATTCTTTAATCTACATTTCTGAGGCTGGTGTGGCGCACACTCACCGGTAAAGAATCCTATTAAACATAGCTATTTGTTGACTTAATTATCAGTAGTTTGGTCACAGGGTCATCGAATCCCCACAGTTCGGAAGAGGCCATTCGGCCCATCGAGTCTGCACTGATTCTCTGACAGAGTATTTTACCCAAGCCCTCTCCCCCGCTCGTAACCCCACACATTCCCCAGTACTAATTCCCCCCTAACCTTCACATCTTGGGACACTAAGGATGAGAGGGATCTGACTGAGGTATGTAAAATTCTAAAAGGGATTGATTTTGATTTGATTTGATTCATTATTGTCACATGTATTAACATACAGTGAAAAGTATAGTTTCTTGCACACTCTACAGACAAAGCATGCCGTTCATAGAGAAGGAAACTAGAGAGTGCAGAATGTAGTGTTACAGCCGTTTACAGATTGGTAAATGTAGGTCACTGCCTGTGTGGAGTCTGCACGTTCTCCCCGTGTGTGCGTGGGTTTCCTCCGGGTGCTCCAGTTTCCTCCCACAGTCCGGAAGATGTGCTGCTTAGGTGCATTGGCCATGCTGAATTCTCCCTCAGTGTACCCGAACAGGCGACGGAGTGTGGTGACTCGGGGATTTTCACAGTAACTTCATTGCAGTGTTAATGTAAGCCTACTTGTGACTAATGAAATAAACTAACTTAACTTAAATGTTTCCTCTTGTGGGGAAATCTCGAACAAGAGGTCACAGGTATAGGTTGAGAGGTGGCAGATTTAAAACTGAGATGAGGAGGAACTACTTCTCGCAGAGGGTGGTGAATTTGTGGAACTCGCTGCCCCATAGCGCGGTGGAGTCTGAATCATTGAATGGTTTCAAGAAGAAGATAGATACATTTCTGATTTTTATAAATGGATTAAAAGGATATGGGGAACAGGTGGGGAGGTGGATTTGAGACCAGGGAGAGATCAGCCATGATCTGATTGAATGGCGGAGCAGGCTCGAAGGGCTGAATTTGTCTACTTCTGCTCTAATTCCTCTGTTCCTTTGTTCCTAAGGCATAATTTAGCATGGCTGTACCTAACCCACGCATCTTTTGGACTGTAACTTTTAAATCAGCACTGCACTTGAAGTGTATTCAAATATCTTGTCAAGTTCTGTTTATTCCTACACATGGTGAGATCTCAGAATAGATTCCCTTTCGAAATGGTTTAAGTTTTTTTCTTGGTGTCTCAAGTAGGCTTACATTAACACTGCAATGAAGGTACTGTGAAAATCCCCTTGTTGCCACAGTCCGGTGCCTGTTCGGGTACACTGAGGGAGAATTTAGCACGGCCAGTGCGCCTAACCAGCATGTCTTTCAGACCGTGGGAGGAAACCGGAGCACCCGGAGGAAACCCACACAGACACGGAGAGAACGTGTAGACTCCGCACAGCCAGTGGCCCAAGCCGGGAATCGAACCTGTGTCCCTGGTCTCGAGTCACATGTCGGCCAGACCTGGTAAGAACGGCAGATTTCCTTCCCTGAAGGACATTAGTGAACCAGATGGGTTTTTCTGACAATCGACAGTGTGAGGCAGCAGTGCTAACCACCGTGCCGCCCGGATGTCTTGGTGATGAACAGTGGACAGACGCTGTGGCTCACAACTGTTAATGAGAGATTCTCAGTTAGATAGTCCCGTAAGCAAATTCCTTTTACATGTAACCACAGGCCCATGCATTTTGGTTTTCAATTGTTGAGCAACTGAATTCAAGGACAAAAGGTTCATAGTGCAGATAGGTGAGGTAAATCAGGACACAAGGTGATAGTAACCTTTCCCTTGTTTTTTTTTTGCTCTGACCAGGAAACTCAGAGTCATGTTTGAATTCTGGGTGAGTTCATGTTCCAAAGAAAATGTGGGCTGGTTGAGAAGAGAAATGAGTACCTGGCACAAAAAAGGTAAGCAAACCACTTGGGTGTAATTTTAACAATGGACAAAATATAAGAACCACACCTAAAGGCCGAAGGATAATCATAATGAAATCAGCAAGTGAAAAACGCCATAAGACCATAAGACATAGGAGCAGAATTAGGCCATCGATTTGATTTGATTTGATTTATTATTGTCACATGTATTAACATACAGTGAAAAGAATTGTTTCTTGTGCGCTATACAAAGCATACCGTTCATAGAGAAGGAAATGCGAGAGTGCAGAATGTAGCATTACAGCCATAGCTAGGGTGTAGAGAAAGATCAACTTAATGCGAGGTAGATCCATTCAAAAGTCTGATGGCAGCAAGGAAGAAGCTGTTCTTGAGTCGGTTGGTACGTGACCTCAGACTTTTGTAACTTTTTCCCGACGGAAGAAGGTGGAAGAGAGAATGTCCGGGGGTGCTTGGGGTCCTGGCTGCTTTGCTGAGGTGGCGGGAAGTGTAGACAGAGTCAATGGATGGGAGGCTGGTTTGCGTGATGGATTGGGCTACATTCACAACCTTTTGTAGTTCCTTGCGGTCTTGGGCAGAGCAGGAGCCATACCAAGCTGTGATACAACCAGAAAAAATGCTTTCTATGATGCACGTGTAAAAGTTGGTGAAAGTCGTCGTGGACATACCAAATTTCCTTAGTCTTCTGAGAAAGTAGAGGCGTTGGTGGGCTTTCTTAACTATAGTGTCACCATTGGGGGACCAAGACAGGTTGTTGGTGATCTGGACACCTAAAAACTTGAAGCTCTTGACCCTTTCTACTTTGTCCCCATTGATGTAGACAGGGGCATGTTCTCCACTACGCTTCCTGAAGTCGATGACTATCTCCTTCGTTTTATTGACATTGAGGGCGAAATTATTGTCGTCACACCAGTTCATCAGATTCTCTATCTCTTTCCTTTACGATGTCTCGTCACTGTTTGAGATCGGGCCCACTTACAGTGGCATCATCAGCAAACTTGAAAATCAGTTCTATAAAAAATTGCGACGTTCCCACAGATTGGGAACAATCGAGCGGTTCTGTTATGCAACTGCAGCCAATGTGAATCATTGCTGTGCATTGAGAAAGATGCCATTGAAAAAGATCGTAAAGCAAAGGCCCACGCACCACTTCAAAAACGGAATAAAATAACCTGGCGTCCTACTTCCTACATCACTAATCAAATGGATTACTGATCTCTACCTCCTACACCAGGGAGCAAGAAACCCTGTGTCGCAGCTAACGAGAAAAGTTGCGTTGTGACATTGTGCAACAGGGATGGCAACACCACATGTGGTGCGTTAACAGTGTTTCACAGTGCCAGACTTACAGATTCACACCTGACACAAATACATTCAAAGGGACCTCTGTTTCTTTTGCGTTGGGTTGATCTTTATTCTATATACAAACATTTGCCCTCATCTTTACACTCCCCTGGTAGCTGCAATTTTCTTGAGAGCATTAGCCGGGAAAAATTAAATGATTTGCGCGGTTTAATTTGATTGAATTTGGCTGTGACACGAAAGAGAGCCACATTGTTTAAGGTGGCAGATAGTCAGAGAGTGGGCTGACTTCTTTGCTTTGCAATTTGCACCATAAAGGACTCCCTCTCCCCCCCCTGAAAGGGAAGTAGCATCATGGAATTGAAATCTGCATAACTCTAGCACTTAATGACGTTGCCCGTGTGAAAAGGAAAGTCTCCTTGTGCAGTGGGAACATCTGGTTTCACCTGTTTGGCTATTTAATTGTTGGAAAGTGAGAGGAAAAATAAGTTCATTTATTAGTCACAAGTCAGCTTGCATTAACGCTGCAATGGAGTTAC
The DNA here is from genome assembly GCF_964213995.1 of Mustelus asterias. Lineage (NCBI taxonomy): Eukaryota > Metazoa > Chordata > Chondrichthyes > Carcharhiniformes > Triakidae > Mustelus > Mustelus asterias. Next base: position 91,670,516 of record NC_135815.1, on the reverse strand, counting down.
TGTGAAAATCCCCCATCGCCACACTCCGACGCCTGTTTGGGTACACTGAGGGAGAATTTAGCATGGCCAATTCACCTAACCAGCACATCTTCAGACTGTGGGAGGAAACCAGAGCACCCGGAGGAAACCCACGCAGACACGGGGAAAACGTGCAAACTCCACAGAGCCAATGGCCCAAGCCAGGAATTGAACCCGGGTCCCTGGCGCTGTGGTGCTAACCACTGTGCCACCATGCCGCCCCACGTCGTATGCCACGTACGATAAGCGAGTGAATGATTTTCACTTTAATCAGGATGAATTTCACCACAGCCGCACCCCTGCCAAACCCCCTGCCCCCCATAACCTCCCCAACGAGGACAATAAAACAATGAGGAACAAAGTGTTGTTGGGGGTGACACTGTGGCACGGTGGTCAGCACTGCAGCCTCACTGTGCCTGGGACCCCGGTTCGATTTCTGGCTTGGATCACTGTCTGTGTGGAGTCTGTACGTTCTCCCCGTGTCTGCGTGGGTTTCCTTCGTATGCTCCAGTTTCCTCCCTCAGTCCAAAGGTATATGTGTTATGTGGATTGGCCACACTAAATTGACTGGTGTCAGGGGGATTGATGGTAGTAATTGAGTTTGTGTCTTTATGCCCTGTTTGTGAACAGAACTCCCACTCACCTGATGAAGGAGCAGCGCTCCGAAAGCTAGTGGCATTTGCTACCAAATAAACCTGTTGGACTTTAACCTGGTGTTGTTAGACTCCTTACTGTGTCAGGGTGATTAGCAGGGTAAATGTATGGTGTCACTGGAATAGGGCCTGGGTGGGATTGTGGTCAGTGCAGACTCGATGGGCCGGATGGCCTCCTTCTGCACTGTCGGGATTTTATGATTCTATGAAACACCCTCTTAAAGGGGCCACACTACCCCAGTGAGTATATAGGTGCAACAAGTCAAGTTGCATGAATACCCCACTGTTTAATAAGTCACGTCAATCAATAATATCTTGAAAATAGCCAAAAAGTGATAAAATACACCACTAACACTTGCTTACAGCAGCTCAACACGTTTGCTAAACAACGGGGCGGCATGGTGGTTAGCACTGCTGCTTCACAGCACCAGGGACCACGAATCAATTACCGGCTTGGGTCACTGTCTGTGTGGAGTCTGCACGTTCTCCCCGTGTCTGCGTGGGTTTCCTCCGGGTGCTCCAGTTTCCTCCCACAGTCTGAAAGACGTGCTGGTTAAGTGCATTGACCGTGCTAAATTCTCCCTCAGTGTACCCGAACAGCGCCTGAGTGCGGCGACTGGGGATTTTTCACAGCAACTTCATTGCAGTGTGAATGTAATCCTACTTGTGACACTGATAAATAAACTTTAAAACATGTATGTTACTCTGAATTCACAGCCAGCAACTGTTGCATTTTGCAGACACTTGGACCGCAAGCAAAAGCGACTCGGAATTGATCTGACTACGACCAGCTTTACCCAGTTGGTGGAAAAATATCTCTTGCAATAGCTTCATAGAAATATCACTTCCCTGTTTGCAATTTGAATCAACTTCTGTGTTTCTAGGAAGCTAGATGTTGACATTTCTTGCAGCCATCTCCCGCCGCCAGCATTCAGCCGCTTTTTAATTAGTTTGCAATGGAAGCTTATCAGCTTCTGAAGTAATCAGTCTTCAGCCGTGATTATTCGGAGGCCCAGCAAATCCCAGCAATCTGCACGCAACCAATCAATGGGAATGGGCTGTCTATGAATCCAGGCCAACGTCTCCGCTGGATTTAATTATCAATCCCACTCCCAACAAGCCACTGAAGCTAAACAGTCGCAGAGGAAGGAAATTTGGAGTTGGGTTTTCCAATACCTGGCCAGGGAAATCATGAGATTAGAAGCCTTCCTCAACGGGGTCCATGACTATGTTTCATTTGAGCGAAATATCCCAGCTCAGTCATAGCCCCAAGGCTCCATATGTGATGCCTCTAGTCCTCCAATCATCCCAGCCAGTGGCTGAATTTTACCACTCAAAAACCAGACTGTCGTCATCTCGCTGAAACGTAATCTCCAGTGCAATGATCGTAACCTTAATGTCATCATCAGGTAATGATACAGTGGGCACCCTGCCCACCATTCTGTATCTTCCAGCGAACACCAGTTACAATATTGTTCGCAGTCCGACCAACTGCAATAATTCACTCCAAAGCCATACCACAGAATCACAGAATTGTTACGGGACAGAAGGAGGCCATTTGGCCCATCCTGTCTGCACTGGCTCTCCAAAAGAGCATCATGACTTAGTGCCATTCCCCTGCCTTGTCCCCGTACCCCCTGCACATTGTTTCTATTCAAGTAATCATCCAACCCCCCCGGCTTGAATGCCTCGATTGAACCTGCCTCCACCACACTTCCAGACGGCGCACCTGAAATCCATCTCCAGGCACTCTCACATTTAGCAAATAAACCAATCGTCTTCTGGAGGAGATTGGAACGATAAATCATTTATGTACACAGGAACTCACCAATGTGCAAATAGTACAAACCATAAATTCATCCAAATGCATCCAAGCATGACTACTGTTTGGCGTGGTTGCGGGGGGGGGTGGGGGTGGTTTGACTCTTTCCTGGGTGTTGCAGCTTGGTGTTCCCCCAACCCACCTCGTTGCCATGGAGACAGGCCACCCGCCGACGCTTGTGCCCCCTTGTCTGCAAAGACTTAGCCAATCGTCCTGAGGCCATGAGGATCCAGACATTGTGCAATTGTCCAGCACACTAGCAGAAGACCTATCTGTTGACAGGGCATCCCATGGCCTCTGTGCCCATGGCCGAGACTGCCCGCTTCAGAAATGCCCTGAGAGGTTCCCCAGATGTCATCAGCTGCCCCTCAACTTCTGCCATGAGGTCCATCTGGCCCTCCCTGCTTTGAGGAGCCAAGGGCTGCATTTGACTCCATGTTCATTGTGCTCCCTCAATCACTCAGGTTCTGGGCCCCTGAGCTCAGAGACAAGGTGATAGGCACAGGTCAAAATGCATTTTCTTTTTATTCATTTGTGGCACATGGGCGTCGCTGGCTGGCCAGCATTTATTGCCCATCCTTAGAGGGCTGTTGAGAATCAACCACATTGTTGTGGCTCTGGAGTCACATGTAGGCCAGACGAGGCGAGGACGGCAGATTTCCTTCCCTAAAGGAGCATTAGTGAACCAGATGGTTTTTTCGACAATCAACAATGGTTTCACGGTCATCAGTAGATCCTTAATTCCAGATTTTTTTTTGTTGAATTCAAATTCCGCCATCTGCCGTGGCGGGATTCGAACCTGGATCCCCAGAACATTAGCTGAGTTTCTTGATTAATAGTCCAACGATAATACCACTAGGCCATCACCTCCCCTGATCAAGTTCATAATTCAGTAATTTGCTAGGTCCTGTCCTCCAAGACAGCCACCAGTCTGTCAATGGAGAGAGCTTCACATTGTGTAGAGTAGGTGATTACTTGTGTGCATAGCCTGGCTGTTTACTTCAGAAGAACGTGACAGATCACCCAACCTCTCTGGTATCTCAATGTAACTAAACAAAAGTTAGTTACGTCTCTATGTAACTAAAGAAAAAATAAATTATTTATTAGCCACAAGTAACACTGCAATGAAGTTACTGTGAAATTCCCCTAGTCGCCACAGTCTGGCACCTGTTTGGGTCAATGCACCTAACCAGCACGTCTTTCAGAATGTGGGAGGAAACCGGAGCACCTGGAGGAAACCCACACAGACACGAGGAGAATGTGCAGACTCCACACAGACAGTGACCTAAACCGGGAATTGAACCCTGGTCTCTGGCGCTGTGAAGCAGCAGTGCTAACCATTGTGCTGCAGCAGTGCTAACCACTGTTGCCTCACAGAGCCAGGGACCCGGGTTCGATTCCCAGCCTCGAGTCACTGTCTATGGGGAATCTGCACCTTTTTTCCCATATCTACATGGGTTTCCTCGGGGTGCTCCAGTTTCCTCCCACAGTCCAAAGATGTGCAGGTTAGGTGGATTGGCCATGCTAAATTGCCCCTTAGTGTCAGGGGGACTAACTAGTGTAAATGCATGGGGTTACGGGGCTAAGACCTGGGTGGGATTGTGGTCAGTGCAGACATGATGGGCCGAATGGCCTCCTTTTGCACTGTAGGGATTCTATGATTCTATGAACTCTTGCTAGGTGTATAGCATCTGCTGTCCTGTGGACAACTGCAGAGGTTCGTCATCCCGATGGTACTTAGCATTTGGCTTGCCTCCAGCACTCCTCTGTCATGTTAATTTGCTTAACCTCTGTTCAATAAAAGAAATTAATTTTAAAATTCATACCAGTGGATGTCCCCTCGTCTGTTCAAAGGAATGAATAGACCCAATAGTTTGCCTTGGGCAAGGAACTGAACTGGAAAGCTATGTAACTACCATGACTGCAAGAGCAGGTCAGAGGCTGGGAGTTCTGCTGTGAGTAACTCATCTCCTGACTCCCCAAAACCTGTCTACTATTTACAAAGCGTAAGTCAGAGCAGTGTACTGGGGCTATGGGCCCGGAAGAAAGGATTAGAAAGGGCACTGGGTGTTCTGGGCTGGCATGGAAGGATGGGTCAAATGGGCTACTTCTGTGCCATAACTTCTCTATGGTTCAATGGAATACTCTCCCCTTGCCTGGATGAATGCAGTTCCAAGAACATTCAAGAAGCTCGACATTGTCTAGGAAAGCAGCCCACTTTATTGACACCCAAACACTACTTTAAACATCTACTCTCTCCACCATTGACGCACAGTGGCAGCAGTGTGCGCTAGCAACAAGGTGCCTTGCAGCAACTCACTCCTTCAACAGCACCTTCCAAACCCATAGCCTCTCCACCTAGAAGGACATGTACAGGAGATGCATGGGAACGCCACCACTTGCAAGTTCCTCTCCAAACAACTCACCATCCTGATTTGAAAATATGTTGTCCATTCATAGGAAGGCAAATGCAATGTTAGCATTCATGTCGAGAGGGCTAGAATGCAAGAGCAAGGATGTACTTCTGAGACTGTATAAGGCTCTGGTCAGACCCCATTTGGAATATTGTGAGCAGTTTTGGGCCCCATATCTAAGGAAGGATGTGCTGGCCTTGGAAAGGGACCAGAGGAGGTTCACAAGAATGATCCCTGGAATGAAGAGCTTGTCGTATGAGGAACGGTTGAAGACTCTGGGTCTGTACTCGTTGGAGATTAGAAGGATGAGGGGGGATCTTATTGAAAATTACAGGATACTGTGAGACCTTTATAGCGTGGATGTGGAGAGGATGTTTCCACTCGTAGGAAAAGTTAGAACCAGAGGGCACAACCTCAGGCTAAAGGGACGCTCCTTTAAAACAGAGATGAGGAGGAATTTCTTCAGCCAGAGAGTGGTGAATCTGTGGAACTCTTTGCCGCAGAAGGCTGTGGAGATCAGGTCATTGAGTGTATTTAAGACAGAGATAGATAGGTTCTTGATTAATAAGTGGGTCTGGGGTTATGGGGAAAAGGCAGGAGAATGGGGATGAGAAAAATATCAGCCACGATTGAATAGCGGAGCAGACTCGATGGGCCGAGTGGCCTAATTCTGCTCCTATGTCTTATGGTCTTATGGTCTTATTCCTTCACTGTTGCTGGGCCAAAATCCTTCGCAATAGCACTGTGGGTATCCCTGCACCATATGGACTGTAGGGTTCCAAGAAGCTAGCTCACCACCACCTTCTCAAGGGTAATTATGGAGGGGCAATAAAGGCTGGCCTCACTTGTGATGCCCAGGTACCCATGAATGAGTAAAAAAAAAGCTTCTCCACATTGTCTCCATATTGAAAGTGACAAGCCTATCATGACCTCAAGATCACATTCCAAATCCCTCGATTATACTCTGTGTTCTTTCACCTTTATTTGTGTTCAGATTGGAAGGTTTGAATTATAAGGAGAGGTTGGATAGGCTGGGATATTTTTCCCTGGAGTGTAGGAGGATGAGGGGTGACCTTATGGAGATTTATAAAATCATGAGGGGCATTGATAAGGTGAATAGCCAAGCTCTTTTCCCCCAGGGTCAGGGAGCCCAAAACCAGAGGGGATAGGTCTAAGGTGAGAAGAGAAAGGGACCCGAGGGGCAACTTTTTCACACAGAGGGTGGTGCGTGAATGAGCTGCCAGAGGAGGTGGTAGAAGTGGGTGCAATTACAACATTTAAAAGACATTTGGACAGGGACACGGATGGGAAAGGTTTAGAGGGATATGGGCCAAACGCAGGTAAATGGGACTAGTTCAGTTTAGGAAACCTGGTCGGCATGGACGAGTTGGGTGGAAGGGCCTGTTTCCGTGCTGTATATCTCTATGACTCTAGTTCATCGTGGAATCATAGAATCCCTACAGTGCAGAAGGAGGCCACTCCGCCCATCAAGTCTGCGCTGACCACAATCCTACCCAGGCCCTATCCTCATAATTCCATGTATTTACCCTGCTAATCCCCTTAACACTAGGGTCAACTTGGCATGGCCAATCAACCTAGTTGGTGTCGTCCTGACTCTAATATGTGCGCTCCGTAGCTCAGAACCGTAAGCACTTCAGGAAAGATGTCCTTGCTCGGATGACAGCTCAATTGCCCGTTGCTTGGAAAGATGTAAAATGAATTGAAGTCTCCATGTGGAACTCGAATGAAAAGCCAATGACGTAGTGAGGAAAGATCATCAGGTCAGCGGTTTGTGTCTTCATCTGTTTGCAGTCATGTTTTACAAGGAAGAATGGCTTTGTAGCCATTCTCCCTTGAAAACATATGGAGCAGCACTTGCCATGTGCCGTTGAGTAGGTCAAGTCAAAAATGGAACTGAAATATTAAGCTCCGGCACTGAGGCAGATGAGGGAAAGTGACTGATTGCAAACTGGTGGCTCCTTCCTTTTGCATTATTGCACAAAGTCAAGATCTACCCCTGACTTCTAAGCAATTCTTAGGCCATTGACGGTTTGTTGCCATTTGGCACCTTGTCCATCGGGGTGGCATGGTGGTACAGCGGTTAGCACTGCTGCCACACATGTACCGAATACAATCCCACCCAGACCCTATTCCCATAACCCCACGCATTTACCCTGTTAATCCCCCTGACACCAAGGGGCAACTTAGCATGGCCAATCAACTGAACCCGCACATCTTAGGACTGTGGGAGGAAACCGGAACACCAGGAGGAAACCCATGCAGACATGGGAAGAACGTGCAAACTCCACACAGACAGTGACCTGAGGCCAGAATTGAACCTGGGACCTTGGCGCTGTGAGGCAGCAGTGCTAACCACTGCCACTGTGCCGCCCCTTTCTGACCTCAATTCTGGCCTCAGGTGACTATCTGTGTGGAGTTCGCATGTTCTCCTCGTGCCTGTGTGGATTTCCTCTGGGTGCTCTGGTTTCCTCCCACAGTCCCAAGAAATGCAGGTTAGGTAGATTGGCCATGCTAAATTGACCCTTTTTGTCCCAGGATGTGTAGGTTAGATGGTAAATGTGTGGGGTTACGGAGATAGACGGGAGAGAGGGCCTGGATGGGATACTCTGTCAGAGAGTCGGTACAGAGCCGCTGGGCTGAATGGTCTCTTCTGCACTGTAGGGATTCTATCATCCTGACCTCAGTCCTTATGTATGAGGTTGGGTAGCGATTGTCAACATCCATATGACAGCAGGGCCATTACAGTTCAAGTCCATTCTGTTCTGACCACACACCGGGTTAGTGCGTGGAATAGTGACCACGGGTGGGAAACATGCATGGTTTATGCTCTCTGAGATGCAGGAAGGTGACACAGTCCATTATATTTCAAGTCATTGTCAAATCCTTCCATGGCCTCTTCCCCCTCCTATCTCCGTGACCTCCTCCAGCCCCACGACCTCGGAATTAGTTAAGCTCCTCTAGTGCTGGCCTCTTTTGCATTCCCAATTCGAATTGTTCCAGTCATCGACTTCAGGAAGCATAAAGGAGAACATGCCCCTGTCTACATTAATGGGGACAAAGTAGAAAGGGTCGAGAGCTTCAAGTTTTTAGGTGTCCAGATCACCAACAACCTGTCCTGGTCCCCTCATGCCGACACTATAGTTAAGAAAGCCCACCAATGCCTCTACTTTCTCAGAAGACTAAGGAAATTTGGCATGTTAGCTACGACTCTCACCAACTTTTACAGATGCACCATAGAAAGCATTCTTTCTGGTTGTATCACAGCTTGGTATGGCTGTGCCCAAGACCTGCTCTGCCCAAGACCGCAAGGAACTACAAAAGGTTGTGAATGTAGCCCAATCCATCATGCAAACCAGCCTCCCATCCATTGACTCTGTCTACACTTCCCGCTGCCTCAGCAAAGCAGCCAGCATAATTAAGGACCCCACGACACATACCAACTGACTCAAGAACAGCTTCTTCCCTGCTGCCATCAGACTTTTGAATGGACCTACCTTGCATTAAGTTGATCTTTCTCTACACACTAGCTGTGACTGTAACACTACATTTTGCACTCTCTCCTTTCCTTCTCTATGAATGGCATATCTTGCTTGTATAGCGTGCAAGAAACAATACTTTTCACTGTATACTAATGCATGTGACAATAATAAATCAAATCAAATCAAATCCAATCAAATTCTGTAGAAGGGCCATTTAGATTTGAAGTGTTAGCTCTGTTTCTCTCTCCACAGATGTTGCCAGCCCTGCTGAGTTTAATCCAGCATTTTCTGTTTTTATTTCAGGAGTCCAGGATCCACAGTATTTTGCTTCTATTTAATTGGTCTACCATTGGTGACAGTATCTTCAGTTGCCTCTAGGTTTCAAGCTCTGGAATTCCCTCTTTATATCTCTCTGCCTTTCCCTTTCCCCCTTTAAGGCTCTCTGAAAATCCTGTCTAATTGACCAATCTTTGATTTGATTTGATTTATCATTGTCACATGTATTGGGATACAGTGAAAAGTATTATTTCTTGCATACTATACAGATAAAACATACTGTTCATATAGTGCAAAGGGGAAAAGGAAAGGCGAGGGTGCAGAATATAGTGTTACAGTCATAGCTAGGGTATCGAGAAAGATCAACTTAATATAAGGTAGGTCCATTCAAAAGTCTGACAGCAGCAGGGAAGAAGCTGCTCTTGAGTCGGTCGGTACGTGACCTCACACTTTTGTATCTATTTCCCAACAAAAAAAGGTGGAAGAGAATGGCCGAGAGGCTCGCCGAGCGGCATTCTTGGTTGGCCTCGGGTGGGATCTTACGAGCCTCGCGCAGGTGAGGCAGTAAAATTCCGGCAAGTATGTCCGGGGTGCGTGGGGTCCTTGATTATGCTGGCTGCTTCTCCGAGGCAGTGGGAAGTGTAGACAGAGTCAATGGATGGGAGGCTGGTTTGCGTGATGGACTGGGCTTCATTCACGACCCTTTGTAGTTTCTTGCGGTCTTGGGCAGAGCAAGAGCCATACCAAGCTGTGATACATCTGGAAAGAATGCTTTCTGTGGTGCATTTGTAGAAATTAGCGAGAGTCGGAATGGACATGCCAAATTTCTTTTGCCTCCTGAGCAAGTAGAGGCGATGGCATTTGACCTAATACCTCCTCATGAGGTCATACTTCACTTTGTCAAGCTCCTGTGAAGCGCCTTGAGACATTTGATTGCTTTAACGGTGCTTTGTCGATGTAAGTTGTTGTTGTCGTTCTGGCAAGTGATTGAATTTTTTTGTCATGCGCATGCTGTGGAAGGAGCATCCTTCTTTGAATGAAATGCTTCCGGCTACCTCCCTGCGGCTCACGCCGCCATTATTCGTTCAAAGGTTGAGCGTGTGGTTGTGCTGAAAGTGATAAATGCAGAATAAAAAGGCATTGCCGAAACCAGTTGAAATATTTAAAACTCATGTCCCAATCCCGGGCCTGAAAGCGTCAACGATTCCGATCGCAAGTGAAGAATGAGCATCCGGACACGGATGAGTTTTGGCACCAAAGTCTGGGTAACAGTTGTCCGATGTGCTGAATCCTGGTTACCAAGGTACCCAGGAAGGGGCCAGAGATACACACGGACCCTTTGTTCGTTTTGTGAGCCAAGTAGAAATGTCATAAACATTAAAGTCACATGGGTTCTTCAAAAAGAAACCTAGGCAGCGATATTAGCAAACAGCGTTCATCATTTTTTTTGTCACAGAGGAATATACGCGACTGTTCCCCCCACCCAACCGGCTCTGAGCATATTAACACTTAAACTTTCAACTGCAGAATGCTTTTAAAACATTGTCAAATTTAATAAATTCAAAATCGACCAGCCAGTAATCCGTGTACTCGGACAGATTTAACAGCCGGGCTATTGGGCAGGGACAATTTAAATTGACAGTTTTTAGTAAAAGATCGAAGGGAATGTAAAGTCTCCAGTAAGGCAATCAGCTGCTGGAGGTCAGAAAGTGTGAGGCATGCACTCCTCGCAACTTAGGTCAGAAATGGTAATCGAGTATGTCAAAAGACCTCAATTTGTGTTTAGACCATAAGATAGAGGAGCAGAATTAGGCCATTCGGCCCATCGATCATGGCTGATAAGTTTCTCAACCCCATTCTCCTGCCTTTCACTCATAACCTTTGATCCCCTTACCAATCAAGAACCTATCTACCTCTGTCTTAAATACACTCAATGACCTGGCTTCCACAGCCCTCTGGGGCAACGAATTCCACAGATTCACCACCCTCTGGCTGAAGAAATTCCTCCTCATCTCGGTTCTACTTTACTCTGAGGCTGTGCCCTCGAATCCTAGTCTCTCCTACGAATGGAAGCATCTTCCCCACATCCACTCTGTCCAGGCCTTTCAGCATTCTGTAAGTTTCAATGAGATCCCTCCTCACCCTTCTAAACTCCATTGAGTACTGACCCAGACTCCTCAAACACTCCTCATACATCAAGCCTTTTATTCCAGCCTCCTAGCAACAGGAGCCTTTGCCTCAGCTACCGCCTTTGGTATGCCAGTATCCACCATTTTGGGAGCACTGCTGTCCTGTTTCTGTCGATAGAGAGGCCAGAAAATCCAGTCTAAAGTCTTGGAAAAGGGAGTTCTGAGAAGTATATAGTTTCATACGTTGACAATACAAATGGCACATCATCCCTGCTCCAACTGGGTAAATGCATGCTGATGGTATGACCTGAGTGTAACATGGCAGATCCTTGGCCTATGCCATAAATCGCTGACCAGAGTTTGGAAGTCAGTGGCGTGGAGAGGGGATTGTTCCGGGGGTGGGGGAGAGGGTGTGAAGTAATTGGTTTCACTTTACCTAAAAAAACATACATTGGCCCCATCCCTGATCATTAGCCAGTGATTCCTGATGGAAAGGGTGCACTTAGTGATATTTGTGTGAGGGGGAGAATAAGTTTTACTGTTGTGCTCTCCACAGTTGAATAGCTTGCCTGTCCTCACACGCTAATCTGGGACTTGAAGAATGGCCACGTGGGTGGTGTGGAAAACTGGTGGAAATAAAGGCAACAAATAGTCACCCATATAGTTTAAATCGAAGGAGACGAGTTAGTGCGTTATCAGTTAGTTGCCTCCATATCCTAAATTTGATAGTTCTCTCACTCCAAATGGTTAAGGCGAAGGTGAACCGAGAAACATAGAAATAAATACCATTCGGCCCTTCAAGCCTGCTCCGCCATTCATCCTGATCATGGCTGATCATCAAATTCAATATCCTGATCCCCCCCCTTTCCTCCCATATCCTTCGATCCCTTTCGCCCCAAGGGCTATATCTAATTTATTTTTTGAAATCAGACGTTTTGGCCTCAGCCACATTCTGTGGTCGTGAATTCCAAACATTCACCACTCTCTGGGTGAAGAAATTTCTCCTCACTTCAGTCCAAAAAGACTTACCCCTTACTCCCAAACTACGATCCCTAGTTTTGGACTCCCCCACCATAGGGAACATTCTTTCTGAATCTACCCTGTCTCACCCTGTTAGAATTTTATAAGTTTCTATGAGATCCCCTCTCACTCTTCTAAACTCCAGTGAATATAATCCTAACTGACTTAGTCTCTCCTCATATGACAGACCTGCCATCGCAGGAATCAGCCTGGTAAACCTTCGCTGGGCTCCCTCTATGGCAAGGACATCCTTCCTCAGATAAAGACACCAAAATGCACACAATACTCCAGGTGTGGCCTCACCAATACCCTAGACAATGGCAGCAAAACATCCCTATTCTTATAGTCAAATCCTCTCACTATAAAGGCCAACATACCATTTGCTTTCTTTACTGCCTGCTGTATCAGTGCGCCTACTTTCAGCGAACGTGCGTATCTGTGGCAACTTGATGATCATCGGCTTTTTATTGCCTTTGGTCTAATTGTTAGTGAGTTTTATATGATGAGAAGAGCAATTTCTGCTTCCCAAATGGTCCAACCCTATGCCAAGTCCGATGAAGATTGCCAAATTAGCACCAACTGTGCCAAGTGTGGGAGGAATTTTCAGCTGCAAACCCGTCCACTGGGAACATGCACGAGATTGTCCAAACTCATTTTCCTTCGAACCCTTAACAGCCCTCACAAGCCCCATTTCCACCACAGCTGGACATTAGCATTCCCTGTGATTTTATACTGTAGCCGGTTTATTGAACGTTCCCGAGAGTAAACAGTCGGAATTTATTTACTCCAGTCCTGGATCGGAATAACAAGTCGGAGGTGTTGCACAGGTGATTTCAGCCAGGGCCAGCATTTATTCCAAAGTCCTGTGATAAATCACTTGCTATTTTCCTGCCAACTAAATTCAGGACACCTGGCAGATGCCCAGTAGAGCTTGCAAGCAAACGTGTGAACTGAGTGGGGGGAATATTTTGGGGAGAGCATGTGCAGGAGCGAAGCGTAGATTACTGTGAATGTTCGAATGCATATCCAGTGTGTATCAACTCTTAATGCTGATTTCTAGCTACTTTTATCTTAATCGGCTTTGGGCGGTATGGTGGCACAGTGGTTAGCACTGCCGCCTCACAGCGCCAGGGACCCATGTTCGATTCCTGGGTCAGGTCACCGTCTGTGTGGAGTCTGCACATTCTCTCCGTGTCGAGGGATCATAGGTTCAAAGTGAGGGGAGGGGAGATTTAACACGGATATCAGAAGGACGTATTTTACACAGAGGGTGGTGGGGGCCTGGAATGCGCTGCCGGGCAAGGTGGTGAAGGCAGACACACTGGGAACGTTTAAGACTTAACTGGATAGCCACATGAACGGAGTGGGAATGGAGGGATACAAAAGAATGGTCTAGTTTGGACCAGGGAGCGGAGCGGGCTTGGAGGGCCGAAGGGCCTGTTCCTGTGCTGTATTGTTCTTTGTTCTTTGTGTCTGCGTGGGTTTCCTCTGGGTGCTCCAGTTTCCTCCCACACTCCAACGATGTGCGGGTTAAGTGGATTGGCCATGCTAAATTGTCCCTTAGTGTCAGGGGGGTGAGCAGGGTAAATACGTAGGGTTACAGGGATAGGGCCTGGGTGGGATTGTTGTTGGTGCAGGCTCAATGGGCCGAATGGTCTCTTTCTCTCTGTAGGGATTCTATGATTCTAAATACAGCTAAAGGATAAAGCATGGCTGCTGTCCTAATGTGTGTTGAACATCTTGGTTTCTCCCTCAGTGTGTTGCGTTGGTTATTCTTCCTAATTCCACTGGGCCTTTGGCATGTTGCTTTGAATTCAATTGATGGAAAAATATACATTTTTTTGTAAACTCCACAGCAGCACATTGGTTATGTTACTGGAGTTACGTGAGGCTACGGGGATAAGACCTGGGTGAGATTGTTGTCTCGATGGGGACTCGATGGGCTGAATGGCCTCCTTCTGCACTGTAGGGTTTCTATAATGGTATACATGTATCGCCTCAATGCAAACCCGCCCTGGATATGTTACTGGATTAACAATCCAGGGGCCTGGGCAAATAAACCCAAGAAAAGCCTGATTTTAACACTGTTTAAGTGAATGGTTTTTGGGTGTATTTAATCGGGTCACATGAGTTCAAATCCCACCACAGCAACTGGGGATTTTAAGTTCACTCAATTAATCAAATGCATCTGGAATAAAAAGCTAGTCATGAGTGTCCTCATATTCACAGTCCCAAGGCCGGAATTGAATCTGGGTCCCTGGCGCTGTGAGGCTGCAGTGCTCACCACCGTGCCATTCTGCCATCCCTATTAGTACTTTCTAAGATTTAAAACAGGAGGGCATTTTAAAGGTTAAATCAGGGGCCTTTCACACTGAGATGATAGCGTAAACCTGGAATCATAGAATCCCTACAGTGCAGAAAGAGGCCATTTGGCCCATCGAGCCTGCACTGACAACAATCCCACCCAGGCCCAATCCCCATAACCCCACGTATTTCCCCTACTAATCCCCCTGACACTAAGGGGCAATGAGAATGTATTCTTGGTGTGGGCACGACTGATTTGGAGCTGTTCTGAACAGGGTTTTTGTGGTATCACAACACTACAGGCTCTTGACATGTACATCTAGTTTGCTAACCCTCCAGGATTGGCCTGGAACCTCCGGAATTGAAGATCAATGTCCAGGACACTGCTGCGTGCAATTCTGGAAAAACAAAATTACTGGGACAGTCAAAAGTATATATTTTTTGTCATTTCCTTTGAATATTTCTCTTTACTGGATCGAAAAATATTGGCTGTGTGGCTGATAGTTAACCATCATGCAATTGCGTAATGAGTCTTTTTCCTTTCCATTGGTGTAGGAAGGCCATGCGTCATAAGGATGGATACATTGGCTGACTAATGGCTGGAGTGTGGGGGGCAAGTCATGTGACAGAACCTCCAGGTATACATTAAATCACAGGACAGCATGGTGGCACCGTGGTTAGCACTGCTGCCTCACAGGTCAGAGACCCGGATTCGATTCCCAGCTTGGGTCATTAGGGGCGGCACAGTGGTGAGCACCGCTACTGACAGCACCGAGGATCCGGGTTCGATTCCCAGCTTGGGTCACTGTCTGTGCGGAGTCTGCACGTTCTCCCTGTGTCTGCGTGGGTTTGCCCCAGGTACTCCAGTTTCCTCCCACAGTCTGAAAGACGTGCTGGTTAGGTGCATTGGCCATGCTAAATTCTCCCTCAGTGTACCCGAACAGGCGCCGCAGTATGGCAACTCAGGGATTTTCACAGTAACTTCATTACAGTCTCAATGGAAGCCTACTTGTGACTGATAAATAAACTTTAACTTTGTCTGAGCGGAGTTTGCACGTTCTCCCCATGTCTGCGTGGGTTTCCTCCGGGTGCTCCGGCTTCCTCCCACAGTCCAGAGATGTGCGGGTTAGGTGGGTTGGCTATGTTAAATTGACCCTTAGTACGAAGGGGACTAGCTAGGAAAAATGTATGGGAATAGGGCCTGGGTGGGATTGTGATCGGCGCAGGCTCGATGGGCCAAACGGACTCCTTCTGCACTGTAGAATTCTCTGAATGGAGTTGGCAACCCCATACTGACCTCTTTCACCAAACCCTCAATCACCTCTCCCAATCTTTCCACTAATTCTGTGTTCATGTTGCCTTGGGCCTCCCTGAAGAGCTTTGGTGCGTTTTTTTCAACATTGAAGGTGTTATATAAATGTAAGTTGTTGTTGTTACTGTTGTTGCAAACAGGATGTTGGTCACTGGCTAATAATAAACCGCAGATTCTGGAACCTGAAACAAGAACAGAGGATGCTGGGAAATCTCAGCAGGTCTGGCAACATCCGTAAGGGAGAGAGAAACAGAGTTAACGTTTCGAGTCCTTTTGGTTTGTCGTCGGGACTGAAGGGAGGGAGAATGTGTTTGAGATTAAAGTGTAGCTGGGAGAGATGGCAACAAAATGTAGCAACTTTAAGAGCAAGAGATGGAAGGCCCGGTGTGGGATGGGGATGGGGGAGGAGGGGGGTTTGCATTGAGGCAATACATGTATCGCATCATAGAATCCCTACAGTGCAGAAGGAGGCCATTCAGCCCATCGAGCCTGCACTGACCACAATCCCAACCAGGCCCTAACCCCGTAACCCCACATATTTACATAGAAACATAGAAGATAGGAGCAGGAGGAGGCCATTCATTACAATCATGGCTGATCGACCAACTCAATAGCCTAATCCTGCTTTCTCCCCGTAACCTTTTACCCTGGCACTCAGGGGCAATTTATCATGGCCAATCAACCCAACCCGTACATCATTGTAGCGTGGGAGGAAACCAGATCAGCTGGTGGAAACCCACACAGACACGGGGAGAATGTGCAAACTCCACTCAGACAGTCACCCGAGACTGGAATTGAACCCGGGTCCCTGGCGCTGTGAGGCAGTGGTGCTAATCACTGTGCCACCGTGCCACCCGAACTATGAAATATTTTGAAAAGGGTTTCACGACAGAGGTGAGAGGTCACAATCTGAAGCTGCCCTGAGGGGTGGAGGCAGGTTGCCTCACATCCTTTAAAAAGTACCTGGATGAGTACTTGGCGCGCCATAACATTCAGGGCTATGGGCCAAGTGCTGGCAAGTGGGATTAGGTGGGCAGGTCAGGGCCTTTCATGCGTGGGCGCAGACTCTATGTGCCGAAGGGCCTCTTCTGCACTGTAGTATTCCGTGCCCGAACCCAACATCGAGTTCTGAGGGCTGCAACGTGCCCAAGCGGGAGATGACACGCTGCTCCACCAGCTTTGGGTTGGGCTTCACCAGAGCAAGGATGGACATGCGGGAACGAGAACGAAAGGTGCTGAGTTAAAAAAGAACATTAATCACTGTGACTGCGACTCAGCCTAACTCCCCAGTTAGAGACCTGAAGGCAGAAACTGCCGTCAGCTGCCTTATCTGATTCGGGCGACTTCGCCGGTACCTCTCAATGGTTACTGATTAACTACAGTTCATTTGACAGAATCAATATTTCCGAGCTCAGAATAATAGTCACTCCAGTCGCTTTGGGCCCACCTGCCAGCCTAATTTCGCCCCCCCCCCCCCCACCCTCACGAGGTAACATGTCAGAAATGTCACTGAAAACAAAGGGACAGAGTGAAGCAGGACTCTTTTATCTGGGGGGATATTTAAAGCACTTTAAAGTTCTGCATTTATCTCCAGCTATTGTATGACGATCCCAAAAGGATAGAAGACTTGGCTTTGTTCAACGGGACAATGAAAAGTCAAGTGGAAACCTTACACAATGGCTTTTAGGAACTTCGACTTGTGGGTGGCTTTTCTATGTAGCCACTAATTGGTCTATCTAATCTCCCCCAAACTGATCAGTTCTATGCAGCGAGATCATTCAATAACTCGGAGGGATTAATACAGTCCTGAGCTGATTGTCTGTAACTTTGATCTCGGTCGCATGAGCAGTTCGACCGCATATTCTATCAGAGTTAAAATCAGCATTATCTCATCCAAGTCTAGTTTTGATTGAAGTTGGAATGTAAAATTGTTCCCTCAGCTCTCCATGTTGCTGCCTTTTTCGGAAGGCAAGCGCCAACACCACCACGGTGGCACAGCGGTTAGCACTGCTGCCTCACAGCGCCAGGGACCCGGGTTCGATTCCCGGCTTGGGCCACTGGCTGCACGTTCTCCCCGTGTCTGTGTGGATTTCCTCTGGGTGCTCCGGTTTCCTCCCACAGTCCAGAAGATGTGCTGGTTAGGTACATTGGCCATGCTAAATTCTCCCTCAGTGTACCCGAACAGGCGCTGGAGTGTGGCGACTCGGGGATTTTCACAGTAACTTCATTGCTGTGTTAATGTAAACCTACTTGTAACAGCAATGCATAAACATAAACACGCAAAGTGGTTTTTAAATTAAAAACTTAATGCTCGTTTCCACCAAACAACTGATGGATTTCGCACAAGAAATTCAGAAAAACCTCGTTCAACAATTCATCTCAAGTCCAGCAACAGGCTGGCTCCCCGTGGGATCGTGGGCAGAATGCCCTCTGGGTATGAATGCCATCTTCGTGATTGGGTTGCCAAGTCAGCATAATCAAGGACCCCACGCACCCCGGACATTCTCTCTTCCACCTTCTTCCATTGGGAAAAAGATACAAAAGTCTGAGGTCACGTACCAACCGACTCAAGAACAGCTTCTTCAAGTTAGAAGTTAATCCATTAGTCACAAGTAGGCTGACATTAACACTGCAATGAAGTTACTATGAAAATCCCCGAGTCACCACACTCCAGCACCTATTTGGGTACACTGAGGGAGAATTTAGCACGGCCAATGCACATAACCAGCACGTCTTTCGGACTGTGGGAGGAAACCGGAGCACCCCGAGGAAACCCACGCAGACATGGGGAGAAAATGTCGACTCCACACTGACAGTGACCCAAGCTGGGAATCAAACCCGGGTCTCTGGTGCTGTGAGGCAGCAGTGCTAACTGTGGCACCGTGCCGCCCATTCTTCCCTGCTGTCATTAGACTTTTGAATGGTCCTATCATGTAGTAAGTTGATCTTTCTCTGCACCCTAGCTATGACTGTAACACTACATTCTGCACCTTCTCCTTTCCTTCTCTATGAATGGCATGCTTTGCCTGTATAGAGCGCAAGAAACAATGGCCGGAATTCTCCGGCCGTTTACGCCGGCGGGATTCTCCAGTCCAACCGGCAGCGCACCCCCTCCCGCGGTGTTCCTGCCGGCACGGGGGTTGACACCAATGGGAATTCCAATTGACAGCGGTGGGACAGAGAATCCCGTCACTAGCAAACAATGTGCCACCTCCCGCCGGCAGGAAACAGGCGGTTGGGAGGCCGGGAGAATCTCACCCGATACTTTTGACTGTATCCCAATCCCAATACAGGGTTAAAAATTGCCCCTTAGAGTCCTGAGATGCGTAGGTTAGCGGGATTAGCGGGTAAAATATGTGGGGGTAGGGCCTGGGTGGGATTGTGGTCGGTGCAGACTCGATGGGCCGAATGGCCTCCTTCTGCACTGTAGGGTTTCTATGGTTTCTATGTGACAATAATAAATCAAATCAAATCAATTCAGGAGGATGAAACATTAAAAGTGAGAGGGGAATGTGCGAATGGAAATGATAACTCTTGAGTTTTGGAGGTGGCATAGAACGTTCCAACCATGATGAGAAATGTGGCTATGGTTCCCGCCCGTAGAATAAACACGTCTCCATGGTTATAATGAGCTGCAGGTGTACTTTTACCCATGTGGCACTCTGAAGCCCCCACCCATGCTTTAGGTCCCACCCATGAAGAAACAGGTGGATCTTAGTGAAAACACCACAGGTCTGCCCTGTTTACAGAGGTGACTTAATCCACCCTTTAACGTGCAGATTCAGTCGGCAGTTAGGAAGGCAAATGCAATGTTAGTATTCATGTCGAGAGGGCTAGAATACAAGAGCAGGGATGTACTTCTGAGGCTGTATAAGGCTCTGGTCAGACCCCATTTGGAGTATTGTGAGCAGTTTTGAGCCCCGTATCTAAGGAAGGTTGTGTTGGCCTTGGAAAGGATCCAGAGGAGATTCACAAGAATGATCCCTGGAATGAAGAGCTTATCATATGAGGAACGGTCTGGGTCTGTACTCGTTGGAGTTTAGAAGGATGAGGGGGGATCTTATTGAAACTTACAGGATACTGCGAGGCCTGGATAGAGTGGACGTGGAGAGGATGTTTCCAGCAGTAGGAAAAACTAGAACAAGAGGGCACAACCTCAGGCTAAAGGGAGGATCCCTTAAAACAGATATTGGGAGGAATTTCTTTAGTCAGAGAGTGCTGAATCTGTGGCACTCTTAGCTGCAGAAGGCTACGGAGGCCAGGTCATTGAGTGTCTTTAAGACAGAGATAGATAGGTTCTTGATTAATAAGGGGATCAGGGGGAAGAGGCAGGAGAATGGGGATGAGAAAAATATCAGCCATGATTGAATGGTGGAGCAGACTCGATGGGCCGAGTGGCCTAATTCTGCTCCGATGTCTTATGGTCTTTACCACGGCCCTCATGCGAGACACCGATTGGAGGGTATTGTTTTACACTTGCAGCGGCGTTGTGTTACGCAAGGCGGCGGGAGCGATGCTGGTGGGAAGCAGGAGGAAACCAGAAGGCATCTGAGGCCGGCTGTTTACTCAAGCTCCATTCGAATTACTTTTGATTCACAGCTGGTTTGAAACTGGCAGCGTGAGGTTGGCATCTTTACCCTGCAGTAACAGTGCAGCAAACAAATCTGCACCACTTGCGTGCCGCATTTTAATGTGGGACAGCTCCGCACTGAGGATAAAACGAAATGAGCAGCTGCTGAGTCAAGGGGGTGTAGGGGTGCGTGGGGGGGTAGGCGAGGCTGGTGGGGAGGGAGTGCGTGGCCGAGATGAGATCAGTCTAACACAGACCGCTTCAAAATAATAAAATGTCTTTTATGCAACTCCACAAATGAGGGGGCCATTGATTCACATGGGCTCCAGCCACGATATCATTATAAAACTGAATATACGATGGATTTGAATCATGCAGTTTAATCGCAAAAATAAATGACCATTAAGCAATGTCAGAGCAAGCTAGCTGAAAGGTGTTAACATGGTGGCACTGCTGCCTCACAGCGCCAGGGGATCCGGGTTCAATTCCGGCCTCGGGCCACTTTCCTGTTGCACGTTCTCCCCGTGTCTGCATGGGTTTCTTCCAGGTGCTCCGGTTTCCTCCAACAGGCCAAAAGATGTGCGGTTTAGGTTGACTGGCCGTGCTAAATTGCCCCTTAGTGTCAGGGGGATTAGCTAGGGTAAATGCATGGGGTGATGGGGTTAGGGTCTGGGTGGTTGGTGGTTGGTGCAGACTCGATGGGCCGAAAGGCCTCCTTCTGCACTGCAGGGATTCTATGATTCTAGCTGAAAGCTGTTAACATGGTGGCACTGCTGCCTTACAGCGCCGAGGACGCGGGTTCATTTCCGGCCTCGAGTCACTGTCTGCGTGGGGTTTGCACATTCTCCCCGTGTCTGCTTGGGTTTCCTCCGGGTGCTCCGGTTTCCTCCCACACTCCAAAGATGTGAGGGTTGGGTTGATTGGCCTTGATAAACTGACCCTTTAAGGGGTGTTGGCAGGATAAATATGTAGGGTTACGGGAATAGGGCCTGGTTGGGATTGTGGTTGGCGCAGACTCAATGGGCCGAATAGCCTCCTTCTGTACTGTAGGGATTCTATGATGTGGCAGGCGACAGATAGATTGATGATAGATACTTTATTTTAATCTAATCGAATTTTCTGATCAAATTGGTTTAACTATTTTTTTAAATTGCAGAATTAACAGGACAACGTGCGGCAGGATCAGACGAGATGTTTTCCAACAGTGCCAATGGATTATATTTCCGATGGGCTCTGTCGTTGGGATGTTTTGTGTTGTCCGATTTGCGATTGGTTTGGGTAGGTTTCTTCCTTGATGCTTGTCCACAATGTTTGTCTTCATCACGGTCTTCTTCAAACAGTTTAGCTGAAAACAATTTCACCGTCCGCACACTCCCCCCACCCCCACCCCGCCCTCCTCCCCCCCCACCCCGACCCCACTCTTCCCCCCACCCTATCACCCCCTTTCATTTACACTGGACAGGAAACAAGAGCAAGGGCCGACAAAAGAGAAAAAGAAATCATTTATTGTCAAACGCAAAGGAATAAATAGATCCTCGTTCTTGTCCGCAGTGGCCGGCGAGGTGAAAAAAGGTATGCGGCTGGAAGAGAAAACAGTGGAAAAATGTCGGGAAACCGCTTTGTTGCACATTTGGTGACAAATGTGGTCTCCTCTCTACTTAAGGCAATTAATTCAGGATGCTGACATCAACTCTTCAACTGTCTGACAGCTTGAAGCTGGAAAAAAAAATGCAAGTTCTCCAGGGAACGGACGGGGGGGGGTGAAGGGGGGGGAGGGGGTTGGTGGGGGAGGGGGGTGGTTGGCGGAGAAGATAGTTGGCTCTTTTTTTTGGACTGTTTGCTCACAGGCCCAGGGAGCAATCTTCCTCGCGGAATAAAATGCAAGGACACAGACAATGTGCCGGGGAGAGAATAGAAGATGCGAATGAACAGTTTGAACTATTTACTCAGCAGAAGGACAGCCACAATGCTCGGCCAATGGCTTTCCCATGCATCAACAGGGCTTTTTAGGCTCCTTTTGTTGCCAAAGCATCTTCCCCCGGCCAGATAAGAGCACAGCTGCCAAGCTCCGATGAGCAAGGCCTCAGACTTTCCCCTTTAATTCCCTTAACACATTAACTGTATGACATTTTGTTCAGCACTCCTAGCTGTTGATTGCATTGTCTTTATTTTCTGAGAGGACATTTTCCACCATTTACCGACTGAAAGCATTTCCATGGATAACCATCGGAATAATAGTTTGCAAGGGAGCGCCCGCTTGAATATGTCCCCAAAACCTAATTGAGTAAGATCATTTGCTATTGTGTGTTTTTTTTAAATCGTTATTTAAAGTTTATTTATTTATTAGTGTCACAAGTAGGCTTACATTAACACTGCAATCAAGTTACTGTGAAAATCCCCTAGTCACCACACTCCGGCGCCTGTTTGGGGACATTGAGGGAGAATTTAGCATGGCCAATGTTTTTTTTATTCATTCGTGGGACGCTGATTGGACCAGCATTTATTGCCCAACCCGAGCTGCCCTTGAACTGAGTGGCTTGCTGGGCCATTGCAGAGGGCAGTTGAGAGTCAACCACATTGCTGTGGCTCTGGAGTCACATGGAGGCCAGACCAGGTAAGGACAGCAGATTTCCTTCCCTAAAGGACATTAGTGAACCAGATGGGTTTTTTCCAACAATTGGCAATGGCCATCGGTAGATTCATAACTACAGATTCCACCATCTACCATGGTGGGATTCGAACCCGGGTCCCAGAATATTAGCTGAGTTTCTGGATTGAATAGTCTAGTGATAATACCACTAGGCCATCACCTCCCATCCACCTACGCAATGTGTTATTTACCCTCTCAGATGGATGCAAAGGATTTCATGACACCTTTGAAGGATTTATTTTTACAAAAATATTTTCATAAAATATCTGAAAAAATGTAACAAGCATTTCAAAATATCCATCACACAAAGTGCAATAACATTCAAGTTTTCCACATGGATCATGTTGCACTGACTACACTGAAAAGAAAATACTGACATTTCAAAATGGTCATTACAAATGTTGCAAAGTTATCTAAGTTGTCGACATAGAACAAGTTAAAGTTTATTTATTGGTCACAAGTAGCCAATGCACGTAACCAGCACATCTTTCAGACTGTGAGAGGAAACCGGAGCACCTGGAGGAAACCCACGCAGACACGGGGAGAATGTGCAGACTCCGCACAGACAGTGACCCGAGGCCAGAATCGAACCTGGGTCCCTGGCGTTGTGAGACAGCAGTGCTAACTGCTGTGCCACTGTTCCGCCCCATATATGTGGATAAAAGTGAACAAAACAAACTCTGTCCTATAACCAAAAGAGAAAACGTTAGAAAATCTCAGCAGGTCTAATTCCAGCATCCACAGTAATTTGCTTTTATCAAATGCTGTCCTATACATTTGGCCAGAGGAGCATATTATCCCACAAGTTAGTTAACTAAGGTATAGTTAGCAGGCTATGGTATGCAAGGCAGAACCTCTCGCTGGTCAGGCTATCTTTACTCTTGTTTACACTGCAGTCCTATCTGAGATTGCAATCACTTCAGATCACAATGATCCAAACTGCATGTGCTGTTGCAGCATCTACCTTCACCTCTGCCCTGTTTTAGCTCAGAGACTTGGAGGCATTAACTCTTTAAGGTTTGGAAAAAACACTCTTCCACCTACAAGCAAAGCCACTGTAAGATTGCCAGTTAAATTGATGGCATCCGCTGCCTCACAAAACATACGCAACCAGCCTTTTCTCCACATTATTTGAAAGCGGAACGCTGGATATCGTGTCAAAATGTATTCGGACTTTTATCACACTTGGAATTTCTGGGGGAAGATTCCGCCAATTATGACGCTTTTAGATTGTGGGTGGGATTCTCCGGCCACACACACCCTGAAACCAGAAAATCCCGGCTACGATCTAAAGGGTCAACAGACTTTTCCATGATCCGCCCCTCGCCCGCTCCAACTCCTGTGGCAGGCGGGACTGGAAAATTCGCCCGTGTGTCATTGAGACTAAACCGACATAAAACTATTTCTGATTTCTTCCCAAATGTTTTTTCCCCTCCCATTTAGACGTCACCCGCTTTTTGTGGGTGGCACGGTGGCACAGTGGTTGGCACTGCTGCCTCATATCGCCAGGGACCCGGGTTCGATTCCCAGCTTGGGTCACCGCCTGTGTGGAGTTTGCACATTCTCTCCGTGCCTGCGTGGGTTTCCTCCGGGTGCTCCGGTTTCCTCCCGCAGTCCGAAAGACATGCTGGTTAGATGGATTGGCCATGCTAAATTCTCCCTCAGTGTACCCGAACAGGCGCAGGGCGTGGTGACTAGGGGATTTTCACAGTGACTTAATTACATGAATGTAAGCCTACTTGTGACACTAATAAATAAACTTAAAACTTAATGACAAAACAAAGCTGATTGGAAGAATATTGTAAATGAGGATCTGTCACTTAGCATGACAGCTTGCTTTAATTCTACTTCTGGATGTTTCTAATGGGAAATTTGCAGAAAATGTCTTGTAAAGCAGGTTGAGAATGGACACCCAGATCTCCAGAACAAGTTACCAGCCCTATCCTTTCTAATCTGGATTCCTTTTCTTGGGACATATAACAGGGTATCCACATCAGAAGTCTTGCACTAGCCAGATGTGGAACAGAGGTGGATGCCTCGCCTCCGAATAAAGATGAGAGCAAAAGTGCCTCCATTATTCACACTGGCTGTTACTGTAGCTTCCTCTCACAAAATGAGAAAACATAGCAAAAATCAAAGGGAAAGGAAACTGCTTAACTCTTGAGACTTAACATGAGGGTCAAAATCCATTTATTTGTTCCTCTTTGCTATTGCTGTCTATATGACCTAACTGATCACTGGAAATGCTGGTAATGGGACAGTGGTTAGCACTGCTGTCTCACAGAGCCAGGGACCTGGGTTCGATTCCCGGCTTGGGTTATTGCCTGCGCGAAGTCTGCACGTTCTCCCCGTGTCTGTGTGGGTTTCCACTGGGTGCTCCGGCTCCCTCCTGCAGTCCAAAAGACGTGCTGGTTAGGCGCATTCATAGAAATCATAGAAACCCGACAGTGCAGAAGGAGGCCATTCGGCCCATCAAGTCTGCACTGACCACAATCCCACCCAGGCCCTACCCCCATACCCTCAGCATTGGCTGTGCTATATTCTCCCTCAGTGTGTCTAAACAGGCACCGGAGTGTGGCGACTCAGGGATTTTCACAGTAACTTCACTGCAGTGTTAATGTAAGCCTACTTGTGACACTAATAAATATTTTTTTTTAAAAAACAATGCGGGTATGACCCAGTGTTACAAATACCCTATGACGATCAGGGTCTGGTTAGCTCAGTCGGTAGAGCATCACACTTTTAATCTGAGGGTCCAAAGTTCAAGTCCCTGTTTGGGCAGAACAGTGGAAGAGTGGTTAGCACTGCTGCCTCACAGCGCCAGGGACCCGGGTTCAATTCCCAGCTTGGGTCACCGTCTGTGTGGAGTCTGCACATTCTCCCCGTGTCTGCGTGGGTTTCCTCTCGGTGCTCCAGTTCCCTCCCACAGTCCAAAAGATGTGCTGGTTACGTGCATTGGCTATGCTAAATTCCCCCTTAATGTACCCGAACAGGCACCTGAGTGTGGCGACTCGAGGATTTTCACAATAACTTCATTGCAGTGTTAATGTAAGCCTACTTGTGACAATAAACTTTAACTTTAATAATGCGCAAACAACTCAAGTCAGTCCCTTGAAAAGGGGTAAACAGATCTGAGGTGGGTGTTGGGACAGAATGGGGGGGCTAACTTTATCTTTCTCTGATCTTGTGGTTTCAGACTGCTCACTTTTTATTCCATATTTGCAGGCTCTCCCTCCCGCCCCCCCACTTATTTAATCATTTGCCACCTTTATCTTCTATACATCTTTAGCTCCTGCCATGACTTGCAGTGATATTTTTCATTCCCTGCTTAAGAGACACATCCACACGGTGGAGATGTTTTCTATCTGGGTGTCGGGGTGGGAGTGGGGAGTGTGTGTGGAGGGGGTGGGGAGTGTGTGAGGGTGGGGGAAACATGTGGGGTGGGGGTGGTGGTGCTGGAGGGTTAGTTTGCCCTCCCGAGGGTGAAAGATAAACAGCGGCTAATAGAAGCAGTAGGAAAAGCTGCAGGCTCGGCGTGCAATTAATTCGAAAGACCGCTCATGTGTTCAAGTCAATATTTTTAAAAATCTGAAGGAAACCCATGAAATTCTTCAACCCTTCTTCCCTTGCTTTTAAAACAGCCTTATCAGTGTCGCTCAGAGGAATCCAGTAAGTCTTTTCCTCCGAGCGCTGGCATGCTTACAAATAGGAGGTACATAGTTAGTCAGGCCTGGCCATAATGCAGTCCAATTAACCAGTGTTGAGGATAAAATAATAGAGAGAAAATACACCTGAAAGCAGACAGGAAGATGGGGCCAATTCTCATCAGCTGTCGGGGCTTTTAGGAAGGGGGGAACAAGAAAAAAACCTTCAGTATCTCTTTCCTGCTGGGTGGTCAAAAGCAGAGCATGAAAAGCCAAAGGATTCACATTGTCTATAGTGTAGCCTTAAGAAGTGACCTCGCGTGTCTCTAGAGAAGACAAGCACCTGTCTGTTTGTCCGCACTGATCCGCTTGCTCATCCTTGCTCGATGCCGACCCACAGTTAGCGCGCACACAAAGAAACACACACACATACACACACACAGTGTCCCCCGAACAAAAAACAGCAACAACAACAGAAAAAAAAACTTCTCTATAAAGCCTCCGATAATCAAACATATTCAACAGTCAAAGTAAATCTTGGTGCCGGGAGCTCCTCTCGGTAACAACAGGACTGCCGCTAGACTGAATGGCAAAGTATACAGTGAGGCCCCAGATAATAATGTGATACATTATTGTCCGGCCTCAAGATGTACTGGGGAAATGCTATTTGTTTATCTGCTAAATTGCGTTAAGCTAGCGGTGGCTTTGTACTTTGGAGCTAGGTGCTTTCATTGATGGTGTCAGAAATAACACTTATCCTTCCTTGTAACGGTACAAATGAAAGGTATGCTCAAAGTTACGCCTTTTTCAGGTCCGCTTCTCAAACCTGCTTGGGCGGTACGGTGGCACAGTGGTCAGCGCTGCTGCCTCACCGTGCCAGGGACCCAGGTTCGATTCCTGGCTCGGGTCACTGTCTGTGTGGGGTCTGCATGTTCTCCCCGTGTCTGCGTGGGTTTCCTCCGGGTGCTCCGGTTTCCTCCCATAGTCCGAAGATGTGCAGGTTAGCTGGATTGGCTATAGTAAATTGCCCCTTAGTGTCCCAAGGTTAGGGGGGTTGATAGGGTAATTATGTGGGGTTATGGGGTAAGCCTAGATATGAGTCAGTGCAGACTCGATGGGCCGAATGGCCACCTTCTGCACCGTAGGGATTCTTTGATTGTATGACAGAAACTATTGTCCTCTGAAGGACGTGCAAGTTAGGTGCATTGTCCATGCTAAATTCTCCCTCAGTGTATCCGAACAGGCTCCGGACTGTGGCAACCAGGGGATTTTCACAGTAACTTCATTGCAGTGTAAGCCTATTTGTGACACTAATAAATAAACTGACCTAAACATTGCGTGCAGCTAACAGTGGCTTTGTTCTTTGTAGCTAAGTGCTTTCACTGACGGTAATACATGTCAAGAATAACACTTCATCGAATCCCTACAGTGCAGAAGGAGGCCATTCGGCCCATTGAGTCTGCGCTGACCACAATCCCATCCAGGCCCCATCCCCATAACTCCATGCGCTCACCCTAGTGACTTCCCCTCACACTAAGGGGCAATTTCACATTGCCAGTCCACCTAACAGGCACATCTTTGGAGTGTTGGGAGGAAGCCGGAGCACCCGGAGGAAACCCACGCGGACACGGGGAGAATGTCCAGACTCCTTGCACTCAGTAACACAACCTGGGAATTGAATCCAGGTCC
Organism: Mustelus asterias; assembly: GCF_964213995.1. Lineage (NCBI taxonomy): Eukaryota > Metazoa > Chordata > Chondrichthyes > Carcharhiniformes > Triakidae > Mustelus > Mustelus asterias. The sequence goes on along the minus strand of NC_135815.1, from coordinate 91,642,515 downwards.
CTGGTGCTGTGAGGCACGGTGCTAAATACTATGCCACCATGCCGCCCTTATCCTTCCTCATAATGATACAAATGAAAAGTATTCTCAAAGTTATGCTTTTTTCATTTCTGCTTGTCAAGTGTGTACAAGGCAGCATTGGGAACGTGTTATCAGAGATGGTGGGATGTCCTGAGGTTGTGAAAGGCACTATGTAAATGTAAGTTCTTTGGTCTTTGTTTTACAGGACTGGAAGACTCACAGCTATAATTGAAGTATTAGAATAAATAGAGTGAACATTTACCTCTTCTTTCTTGTAGAGCGTTGCCCTGCACTGAACCACCATTTCATAGATGCTTGTAGTTCCCTAACCCTGACGACCAGCAGTCTAATGGACCATCACAGAAGGGTTGGAGGCTTTGTATCTGACTCTGTCCTCCACCACAAACATTCACATTCCAGCAGTAATCGCTGGATAAATAACAAGGGGCTGGGAATCTGGCAATCTTTCCTTTCCTTCTCATCCCGCCTGTGACCAGAGAATGGCAAAGGCCAGTTTTTAACAAATTCATTCAGAGGATGTGTGTGTAGCTGGCTGAGCCAGCATTAATTATCCAGCCCTGAGGGCATTTGCAAGTCAACCATATTGCTGTGGGTCTGGAGTCACATGTTGGCCTGGAGTCACATGTAGGCCAGACCAGGTAAGGATGGCAGATTTCCTTCCCTAAAGGACAATGAGCAAACCAGATGGGTTTTTCTGACAACCAACAATGGTTTCATGGCCATCATTGGACTTTTAATTACAGATTTTTATTGAATTCAAATTTCACCATCAGCCGTTGTGGGATTTGATGCTGGGGTCTCTGGGTCACTAGTCTAGCGACAATATCACTATGCCAATGCCTCCCCTGTCCACTTTGGTTTCTTCCTTGTCACTATAGCTCTGCTATACAACTCACGGGGCGGAATCTTCTGGTTCATCCCGCCAGCAGGATTTTCTGGTCCTGCCAAAGTCAATGGACGTTTGCACGGATCACCGTATTTTCCAGTCCCACGCCTGCTGCAATGGGGCCATAAAATTATGCCAATGATGTACACAGCATATATATCTATAGCTACATCTGGTATACAGGACTGCCTGAGCTACAAAGAAAGGTCTCTAAACATCATTGGCTCCACAATTGAGAGAACATAAATATCAATCACCAAAACGGGGAGATGGCGGCGGACATCATCGCCTCTTATCAACTCCTTCATCGAAACACATCAGAGTTGCAACACGTCAGCAAGAAGGACAACAGATCAAATCAAATCAAAGACCAGATCAGGAGACATGCAAGGAACTATCAAATCAGGATTCACAGCAGCTAGCCATTTCTGAATTTGAGCCTCTCATAGAAACTTATAAAATTCTAACAGGGTTAGACAGGGTAGATTCAGAAAGAATGTCCCCAATGGTGAGGGAGCCCAGAACTAGGGGTCATACGTAGAGAATGTGGGGCAAACCTTTTTGAACTGAGGTGAGGAGAGATTTCTTCACCCAGAGATTGGAGAATGTGTGGAATTTGGTTGAGGCCAAAACATTGTGTGATTTCAAGAATAAATTAGATATAGCTTTTGGGGCTAAAGGGATCAAGGGATATGGGGGGGGAAGGGGGATCAGGATATTGAATTCGATAATCAGCCATGATCAAAATGAATAGTGGAGCAGGCTCGAACGGCTGAATGGCCTCACAGTGCCAGGGACCCGGGTTCAATTCCAGCCTTGGGTGACTGTCTGTGTGAAGTTTGCATATTTTCACTGTTTCCTTCGGATGCTCTGGTTTCCTCCCACACTCCAAAGATGTGCGGGTTAGGTTGATTGGCCATGCTAGATTGCTCCTTAGTATCGGGGGGTTAGGAGGGTAAATAAGTAGCATTAGTGGATAGAGCCTAGGTGGGATTGTGGTTGGTGCAGAGTCGATGGGCCGAATGGCCTCCTTCTGCACTGTAGGGATTCTATGATTCCATGATACTCCTGTTTCTATGTTCCTATGAAGATGGTTTATTATACAAAAGAAACAGTACTCTTGATTCTTGATCACATTTAATTAAGTGATCCTGTTCAATGTTTGCAATCGATATGGTTTTCAGCTCACTGATTCATATGACTTAAGAATACTTCCGAATGCAGAGTGTTGGCATTGAGTACAAGTTAACACTGCTCCATGCTGAATTCTGTCAAGGTGTTTTGGGTAGGGAAGATCACTGACTCCACAGTCGTGAGAACATTAGTATCGATCACCGAAACAGGGAAACAGAGGCGGATATCATCACCTCTTGTCAACTCCTTTGTGGAAACGTGACTGGGGTACAACACATTTAGCACATGGAAACATAGATCTTCCCCACTTTATTTACAACCAACCCAAAAATTTGTCAAGGCCATTGAGTCGAAAGTGGAGGAGATTGTATTTTGAGTCGAAAGTGCAAGCAGATTGTATTTTGCTCTGCATCATTCTCTTGTTTTTTCAAGTAAAGACATTTTTTTACCATTGCTGCTTCTAGTGTCTTTTTTCAATTGAATTTGTCAATTGAATTTAGATTTGAATTTATAGATCTCATAAAATCCCTACAGGAGGCCATTCGACCCATCAAGCCTACACCGACAACAATGCCACCAAGGCCCTATCCCCATAACCCCATATATTTGACCTGCTAAGCCCCCTGACACTTTGTGGCAATTTCGTATGGCCAATCAACCTAACCCACACATCTTTGGACACTAAGGGGCAATTTAGCATGGCCAATCCACCTAACCCACGCATTTTTGGATATAGCTAGAATAATAGGAGAATTCCACAGTAACTTCATTGCACTGTTAATGTAAGCCTGACTTGTGACTAATAAATAAACTTTAACTTTAAAATGCCTGATGTTTGTTAGATGGTCAGTCATGTTACTCTTGAATCCTATAGGTTGAGATGCCGGCCTTGGACTGGGATGGGCACAGTAAGAAGTCTCACAACACCAGGTTAAAGTCCAACAGGTTTATTTGGAATCACGAGCTTTCGGAGCGCTGCCCCTTTATCAGGTGACGATCCCAATCAACCTGGTGTTGTTAGACTTCTTATTATTGGATGCAATAGTGATTGGAATTCTCCAAGCTCGCACAACTCGCCCACCGCTGCCAGTGGGCACAGAGAATTCGGCACTCTGTTAACACTCCATTCACTGCAGTGAGACCGGAGAATCCCAGCCGCGGGTGAGATCGGAGAATGTTGGACTTGCACTAATTTTAGAAGGGTGAGGAACATGTCCTGGGGTTAGGGCTGAAGGTGTGCTGCTCCACGCCTCGGTGTCTTTGTAATTTCCTGTGCCAGGTTAGGAGGCGCATCGCAGGCCGTCCGCCTCCACCACACCCACCCTGCTGCCACCAACCCCACACCTTCACGGAGGCCTTGCACCCAACACAGGGCAGTAAAGTTCAAAGCCACTGACAAACTGAGTGCCTGTGGCCACTGGCCTCGAAGCCTCAATGCTTCATAAGGATTGATGAAGCTGATTGTCTGCTTGGGCTGCCTTCTGGTCTCTGCCGGGACTGCTTGACCCCCTCTGATCTGAAAGGAGCCCTGATGCAACTCACCTGCCAGTTTCTTTGAGTGCCCCTGTGCCATCACGCATACCAGCCTCCCATCCATTGACTCTGTCTACACTTCTCGCTGCCTCAGGAAAAGCAGCCAACATAATCAAGGACCCCACGCACCCCGGACATTCTCTCTTCGACCTTTTTCCATCGGGAAAAAGATACAAAAGTCTGAGGTCACGTACCAACTGGCTCAAGTACAGCTTCTTCCCTGCTGCTGTTGGACTTTCGAATGGACCTACCTCGCATTAAGTTGATTTTTCTCTACACCCTAGCTATGACTGTAACACTACATAATGAACACAATGCTTTGTCTGTATAGCGTGCAAGAAACAATACTTTACACTGTATACTAATACATGTAACAATAAAAAATAAGTCAAATCAAAGTCTGGCTGTCCTAGAAATTTCAACACTGGAAGAAAAGGCAGGAAACCAGGAATATCACCTTGTGGCTGGCATTTCATCCCAGTCATAGAATCCCTACAGTGCAGAAGAGGCCATTCGGCCCATTGAGTCTACACCAACTCTGTAACAGAGCATCTTACCCAGGCCCTAACCCTATCCCTGTAACCCCCACATTTCCCATGGCTAATCCATCTAGGCTACACATTTTTGGACACTAGGAGGCAATTTAGCATGGCCGATCCACCTAACCCATCTTTGGGCTGTGGGAAGAAACTGGAGCACCCGTAGGAAACCCACGCAGACACGGGGAGAACGTGCAAACTCCACTTAGACAGGCGCACAAGGCTGGAATCGAATCCAGGTCCCTGGTGCTGTGAGGCAGCAGTGCTAACCACTGTGCCACCGTGCCACCAGTATATAGACTTGTTCCGTTACCTCATTTCCTGAAGAGCCCAAGTCAATGTGTGCACAGTTTTAGCCATTTGGGGATTCAGCAGTCCCTGGGGGAAACTGTGTGAGAAAATCAGCCTGCTATTTTCTGAGCAACGCACTAATATAATTTGTGTAGTTGATTTTACACATTGCAGCATTCAACAAAGGGGAATAAATCATCAATATTACCAGATGGTGCCTCTGCATCCCTGCATGGCACGGTGGCACACTGGTTAGCACTGCTGCCTAACAGCACCAGGGACCTGGGTTCGATTCCCGGTTTGGGTCACTGTCTGTGTGGAGCCGGCACATTCTCCCCATGTCTGTGTGGGTTTCCTCCGGGTGTCCTGGTTTCCTTCCACAGTCCAAAAGACGTGCTGGTCAGGTGCATTGGCCATGCTAAATTCTCCCTCAGTGTACCCGAACAGGTGCCAGAGTGTGGCGACGAGGGGATTTTCACAGTAACTTCATTGCAGTGTTAATGTAAGCATAGTTATAACACTAATAAATAAATATAGCGTACGCACTCATTTCATACTGTTATTCAAATGTTGGCTTTGTCAGACACCTACATCCAACGAAGGAATAAACATTTAAAAAAATACTGTCAAAAAATATTTGAGTTCCATTGCTTTCTGTCTATGGGTGTTCATGAGGGCTGATTATGATTTGTGGAGCAGATGTGCCATTTTGTCACTTAACCTTCCTTCTGTTGTGACATCCTTCAGCCTCATCCTTGCCCAGTCAGTCAGGTTGAACCAAACTGTGTGGCAGCTTCACATCCTGTTCACCTCACAGCTAAGCTCCAAACCCCATGTGCTCTCTCTCAGATTGCCACATTCTGCCTTTCCAATGCTGCCATTTTTATCCACACCTCAGCCTATCCCCTGTATACAAACAGACAGACGGGCAGATAGACAGGCAGACAGACAGGCAGATAGACAGGCAGACAGGCAGAGATAGACAGACAGACAGGCGGATAGAGAGGCAGACAGGCAGACAAACAGGCAGACAGAAAGACAGAGATGGACAGGTGGATAGAGAGACAGACAGACAGACAGACAGACAGATAGACAGATAGATAGATAGATAGATAGATAGATAGATAGATAGATAGATAGATAGATAGATAGATAGATAGATAGATAGATAGATAGATAGATAGATAGATAGATAGATAGATAGATAGGCAGGCAGACAGACAGACACAGACAGATAGACGGTTGGATGGATGGATAGATAGATAGATGGATGGATGGATAGATAGATAGATAGATAGATAGATAGATAGATAGATAGATAGATAGATAGATAGATGGATAGACAGACAGACAGACAGACAGCTAGACAAATAGATAGATAGATAGATAGATAGATAGATAGATAGATAGATAGATAGATAGATAGATAGATAGATAGATAGATAGATAGATAGATAGATAGATAGATAGATAGACGGATGGATGGATAGATAGGTCGAAAGATGGGTAGATAGATAGATAGATAGATAGATAGATAGATAGATAGATAGATAGATAGATAGATAGATAGATAGATAGATAGATAGATAGATAGATAGATAGACGGATGGATGGATGGATAGGTCGAAAGATGGGTAGATAGATAGATAGATAGATAGATAGATAGATAGATAGATAGATAGATAGATAGATAGATAGAAAGCTAGATAGATAGATAGATAGATAGATAGAAAGCTATATAGATAGATAGATAGAAAGCTAGATAGATAGACAGACAGACAGACAGATAGATAGATATGCACACACACACACATCTGAAAAATGATATGCCTCTAAAACAGAGTGAATATTGTTCTGATCAGGTGAGGTGTTGAATGGCTCCCACTCCATGTTGAATCCATGTTTGCCAATTCGATGAATATTTAACTGTTGATATACTGTGACAGTAAAAGACACACATGTTCGGGTTTCCTTGAGTTTTGTAAAATGAAAGAGAATAGTATTTGTTGTACCTAACCTGATGCTGAAAACAAATGAAAACCCGCTGGGTGGAATGATACTGCCCCAGCGTGGCGGGGCTGGAAAATGTGACAAGTCGTCACTACGTCCGTTGACCTCAGCAGGACCAGAGAATCCAGCTGGTGGGCGGGAATGTAAAATTCCACCCTCTGACTATTACACACTGACTCAAAGGTCATGCACACCCACATAATGCAGAAAGTACAGTGATGCAAATGTGCAGCCATCTTTGTCAGTGATTCCAAGTGGGAGGCACGTTGGCACAGTGGTTAGCACTGCAGCCTCACAGCGCCAGGGACCTGGGTTCGATTCCCGGTTTGGGTTACTGTCTGTGTGGAGTTTGCATGTTTTCCCCGTGTCTGCGTGGGTTTCCTCCGGGTGCTGCAGTTTCCTCCCACAGTCTGAAAGACGTGCTGGTTAGGTGCATTGACCTGAACAGGCGCCGGAGTGTGGCGACTAGGGGAATTTCACAGTAACTTCATTGCAACGTTAATATAAGCCTTACTTGTGACTAATAAATAAACTTTTTTAAAAAGTCACGAGAATGTGACCTTAATTTTCCTCAAAATTCAATTAGTTGTTTCCAACCAATAAATTCATAGTCATTTTTTTCTCATGAAACATGGTTTCACAAGAATATCAGTGTGGTTACAGTATTGCCATACCTAATGCCTGCGTCACCATTTACATGGAAAGATTGAACATTAAAGGGAGCCATTCAGGTTATTCTGTCCTTGGCAGCCTAGGAAAAGCTATCCCATATAATCCTAGGCTTTTATCCCATTGTCCTGTATTTAATGCCTATTACAGCTGTCAACATTAGAATCATAGAATCCCACAGTGCAGAAAGAGGCCATTCGGCCCATCGAGTCTGCACCAACCACAATCCCACCCAGGCCCTACCCCCATATCCCTACATATTTACCCACTAACCCCTCTAACCTATGCATCCTGGGACACTAAGGGGCAATTTAGAATGGCCAATCAACCTAGCCCGCACATCTTTGGACTGTGGGAGGAAACCGGAGCACCCGGAGGAAACCCACGCAGACACAGGGAGAATGTGCAAACTCCACACAGACAGCAACCCGAGCCGGGATTCGAACCCAGGTCCCTGGAGCTGTGAAGCAGCAATGCTAACCACTGTGCTACCGTGCCGCCCCGGTAATAGCTTTGGTTCTACAATCACAATGTTGCATTTAGTTTAGTTCATTTATTAGTGTCACAAGTAGGTTGACATTAACACTGCAATGAAGTTACTGTGAAAATCCTCTAGTCGCCACACTCCAGCGCCTGAGGGAAAATTTAGCCTGGCCAACCCACCTCACCAGCACATCTTTTGGACTGGACTTGGAGGAAACTGGAGTTCGCGGAGGAAACCCGCCAGACACGGGGAGAATGCGCAGACTCCGCACAGACAGTGACCCGAACCGGGAATTGAACCTGGGTCCCTGCCATTGTGATGCAGCAGTGCTAACCACTGTGCCACCATGCCACCTTGGGGGTGAAAATGGCCTTTGACTAAAGCCCACGCGGTATAAACCCATGCAGAGATGGGGAGAACGTGCAGACTCCACACAGACAGTGACCCAAGGGAGAATCGAACCCGGGTCCCAGTCGCTGTGAGGCAGCAGTGCTAACCACTGTGCCGCCAAGCGATCTTTTAACGTAGCCCAAAACCTGATTTGCTTCACTCATTGCCAGGAAGCCTTGTTACATCAGAATAAACCTTTTGTTAGTTAGAAACCCTGGCTCTGTTGCCTATCCAAATTATTTCATTTCCACTCTCCAGTTCACTCCTGGATTTTCTGTTCCCATCTGAAGCACTCTTCATGTCTTCACATTGAATTCCATCTGCCACCTAACTGCGTAAGTACAGACGGTGGCACAGTGGTTAGCACTGCTGCCTCACAAAGCCAGGGATCGGGATTCGATTCCCAGCTTGGATCATTGTCAGTACAGAGTCTGCACGTTCTCCCTGTGTCTGCGTGGGTTTCCTTGCGGTGGTCTGGTTTCCTCCCACAATCCAAAGATGTGCTGGTGAGGTGCATTGGCCATCCTAAATTGCCCCTCAGTGTACTCAAACAGGCGCTGGAGTGTGGCGACTAGGGGATTTTCACAGTACATTGATTGCAGTGTTAATGTAAACCTACTTGTGACTAATAAATAAACTTTTTTTTAGATTCAAATCCTCCTCTTTAGGTTATGCTGTTCAGGTTTAAACTCTCCAGGGGCAGTTTTATGGAGCTCAGAAGTGTAGCATCCTTAATTAGGCAAGAAGCAAAATGGCAACTTCCGAATGGTGGTGAGTTGTAATGCAGAGATAAAGCTAGCAGCATCTCCAGCATTACACCAATCCGTGGCAGCTTTGTGCTTTTTTGTACATTTGCAGGAGACTCAGTAGTGAGAAACAATTTTTAATAAAGTCTGGTGGCATGGTGGTTGGCACTGCTGCCTCACAGCACCATGGGAATCGAACCCGGGTCTCTTGCACTGTAAGGCAGCAGGGCTAACCAGTGTGCCACCATGCTGCCATGCCATCTTTGGGGTGAAAATGGCCTTTGACAAAAGCCCATGCAGTGTAAACCCACGCAGACCTGGGGAAAATGTGCAGACTCGATGGGCCAAATAATTTGATGAGAATTAAAGTACACAAAAAGTAGGGAAAGGGGCAGGAAGATGGTGGACTTGGGTCACTGTCTGTGTGGAGTTTGCACGTTCTCCCCGTGTCTGCGTGGGTTTCCTCCGGCTGCTCCAGCTTCCTCCCGCACTCCAAAGATGTGCGGGTTAGGCAGATTGGCCATGCCAAATTGCCCCTTGGTGTCAGGGGGATCAGCAGGGTAAATACGTGGGGCTACGAGGATAGGGGCTGGGTGGGATTGTGGTTGGTGCAGACTCGATGGGCCAAATGGCCGCCTTCTGCACAGTAGGGATTCTATGATTCCTATCCTCGGGACAAAGTCAGTGATGCATGAGAACAATGTGGCCCCTGGTCCATGGTTGCTTAAAGGAGACGTACATTCTATTTTGGGCAACTGTGGGTCAGATTTTCCTTGTCTGACTACATGGCACCATGATCATGACCCATCCATGACCAGGCAGGGAACGAGGCTAACCCATTGCACTGGGGGTGTGCTGACACCTGCGATGGTGGTTTGCCCAGGCTAGGATAGAGTAAAGGATCAGGGTAGCCAATGAGGTTAAACCAGGACTTTACCTGATGCAATTTTCCAAAGCCAATCCAGCCTTTTGGCTAAGATGAAACATCAGATTAAGCTCGGGAGGGGGTGTAATGCCTCACCCTGTCAGCTTGAATCTTGTTTGATTGAGCCCAAGATGGGATGTAATGTCTTATAAGTTCATAAATTCATAAGATATAGGAGCAGAATTAGGCCATTCGGCCCCTCGAGTCCGCTCCGCCATTCGATCATGGCTGATATGCTCCTCATCCCCATTTTCTTGCCTTCTCCCCATAACCCTTCAACGCATTCCCAATTAAAAATCTGTCTAACTCCTCCTTAAATTTACTCACTGTCCCAACATCCACCACACTTTGGGGCAGCGAATTCCACAGATTCACAACCCTTTGGGAGAAGTAGTTTCTCCTCAACTCTGTTTTAAATTTGCTGCCCCTTATCCGAAGACTATGACCTCTCATCCTAGAATGCCCCACAACAGGAAGCATCCGCTCCACGTCTACTTTATCCAGACCTTTTATCATCTTTAATACCTCAATTTGATCTCCCCTCATTCTTCCAGAGAGTATAGGCCGAGACTGTTCAATCTCTCTTCATACGACAGACCCCTCATCTCTGGAATCAATCTAGTGAACCTCCTCTGAACTGCCTCCAATGCCACTACATCTTTCCTCAAATAAGGGGACCAAAACTGTGTCTTTTCTTGTCAGCTTGGAACTTGTTTGATCGAGCCCAAGATGGGATGTAACGTCTTGTCTAGTCAGTTTGGATCTTGTTTGTCCCTTGTGTAGGGATCATGAGTGGACTTAACTTGAATTGGCTTTTTTGATTTGAATCAAAGTACTGTAAAGTACCAAAAAATAGGGAGAGGGGCAGGAGAATGGACTCTTGCATAGAGGCCCAGGGCCGATAAGGATAAGTCAGTGGTGAGGGGCATTGTGGAGTGGGGTCGGGGGCATGTGGGGATGAAATGCGAAGGGGCTGGCTTCCTGACTGTGGTGGGGCTTGGTGTTGGGGGCAGTCATTCATAGTTAAAAATAAAGAGAGGACAATGTCAGTCACAGGACATTCTACGCCTGTGGGTCCATCTCAGAGTGTTAGCTGGCAGAGCCTGTACAAGAATCCGAGTTCACCGACAGTATTTCAATTATCCCTGCTTGGACTGATCTCAGAGTCTTATAGAGTGCATCGATGGGAGGGCCAGCTGTGCCTACAAGTTCATGATGTGGAGATGCCGGCGTTGGACTGGGGTAAACACAGTAAGTAGTATCACAACACCAGGTTAAAGTCCAACAGGTTTATCTGGTAGCAAAAGCCACTAGCTTTCGGAGCGCTGCTCCTTTGTCAGGTGAGTGGGAGCTCTGTTCACAAACAGGGCATATAAAGACACAAACTCAATTTACAAAATAATGGTTGGAATGCGAGTCTTTACAGGTAATCAAGTCTTAAAGGTACAGACAATGTGAGTGGAGAGAGGGTTAAGCACACGTTAAAGAGATGTGGATTGTCTCCAGACAGGACAGTTAGTGAGATTTTGCAAGCCCAGGCAAGTCGTGGGGGTTACAGATAATGTGACATGAACCCTACAAGTTCAGCCATGTCCCATAAAATGGGGAGCATGATACTGGACTCTGAAACGGACATTCAATAAACAGTGAACAAAAAAATAACACAACATTGGTTTTTCTACAATAATTTGATTTGATCTATTATTGTCACATGTAATCGTATACAGAGAAGGAAAGCAGAGAATGCAGAATGTAGTGTTACAGTCATAGCTAGGGTGCAGAGAAAGATCAACTTAATGCGAGATAGGTCCATTCAAAAGTCTGACAGCAGCAGGGGAGAAGCTGTTCTTGAGTCAGTTGGTGCGTGTCCTCAGACTTTTGCATCTTTTCCCCAACAGAAGAAGGTGGAAGAGAGAATGCCCGGGGTGCATGGGGTCCTTGATTATGCTGGCTGCTTTTCCGAGGCAGTGGGAAGTGTAGACAGAGTCAATGGGTGGGAGACTGGTTTGCGTGATGGACTGGGCTACATTCATGACCCTTTGTAGTTTCTTGCGGTCTTGGTCAGAGCAGGAGCCATACCAAACTGTGATACATCTGGAAAGAATGCTTTCCACGGTGCATTTGTAGAAGATGGTGAGAGTCGTAGCGGACATGCCAAATTTCCTTAGCCTCCTGAGAATGTCCCGAACTCCCCAGTAAACATCAACGTGTGGCAGCAATGAGGCATGTCTGCACATGAATCTCTTGGACCAAGCTAGCCTCAACAAATAACAATGAGTCTCATATGAATCAGGTGAAAAACCAGTGAGCAGAATTTTCCCATTTTAAGACTGAGTGAGGTGGCATGTTGTTTCATCATCTGCCCCACCCACTAGAATAGCAAGATCCCGCGCCAGATTCTGCGCTTGAAGCCTCGTTAATCATGCACCGCAGGGTCCCCTCTGACTCTCCTGGCAAGCTGGCAGCTGATTCATCTGCCCACCCCCAGCTGACAGGTTCAAAGGTCCTGGCGCCATATTTAAATCCCAGTCCAGCACACTCATATCACTCTCTCCAGTCCACTTGTCTTCACCAGGCAGTGCAGAGGAAAAAGGTGAACTGCCCTCAAGAGGAAGACTGATTCAAATACCCACCCCTCCCCCCCAGCCCATTACCAGCAAGGCACCTGTGCCCAACTTGGACTTCCACCCACCGCATCTGGTGCCTTTGTCCATCTCCATCCAGTAATCAGTGTGATATACTTTTGACCCCCTTGTTTGTGAGCTACGCAAGCAGCAGCTGAGGGGGAGATCTTATAGAGACATATAAGATAATGAAGGGGCTAGACAGGGTAGAGACAGAGAGATTCTTTCCACTTAGAAAGGAAACAAGAACTAGAGGACACAGCCTCAAAATAAGGGGGAGCCAGTTTAGAACAGAGTTGAGGAGGAACTTCTTCTCTCAGAGGGTAGTGAATCTCTGGAATTCTCTGCCCATTGAAACAGTGGAGGCTACCTCGTTGAATATGTTTAAGTCACAGGTAGATAGATTTCTGATCAATAAGGGAATTAAGGGTTATGGGGAGCGGGCGGGTAAGTGGAACTAAACCACTATCAGATCAGTCATGATCTTATTGAATGACGACGCAGGCTCGAGGGGTTAGATGGCCTACTCCTGCTCCTATTTCTTATGTTCTTTATCCAGGTCCAGTTTCCCTCCACACGGTGGTGCAGTGGTTAGCCCAGGTTCGATTCCCGGCTTGGGGGGGTGGGGGGGGGGTCACTGTCTGTGTGGCGTCTGCACGTTCTCCCCGTGTCTGCGTGGGTTTCCTCCGGGTGCTCCGGTTTCCTCCCACACCCCAAAGATTAGTTAGGTTGATTGGCTATGCTAAATTGCCACTTAATGTCAGGGGGATTAGTCGGGTAATATAGGGCTAGGGCCTGGGAGGGATTGAGATTGGTGAAGACTCAATGGGCTGAATGGCCTCTTTCCGCACTGTAGGGATTCTATGATTCCTTGTCCATCTGCCTGCCATCATGAGGCTTTGTCAGACAAGAGACTTTGAACTGCCCTCCATCCTGTGCTCCACAACATCAGACACAGTACTGAATTGACACGGTGACACAGGAGGGTGCACGGGTACAGCAGCACAGTGCTGTCCAGCTCAACGTGGGAGATTGAGGGAGGAAGCAGTCCTGCCCAGTTAGAGTGGTGTACGCTGTGTCAGAGTATGCAGCACTATGGTGGAAAGTTATTGCACTCACCCCGAAGTCTCTGGCAAACTGAGGACCCCTTTGCGCACAGCACTCATTAGCAATGGGGATTAACACTGACGGGATTTCCCACTGCAGGATTGACGGGGCAGGAGTTGGACAACTGTTTTAATGAATATTCAGGAGATGCAAATGAATGAAAATTGCATTCTTGCCATCAGTCAGTAGGATGACTGACCCGCCATTAACCCATAGGGGTGGCACGATAGCACAGTGGTTAGCACTGCTGCCTCACAGCGCCAGGGACACGGGTTCAATTCCCGGCTTGGGTCACTGTCTGTGTGGAGTCTGCACATTCTCCCCATGTCTGTGTGGGTTTTGCTCTGGTTTCCTCCCACAGTTCGAAAGGTGTGCTGGCTAGGTGCTAAATTCTCCCACCGTGTACCCGAACAGGCGCCGGAGTGTGGCGACTAGGGGATTTTCACAGTTACTTCATTGCAGTGTTAATGTAAGCCTATCTTGTGACATTAGAACCATAGAACGATAGAACATTACAGCACAGAAACAGGCCTTTTGGCCCTTCTTGGCTGTGCCGAACCATTTTTCTGCCTAGTCCCACTGACCTGCACCTGGACCATATCCCTCCACACCCCTCTCATCCATGTACCTGTCCAAGTTTTTCTTAAATAAACTTTAAAATAAATAAACGTTAAAACTTTAAAAAACTCTAGCCATTGGGAGAACTGCATCGTGATTTTCCGTCGGTGGATTTCCGACATTTTGGCTCACGTCAGATTCTCACCAAACCAGAAAGGACAGGATGGGAGAATTCCGTCCGATGTAAGGTGAAATATGGACGAGTGAAATTTAATTTTGAAAACACACCTTTTGCCCTCGCAACTCTCATGTCAATGACCGTGTGGATCGGCAAGGAGGTTGTGATGGACAGAAGTTCATTGAAGAAGCAGCTGAAGATGGTGACACTGGGTGGTGACACAGTCTCCCTGTTTGACCGGGACTCTTTCATATCACAGCTGACAGGGGGTTTCACCAATGCAAAGCGTCCTCTGTGGCTCTGTCACTAAATTTGACACACTCCCCGACACTTTGAACTTTAATTTGACTTGCGTGGGAAACAAGAAAAGGAGAGAGAGCATGGTAGGCCTCAGAAAAGCAGCCAACATAATCAAGGGCCCCTCGCACCCCAGACATACTCTCTCCCACCTTCTTCTGTCGGGAAAAAGATAGAAAGGCCTGAAATCACCACCAACTCAAGAACAACTTCTTCCCTGCTGCCACCAGACTTTTGAGTGGACCTACCTTGCATTAAGTTGATCTTTCTCTGCACCCTAGCTTTGTCTATAACATTACATTCTGCACCCTCCGCTTTCCTTCTCCCCCATATATTCTATCTACGGTGTGCCTTGTCTGTATAGCGTGCAAGAAATGATAGTTTTCTCTGTATCCCAATATATGTGAAAATAATAAATCAAATCAAATCAAAGATTGGTCAATTAGGTAGGATTTTCAGAGAGCCTTAAAGGGGGAAAGGGAGAGGCAGAGAGATATAAAGAGGGAATTTCAGAGCTTGACACCTAGAGGCAACACGGGTCCCCTTTCCTTCTCCCCTATGTACTCTATGTATGGTATGCCTTGTCTGTATAGTGTGCAGGAAACAATACTTCTTTCTATATCCCAGTGCAAGCTACAAAAATTAAATCAAATCAAATCAAAAAACTCTTGGTCATAATTATAAATATCATTAATATCCAATTTCAGCACAATAAACTTGCCACGTCAGGGCAATAAGATGCCCAAATACAATTAAATATCCAAGATCGGGATAAGTATTAATGAGTTTGATGGAATGCAAGTGGAGCTGATTGCAATGCTAATTTCACTGTCAGGTTAGGCTTGCTCCACACTACCATAATAATTATTCAATATTACTGTCAAAAAGAATGCGTATCATTCAACAACATGTAAGCAGTGTCTTGATAGCTTAATGTGTGCACTGTAAGTGATCTGGCAAATGATCTGACGAAATGCTATCTTCCCTGGGCGAAAAACGCTACAACATACTGGTTGGGCTGTTGCTATATTTCAACAGTTATGCCATGCCACAGTGTTTTGAAACACTCTGTTGATTTTTGGATTACCTACAAACATTATAACTATACTGTCAAATGATGTCGTAACATTAACTGAACGGTGATCGGTGCCACTCCCCATGTTGCCATGATGGCTCCCTGTAAACTTCCCACGTGAGGTTTTTTTATTGTATTGGAAAGTGTTGCTGGGAGACATGTCCTGTTCTCGATGGGCAATGTGCTCCTTTGTCGGCTGATTGTGACTCATTTATTGTCAAAGTGGGTGCATCTTCAACAAAAGAAGTTATCATCTTTATCAAGCAGTACTTTAAAGTTCACTGTTCAAGGTGTTTAGAGTTTATCAGTATCGCAAGTAGGCTTACATTAACAATGAAGTTACTGTGAAAATCCCCTAGTCGCCACACTCTGGCACCTGTTCGGGTACACTGAGGGAGAATTTAGCATGGTCAATCCACCTAACCAGCACGTCTTTTGGACTGTGGGAGGAAACTAGAGCACCCGGAGGAAACCCACGCAGACACGGGGAGAACGTGCAGACTCCACACAGACAGTGCCCTAAGTCAGGAATCAAATTTGGGTTGCTGGCGCTATGAGGCAGCAGTGCTCACCACTGTGCCACTCTGCCATGGTGGTTAGCACTGCTGCCTCACAGCACCAGGGACCCGAGTTCAATTCCGCCTCGGGTCACTGTCAATGTGGAGTCTGCATGTTCTCCCTATGTCTGTGTGGGTTTCCTTCATATATGTTTCTTCAAAGCAAATGCTTGTTTGACAAGGAGATGATGCGACTCATTAAGCTGCTTTACTTTCAAAGCAAGTAAACAGTGAAAAGCAACTATGATCCAATTCACTCGGTTTTACGAAGGGAAATCAGGGGGAAATCTCTCCATTGGTTGGAGTCATACCTCGCACAGAGGAAGATGGCTGTGGTTGCTGGAGGACAATAATTTCAGTCATAAACTCAGAAAATCCCTACAGTGCAGAAGGATTCATCGAGTCTGCACCAACCCATACCCAGGCTTACCCCATAACGCCCCACTATTCTCCCTAACCTATATACTTTGGGACACTAAGGGGCAATTTACCATGGCTAATCAACCTAACCCGCACATCTTTGGACTGTGGGAAGAAACCGGAGCACCCGGAGGAACCCCACACAGACACGGGGAGAATGTGCAAACTCCACACAGACACAGTCACCCAAGGCAGGAATTGAACCCGGGTCCCTGACGCTGTGAAGCAGCAGTGCTCACCACTGTGCCACCACGCCGCCCCAGTCAGGGGACGTCGCTGCAGGATTTACTCAGGGTAGCGTCCTCGATCCAACCATCTTCAGCTGCTTCTTCAATGAACTTCTGTCCATCATAAGCTTCGAAGAAGGGATGTTTGTGAATATTGCGAAATATTCAGCGCGATTCACAACTCCTCAACTACTGAAGCAGCCCATGTCCACATGCAGCAACAACTGGATAATATTCAGGCGCGGGCTGATAAATAGCAAGAAACATTCACCTCATACCAGTGCCAGGCAATGACCACCTCCAACAAGAGAGATTCCAACCATCTCCATTTGACATTCAATCGTATTACCATCACTGAATTCAACATTAGCAACATCCTGGGGGGTTACCATTGACCAGAAACTGCACTGTGCCAGCTCTCTAAATACTGTGGCTGCAAGAACAGAGAGTGTAAATCCTGCAGTACGTAACTCTCTTCCTGGCTCCACGAAGCCTGGCCGCCATCTACAAAGCACAAGTCAGGAGTGTGATGGAATGCTCCTCACTTGCCGGGATGGGTGCAGCCCCAACATCACTCAAGAAGCTCAACAGCATCCAGGATAAAGCAACCCGCTTGATTTGCATTCCATCCACCGCAATAGACATTCAGTGTCTCCATCACCAGTGCACAGTGGCAGCAGTGTGTGCCATCTGTAGAATGCACTGCAGCATCACACAAAGCCTTCTTCAGCAGCACTTTCTAAACCCACAGCTCTACCATCCCAGAAGGACAAGGGCAGCACATGCATGGGAACATCACCATCTGCAATTTCCCCTCCAAGCCTCTCACTATCCTGTCTTGGAACAATCATAGAATCCCTAGAATCCAGTGCAGAAGGAGGCCATTCGGCCCATTGAGTCTGCACCTGCTCCCCGACAGAGCATCCCACCCAGGTCCTATCACCGTAATTCTGTGTATTAACACCGCAAATCCCCCTAACCTACGCATCTTGGAACACTGAGGGGAAATTTAGCACGGCCGATCCACCTAACCCGCACATCTTTGGACTGTGGGAGGAAACCGGAGGAAACTCACACAGACACGGGGAGAACGTGCAAGCTCCACACAGACGGTCACCCAAGGCCGGAGTTGAACCAGGGTCGCTGAAGCTGTGAGGCAGCAGTGCTAACCAGTGCACCACTGTGCCACCCTAAAACCGCCATTGCTGCACTGTCGCTGGGTCCAAATCCTGGAATTCCCTCCCCAACGGCATTTCGGATGTTCCTACAACACATGGATGGCAGTGGTTCAAGAAAGCAATTCATCACCACCTTATCGTGGACAAGTAGGCAACATAGCATGAAGGAATGAAAAAATCTCTGGAGATTTCACTAATGCTGCATTATTCTGTAAGTAGGGTAGAAGTTTATTTATTAGTCACAAGTAAGGCTTACATTGACACTGCAATGAAGTTACTGTGAAAATCCCCTAGTCGCCACACTCCAGCGCCTGTTCGGGTACACTGAGGGAGAATTTACCTTCGCCAATGCACCTAACCAGCACATCTTTTGGAATGTGGGAAGAAACCGGAGCACCCGGAGGAAACCAATGTAGACACAGGGAGAATGTGCAAACTCCACACAGACAGTGACCCAAGCCGGGAATCAAACCCGGGTCTCTGGCGCTGGGAGGCAGCAGTGCTAACCACTGTGCTGGTAGCGAAGGAAAGAACAAAGAAGAACAAAGAAAATTACAGCACAGGAACAGGCCCTTTGGCCCTCCATGCCTACACCGACTATGCTGTCCATCTGAACTAAAACCCCCTACTCTTCCGGGGACCATATCCCCCTATTCCCATCCTATTCATGTATTTGTCCAGATGCGCCTTAAAAGTCACTATCGCATCTGCTTCCACTACCTCCCCCGGCAGCGAGTTCCAGGCACCCACCACCCTCTGTGTAAAAAACTTGCCTCTTACATCTCCTTTAAACCTTGCCCCGTGCACCTTAAACCTATGCCCCCTAGTAATTGACTCTTCCATCGTGGGAAAAAGCTTCTGACTATTCACTCTGTCCCTGCCTCTCATAATCTTGTAGACTTCTATCAGGTCGCCCCTCAACTTCCGTCGATCCAGTGAGAACAAACCAAGTTTCTCCAACCTCACCTCATAGCTAATGCCCTCCATACCAGGCAACCTCCTGGTAAATATTTTCTGTACCCTCTCCAAAGCCTCCACATCCTTCTGGTAGTGTGGCAGAATGATTGTAGTAAACAACAAAATAACATAAACTGGGTGTTAGCTGAACAGGATCACAATTTTGGTGGGATTTTCATTTTTTCTTCTTTCCAACCCGCCCCTGTTCTTGCTACTTTTACAGATAGAGAAGGGAGAAAAAAGTCAATTCCTTTTTTCTCTCACTTCTGTCTCTAAGTAGGGCTTATTTGTTTCAAAATGGACTGTGGCACTTATTCCAAAAACTCTTTGTTTGTGTCGTCACCTTTTAAAGTGACTCGCAGTAAACTCTTTTAGGATTAAATCAGATGCTTAATTTATTCACACATTCAAACCCAGGAGGGATGATCACATACACAAGTATATGGTAAGGGATAGGACAGAGAGGTTTTACAACTATGAATACCTTACCAGTACAACAAAAAGGCCGCAGGTATGGATATCAATTCACTTGATTGCCAGAGTCTGGAACATAAGAACATAAAAAATAGGAGCAGGAGTAGGCCATCTAGCCCCTCGAGCCTGCCCCGCCATTCAATAAGATCATGGCTGATCTGAAGTGGATCAGTTCCACTTACCCGCCTGATTCCCATAACCTCTAATTCCCTTACCGATCAGGAATCCATCTATTCATGATTTAAACTTATTCAACGAGGTAGCCTCCACCACTTCAGTGGGCAGAGAATTCCAGAGATTCACCACCCTCTGAGAGAAGAAGTTCCTCCTCAACTCTGTTCTAAACTGACCTCCCTTTATTTTGAGGCTGTGCCCTCTAGTTCTAGCTTCCTTTCTAAGTGGAAAGAATCTCTCCACCTCTACCCTATCCAGCCCCTTCATTATCTTATAGGTCTCTATAACATCCCCCCTCAGCCTTCTAAATTCCAACGAGTACAAACCCAATCTGTTCAGTCTCTCCTCATAATCAACACTCCTCATCTCCGGTATCAACCTGTTGAACCTTCTCTGCACTCCCTCCAAGGCCAATATATCCTTCCGCAAATAAGGGGACCAATACTGCACACAGTATTCCAGCTGCGGCCTCACCAATGCCCTGTACAGATGCAGCAAGACATCTCTGCTTTTATATTCTATCCCCCGTGCGATATAGGCCAACATCCCATTTGCCTTCTTGATCACCTGTTGCACCTGCAGACTGGGTTTTTGCGTCTCATGCACAAGGACCCCCAGGTCCCTCTGCACAGTAGCATGTTGCAATTTTTTTCCATTTAGATAATAATCCAATTTGCGATTATTTCCTCCAACGTGAATAACCTCGCATTTGTCAACGTTATACTCCATCTGCCAGATCCTTGCCCACTCACTCAGCCTGTCCAAAATCTAGACCCAGAAGCTCTTCCTTTACGGAAAAGTTCCAATTTAGGCTGAAGGTAGAAGTGCAGAATTCCTTGAAAGATGATGGTGGGGCAGTGAGAAGAGTTTGATATTCAGAGATTTGTTCGGCTTGGGAGGTAATTCCCAGAAACCTTCAGTGAAATTGGCTTTGAAAAAGATCAGACTTTTATAGATAAGAGTTCTGCTTTCTGATGTCTGCAGGTTGGAATGAAATCAGCACACTCCCTCTGCCTCTGAGTTCTCAGCTGTATATAGAAATTTCAAAATGGTCACCCCAGTCATGTGACCTACTTTCTCCACAATGATTTCATAAAGGGACATTTATTTGGTGTCTGGGTCAGTCTTTCTGTTGTGGTTTATAATGGCTCACTCATTAGCCTCTGAAAGAACTATTATCAATATTGATGATCCTGTTCTATGTAGCTACTAGCTTGGTAGACCCTTGGACCCTACTAGATGGACAGATCATAAAGATGCGAATGACATCCATTTTCTGTCAACAATTTATTTTTGAAATGAACCTTGACAGTCCCTGGTAAGAGATTCCATGAGCAACATGGTAGGGCACATCTCCAGTACAATCCGTATAATGCCTTGCAGGTCACCTTCTGATTCCAGACATCAGATGACTTGTGGCAGCCATCATTTGGTTCAGCAAAGTTCATTCTTAAATAAGCAAAAAAATAATAAATTTTGACTTCCCTAGTTTATAATGTCTTCCATGTCTTATAAATATGTCACTATCATCTTGTTTGGCCAGGGCGGGGAAGGTGGGGGGGTGGGGGGGGGGGGGGGGGGGGGGTGGGGGGGGGGGGGGTGGGGGGGGGGGCAAGTGAGGTGCAGTAAAACTAAGCCAATAATATCTCCACCTGCCAATATTTGCTATATGTTTAGCTCCATTGGGAACTTGCCAAGAGTACTGAGTACTGCCTGAAGGAACATCAGTTTTGCTGGACTCATCTATTGCAGCAAGTCAAGGTGTGATCTCTTGCCCCTGAGGAATTCTCCAGGGGAATCCTACAGGAATATTATGGGTGGGAAGTGGGTGGGAAGTGGAAAAGAGAGGATTACTGGCACATGCGATTGGGCATGAGAGAGGAAGTAACTCCTCGTACTTCCCTGGGGAAAGGTTTAGGATAAGGCTTTCATGGTTAAATAGCATGGAGGGAAGGGTCAGGAATTAGGTACTTTATGGCACTGAGATTTCTGAATATGATTTGCATGTGTTCTCATAAAGGGGAAAACCTGTTGGACTTTAACCTGGTGTTGTGAGACTTCTTACTATTCTCATAAAGGCTCAGAGCATGACTCTTATACTCCTGAATTTAATGGCCAATTTCGACATCAATTCCTAAACCACGAACATGTCATTAACTGTCCAACAAGACTCCCCCATTATTGTAAAAATGATCGCAGGCCATCTTCAATGGGCACAAGTGGACTGCTGCCAGTGAAGGTGGCAAGGATAGCAGAGGTGCCAACTGGCTACTGGGTGAGGTCATGGCATGGTGACACTGTGGTTAGCATTGCTACCTCACAGCTACAGGAACCTGGGTTCAATTCCTGCCGCGGGTCACTGTGTGGAGTTTGCATGTTCTCCCCATGTCTGCGTGGGTTTCCTCTGGGTGCTCTGGTTTCCTCCCACAGTCCAAAAATGTGCGGGTTAGGTGGATTCGCCATGTTAACCTGTTCCTTAGTGTCCCAAGATGTGCAGGATAGGTGGATTGGCCATGCTAAATTGTTCCTTAGTGTCCCAAGATATGCAGGATAGGTGGATTGGCCATGCTAAATTGCCCATTAGTGTCCCAATATGTACAGATTAAGGGGATTAGCAAGGCAAATATGTGGGGTTACGGGGTCCTCTGTCAGAGAGTCAGTGCAGATTCGATGGGCCAAATCGCCTCCTTCTGCACTCTAGGGGTTCTATGATTCTATGATCTGCACCTTAAGTGCTGTAAGCTGCAAGATATAGGCTGGGTACAGGGAGGTGGGATTAAAAAAGGCGCCTGGATGTCCTCGGGCTGGCACTGACAAGATGGGCTGAATGGCCCCCTTGTGTGCTGTAATTTTTCTATAGTTCCAACGTTCGATATGTTCTGCTGCAGAGGACTCAGAGAAAGAGATTGATGAACCAGCCTACAGAGTAATACTGATGAGTGTACACAACTAATTGCCTGATGCCCTGGGAAGCTGAACAGCAAGCTTCCATACAATGTTAAATTACATGGAGGAGTCTGGCACAACTTGGCATAGGAACTTGCACAGAGATTGGAACCCATCCTTTACTTCCCTTCCCTCGATACACCTTGGGGCCCAAGCACAATACCTTGACATAGTAACACAGTGGGTGGTTAGGGTCTGGAATGCACTGCCTGAGAGTGTGGTGGAGGCAGCTTCAATCGAGGCTTTCAAAAGGGAGTTAGACTGTTATTCAAAATGGAACAATGTGCAGGGTTGTGGGGAGAATGGCACTCGCCCATTCAGAGAGCCGACGTGATGGGCTGAATGGCCTGCTTTTGTGCTTTAACGATTCTGTAATTCTGTGATACCTCAATACCATTCAGCGGCAGGGTGGCACAGTGGTTAGCACTGCTGCCTCACAGCACCAGGGACCCAGGTTCGATTCCTGGCTTGAGTCACTGTCTGTGTGGAGTGTGCATGTCCTCCTTGTCTGTGTGGGTTTCCTCCGGGTGCTCTGGTTTCCTCCCACGCTCCAAAGACATCCTAGTTAGGTGCATTGGCTATGCTAAATTTTCCCTCAGTGTACCCAAACAGGCTCTGGAGTGTGGTGACTAGGGGATTTTCGGAGTAACTTCATTGCAGTGTTAATGTAAGCCTACTTATGACACTAACAGATAAACTTCAAAAACTTAAACCATTCTGTTCCATTACAATTAATGAATTTATAGGATGACCTTGTTATACACAGCTCCAGGACCTCGAATGAGTTCAGCTGGCTAAGTTTGAGGTCTTTATTTTTTAAGGCAGTGCTGGCATGACATCGAGTATATGAGGCTGACAGCCAACTGTCCTGGGACTGGCAGAGATGCACTTTCACAATCTTCATTAGTGAACACTAAAAGTAAGAGCTGTGAAGCAGCCTCATAGCTGTAGCTAGCTCCCAAAACATCGCTTTGCCTTGGAGCCCTTCTCACCATGGGATGATTCTACACTCTGGCAGGAATTTTACCGCCTTGCCCGCCACGGGAATCGGAGCGGGCGAGGGGCGGACAATGGAAAGGGGGGGATTTACAGTTTCGGGACGAGCGAGGCTGTGAAATCCCACCCTCTGAGTCCCAATTGGTCGGATGGGCCATGTGACCCTTACTCTGCTGTGTTGCCCTGAAAGGGGCAATCACCACAGGCTTGTCCTCATTTTCCTCTCCTCCAATCCACTTGCAGAATTACATTGACTTGTTCTCCATAAACGGGATATTTCAATCACATTCCTCAGCTGAATTAGGGATCTAAACTAATGATCTGAAGATTTAAGTTAAAATCCCATCACTGTAGGTATGAGTAAATAAATGGTACAATTTAAATTCAATTCATTAAGAAATCTGTAATAAAAGCTAGAATCAGTAATGGTGGCAACAAAATTACTAAATTGTTGTAAAAACTCATATGGTGAAGGAAATCTGCTGTCTTTATCTGGCCTGGCCTACATGTGACTCCAGACCCACAGCAACGTCGTAGACTCCTAACTATCCTCTGAAATGGCCAAGCGAGCCACTCAGGAAGTGGCCCACCACCACAGTATCAAGAGCAATTAGCCAGGAGTGCTCACATTCTATGAAATAATTAATAAAAAACTGCCGAAGGGCATAAACAAAGAATTTTCTGATCTATTTTTCCCTTTTAACTTGGGTTCCTGTTTTTTTTACCTCAACCAGGAGGTACCATTGCTACAGGAAAGAGGGAAGGGAGGGAGGAAATATTTAGTCATGATTCCTTGTGATCATGAATGTGGGGGAAATCTATCCCTGCCTAAAAATCTCACAAGCTCATGTGAAATTCTTTGATCAATATTTTGGTCTGGCCTAATATCTCCTTTTGTGGCTCTGCGGCAACTCTACTCTGATAATTTGTTAGAAATCATTCATGGGACATGGGCGTCGCTGGCTGGCCAGCATTTATTGCCCATCCTTAGTTGTCCTTGGAGGACAGTTGCAAGTCAACCACATTGCTGTGGCTCTGTAGTCACATGCAGCCCAGACCAGGTAATGACAGCAGATTTCCTTCCCGAAAGGACACCAGTGAACCAGATGGGTTTTTCCGACAATGGTGGCACAGTGGTTAGCACTGTTGCCCCACAGCTCCAGGGACCTGCGTTCAATTCCCAGCTTGGGTCACTGTCTGTGTGGAGTTTGCACATTCTCCCGTGTCTGTGCGGGTTTCCTTCTGGTGCTCCGGTTTCCTCCCACACTCCAATGATGTGCAGAATAGGTTGACTGTCCATGCAAAATTACCCATTAGCGTCCCGGGATGCATAGTTTAGAGGAATTAGCGGGGGTAAATATGTGGGTTTACAGGGATAGGGCCTGGGTGGGATTGTTGTCGGTGCAGACTCAATGGGCCAAATGGCCTCCTTTTGCACTGTAGGGGTTCTATTATTCTATGACAATGGTTTCATGGTCATCAGTAGATTCTTAATTCCAAATATTTTTTATTGAATTCAAATTCCACCATCTGCTGTGGCGGGATTCGAACCCGGGTCCTCAGAATGTTAGGTGAGTTTCTGGATTAATAGTCTAACGATAATACCATTAAACCATCACCTCTCCATTGGGATAAATGCAAGTCATTGCTACAACCTTTCTCCTGATCCAATATTCATGATTGGTCCATATGTTGGAGAGCCCTAGAGAGGTTATGGCACAGACGGAGGCCATTTGGCCCATTGAATGCATACCTGTGGAGCAATCCAGACAGTGCCATTCCCCCACTCTATCCCCATGGCCCCTGCAAGTTTACTCCTCGCAAGCGCCCAGCCGACACTGTCGAAAATGTTCCAATGAAACCTACGTAAAAGCACCTGGTTGCATACATTAAAAGGTCAGTGGATAAAGCGTATCAGTCACGTGGCACGGATGTGTTGTTATAATTGCATTTTAATTACATCATGTCATATAACCTGAAAAAAGCCTGGGCAGGTGGTTTCAACTGCACACTGGTCACGTGAACCAGGATATACAGTGATCGAATTAACTCTGGTCCGTGAATAAATAAAATACACCAAAAATTGAAGCTAAATTGTTTAAAATGAAAATAATTCAGAATAAATTGGCCTGAATCAAGGCGGCTACATCTACCTTCACATTTTGGCTTTAAATGTAAATATAAAATAGGCTTTATTATGAATTTAATATGGTGGCGATAAGGAGATTAATCTCCTTGATAACATACTGCAAATAAGCCTAATGGGTCCGTGGTTCAAACAAGGGTTTGTGTTTATTGGGAACAGGCAAGAGATGAATGGCTTGTTAAACATTGCCAACATACTTGCCTGGTGCCATTCATAGGTCACAGCAAGTGGAAACAAGGCCCTTGCGCTGTGCACCCATTTGCTCATTCAGACCAACTCTGTTTCTCTATCTTATCTCTTCGCCTTCCTTACCTCAATGTGATTGCATAGTTTTAGTGCTCTTTGTCTCCGCTGTGAGCCTCCAGCTCCGACCAGTGTAACAATACATGCCCGGGTGGATTGAAGAGCCTCCGTGAACTGATTCTATCAGTGTGTCTTGCCTCTCGTGAAATTATAATGATTGCGGACATTGACTTGTTACCCAGTGTAAGTGGCAGGAATTGCCACTTTGATATTAGTGAGGATTCTTGACCTTCCCTTGGCCACTTGGGTGGAAACAAGTTAATAATTTACTCATGTTGGATTGGGAAGGCTTTTGTCAGACATATGCTTTCATTTTGCTATGTTTGTCTTTATTACAAATAGTTTTTCTTCATTCCTGGGACATGGGTGTCGCTGGCTGGGCCAGCATTTATTGCCCTTCCCTACTTGCCCTTGGAGGGCAGTTGAGAGTTGGCAACATTGCTGTGGCTCTGGAGCCACATGTAGGCCAGACCAGGTAAGGATGGCAGATCTCCTTCCCTACATTAGTAAACCAGATGAGTTTTTCCGACAGTGGTTTCACGGTCCTCATAGAATCATAGAATCCCTACAGTACAGAAAGAGGCCATTCGGCCCATCGAGTCTGCACCGACCATAATCCCACCCTACCCCCCTATCCCTACATATTTTACCCACTAATCCCTCTAACCTACGCATCGCAGGACACTAAGGGGCAATTTTAGCATGGCCAATCAACCTAACCTGCACATCTTTGGACATCCTCCGTAGATTCTTAATTCCAGATTTTAAAAATTGAATTTCAAATTCCATCATCTGCCGTGGCGGGATTCGAACTCGGGTCCCCTGAACATGAGATGAGCTTCTGCATTAATAGTCTAGCAATAATACCATTAGGCCATCGCTTCACCAAATGTACTCGAACGCAAAAAGGGAAGACCAAAATTTCCAAATCTTAAGTTTCCCAGTGGAGTTGTTACCCGACAACACGTGATGAGCTTAATAAACTAGGTCTCCACTATAAGACAGTCCATATCTTGTGGCGTGTGTGGAATTCACTCTTCGGCTGGTTCAATGGCAAGTTTTGGCAATGGGGAGTGGGGGGGGAAGCATTCAGTGGGAGGCTCAAGAATCAATTTTACGCCAGTGTGCCGTGTGCCAGAGCAGATCTGGAAACCCGCTAATGGCTGGTGGGAAACTGATTTGTGTCCCACTGATGGGATGCAGATGAGGGCCCAATTGGAATGTCCCCCTACCCTCCCCCCGCAACATCCGATTCTCCGCAATGGTCCAGATCGTGTCAAGAGAAGCATGGCTTGCAGAGATTGGGACTAGCTGGAGAGGCAGTGGGAGTTGGGTAGGCAATGGGAGTTGGAGAGGCAGTGGGAATTGGGGAGGTAGTGGGAGTTCGATAGGCAGTGGGAGTTGGGGAGGCAGTGGGAGTTGGAGGAGCATTGGGGGTTGGAGAGGCATTGGGAGTTGGGGAGGCATTGGCAGTTGGAGAAACAGTGGGAGTTGGGGAGACAGTGGGAGTTGGAGAGGCGTCTATTGTACCCACTGCAAAAGCCCAGCTGAAACTTCCTGCATTAATCTCACCAACTTGCAAAATAGTTTCATTTCTTCAACAAAATCAACTGGGACTAAATCCACCTCAGTAACTCTCAGCATACCTCTTGCCAGTATTCAGCTTATATGATAGCAGCAGTGTTTGCTCCTTTTAGTTGATGGTCAGCATGGACCACTTGGGTCGAAGGGCCGCACTCCATGCCATATATCTCTATGACTCTATGATTGGTGGAAAGAACAAGCCACAGCATTCATGAGCACATAACACGTGTGCGTCAGTGCTAGTTTACGATTTGTGTCATCACCTGCCAAGCACACAATCAGATCACCATTGCGCAATGAGTGATGAGCTTCCATACAAATTATGCTAATATATTTGCTTCAAATACTGTTTTAAAAACTCCTGGATTGCTTTCAATCGGCTGCCGGGAGATTGATGCCGATTCCGGTAGACTCCTGCCCATACTGGGACAGTTGGCAACAATGGGTTGGACCTGGAGAAGGATAATGGCCGCATTGGCAGAAGGAAAACTCTGGGGTCCAAGACAGAGCCGTGTTACACCGTGTTCCGTACCATAGCGGGGCTCCTGCGCACAAATATTACTGGTTGGCTTGATTTCTAAAAATGGTGACATGCATCTGATGGCTGAATTCTCCGGCCGTGCCCGCGGCTGGGTTCTCCAGCCCCGCTGCAGTGAATGGTGATTTGGCTGAGCGGCAAATTTTCCATTCTCATTGGCGACGGTGACAGGGTGTGCGAGACCGGAAATGTCTTCATTTGAGTCAGTCTTAGCACGAACGCTGCATTCCAGCCTCTGAATCGGAAGGTCATAGACTCAAGTCCCAGTTCAGTGACTTGAGCACAGTGCTGAAGGAGTGCTGCACTGCCAGCGGTGCTGTTTTTTGGAGGTGACATTAAACTAATGCCTTATTTACCCTCTCAGATGGCTGCAAAAGATTTCATGGCACCCGTGAAGGATTTTCTTTTGCAAAAATATTTTCATAAAATACCTGAAAGAATGTAACAAACA
Organism: Mustelus asterias; assembly: GCF_964213995.1. Lineage (NCBI taxonomy): Eukaryota > Metazoa > Chordata > Chondrichthyes > Carcharhiniformes > Triakidae > Mustelus > Mustelus asterias. The sequence goes on along the minus strand of NC_135815.1, from coordinate 91,614,079 downwards.
TTTCAAAATATCCATCACACAAAGTGCAATAACATTCAAGTTTTCCACATGGATCATGTTGCACTGACTACACTGAAAAGAAAATACTGACACTTCAAAATGGTCATTCCAAATGGTGTAGTTATTTAAGTTGTCTACATAGAACAAGTTAAAGTAAAGTTTATTTATTAGTCACGAGTAGGCTTACATTAACACTGCAATGAAGTTGCTGTGAAAATTCCCTAATCGCCACACTCCGGCGCCTGTTCGGGAACACTGAGGGAGAATTTAGCATGGCCAGTGCACCTGACCAGCACGTCTTTTGGACTGTGGGAGGAAACTGGAGGACCCGGAGGAAACCCACGCAGACACAGGGAGAATGTGCAAACTCTGCACAGACAGTGATCGAGGTTGGGAATTGAACCCAATTTCCTGGCGCTGTGAGGCACAGTGCTAACCACTGCAGCGCCGTGCCGCCCCAAGGTGCTTCAATACAATTGCGATACCTGTAATATTCGCTATATACATTCAATGTGAGTCCTGCAGATTGAGGGTGTTCTATACAATTCCCCTCTCCTCAGTGCTCTATGGCTGAAAGGTCTTAGACAGAAATCTTCTCCCAGTCACAGAATCTTACAGTGCAGAAGGAAGCCATTAAGACCATTGAGTCTGCACCAACTCTCTGACAGAGCATCCCATCCAGGCCTTATCCCTCTAAACCCACACATCCACCCCGCTAATACCCCTAACCTGCACAACTTGGGAAACTAAGGGACAATTTGGCATGGCCAATCCCCTTAACCTGTGGAGTGTGGGAGGAGACTGGAGCACCTGGAGGAAACCCACGCAGACACGGGGAGAATGTGCAAACTCCACACATGTAATCACCTGGGGCCAGAATCGAACCCGATTGAGGTTGAGGCCAACATATTAAACGTTTTCAAGAAGCAGTTAGATGTAGTATTTGGGGTGAAGGGGATCAAAGAACGTGGAGGGGAAGGCGGGGATCAGGCTATTGAGTTGGATGATCAGCCATGATAATAATGAATGGTGGAGCAGCATTGCAGGGCTGAATGGCCTCCTCCTGCTCCTATGTATCCATGATCCTGTCTTTCCATGCAATGGCAGGCGGTGAAGGAGCAATTTAATTTCAAACAAAAATGAGTCTTACCAGCTTTCGGCCTGATATTGAGCATTTTGTTTCTAAGCAAAGCTGATTAAAGTTACAATCCCCAGCCGACCCAGTCGAGTTAGGAACTTTGCAGTTTTGTGGCAGTACATCTCCCCATTGTCTAGTTATCTAGTGAGAGGGGTGAAGGTCGGCCTTGTGATAGTGCTGACTCCGTCAGTCCCATGGCTGTTGTTGAGAATGTTGTGATGTGGAGATGCCAGCGTTGGACTGGGGTAAACACAGTAAGGAGTCTAACAACACCAGGTTAAAGTCCAACAGGGTTATTTGATAGCAAACGCCACTAGCTTTCGGAGCGCTGCTCCTTCATCAGATGAGTGGGAGATCTGCTCATAAGCAGCAAACAGGGCATATAAAGACACAAACCCAATTTACAGAATAATGAATAATACTGTTCATTATTCATTATTCTGTAAATTGAGTTTGTGTCTTTATATGCCCTGTTTGCTGTTTATGAGCAGATCTCCCACTCACCTGACGAAGGAGCAGCGCTCCGAAAGCTAGTGGCGTTTGCTACCAAATAAACCTGTTGGACTTTAACCTGGTGTTGAGAATGTTGGACAGCTTTATGCCATTGCACTCATTTGATCGGTGACTAACTGTTGGGAAAATGGCCCTGAGATGATAATATGTCTGCGTGATTCAGAGAATGCAGCTCAGAATCCTGCTGGCTCTTTATTTCTTTGATCTCAGTAAAATCACACTATAAAACCCTTGAGAAACATGAATAGTAAATATTGGTAACTTGAAATCCTTTATTTATTTGAAAGGCTGACTGTTTTTTATGCTGTTCATAACGATATGAGGAGTACATTTTGCACAGTGGCACAGTGGTTAGCACTGCTGCCTCACAGCACCAGGGACTCGGGTTCGATTCCTGGCTTGAGTGACTGTCTGTGCGGAGTTTGCACATTCTCCCCGTGTCTGCGCGGGTTTCCTCCGGGTGCTCCAGTTTCCTCCCACTGTCCGAAAGGCGTGCTGGTTAGGTGCTAAATTTTCCCTCAGTGTACCTGAACAGGCGCCGGAGTGTAGCGACTAGGGGGTTTTTACAGTAACTTCATTGCAGTGTTAATGTAAGCCTACATGTGACACTCATGAATAGAACTTAAACATTTTTTTATCCAAGATAAGTAAACATCAGGGCGGCACAGTGGTTAGCACTGCTGCCTCACAGCGCCAGGAACCCGGGTTTGAGTCCCAGCCTTGGGTCACTGTCTGTGTGGAGTTTGTACATTCTCCCCATGTCTGCTTGGGTTTCCTCCGGGTGCTCCGCTTTCCTCCCACACTCCAAAAATGTGCAGGTTAGGTGGATTGGCCATGCTAAATTGCCCCTTCGTGTCAGGGGGGTCTAGTTCGGTTAAATACATGGGGATTATAGGGATAGGGCCTGGGTGGGATTGTGGTCAGTGCAGACTGGATGGACCGAATGGCCTCCTTCTGCACTGCAGAGATTCTATGATTCTATGTTAAGCTTCAAGCAATTTTTGGTCAGGTACAAAGCAGGCTCGATGCCGAAGGAAACCCACGCAGACACGGGGAGAACGTGCTAACTCCACACAAACAGTGACCCGAGGCCGGAATTGAACCCGGGTCCCTGGCGCTGTGAGGCAGCAGTGCTAACCCATTGTACCACCATGCCGCCCTAATTAAAACATTTTTCCTCACAACCCCTCTAAACTTCCTGCTCCTTACCTTAAATCCAAGCCCCCTGGTCTTGATCCCTCCACCAAGGCAAGCGTTTCTTCCTGATTATCTATGCCCCTCATAATTTCGTACACCTCAATCACGTACTGCAACTGCCGCCCCCCCCCCTCCCCCCCCCCACAAGGAAAACAACCCCAGTTTATCCAATCTCTCTTTATAACTAAAATTCTCCAGCCCAGGCAGCATCCTGGTAAATCTCCTCTGCCCCCATTCCAGCGAGGATCCGCGAGGAAAGCTGTTTCCATCTTTGCTTGGGGTGTTTCCAGACCTTGTGGCGCTTGACTGGAAGAACGGCAATGGGAATTAATTGGCCATTGGTCCACACCGTGGCAGGTGCTGATCCTTATACACACCACCTGCTGGGTTAGTAAACACAAGGAAAAACATAATGACAAGATCAATGGTGCAATAACACCATTGCATCATCCATCACAGCTGCCATTCAATTTGTCCCAGCATTTATTTTATCAAGAGACGCCAGAACAGAAAAATATTGCAAAATGTCACGGTCCACGCAAAATGCACAATCTGCAGGTTAAAACTCCAATCAAGCCAAGTTGGGAGTAAACTGCACCAGGAAATAACTGCATTTTAATTCCCTCTTGACCTTCCCTGGCTTCATGCACTTATAGTGGTGGCACAGTAACACAGTGGTTAGCATTGCTGCCTCACAGCGCTAGGGACCTGGGTTCGATTCCCAGCTTGGGTCACTGTCTGTGTGCAGTTTACACATTCTCCCCGTGTCTGCATGGGTTTCCTCCGGGTGCTCTGCTTTCCTCCCACAGTCTAAAGATGTGGGCACGGTAAGAAGTTTCACAACACCAGGTTAAAGTCCAATGGGTTTATTTGGAATCACGAGCTTTTGGAGTGCTGTTTGGAGCAGCGCTCCGAAAGCTCGTGATTCCAAATAAACCTGTTGGACTTTAACCTGGTGTTGTGAGACTTCTTAATGTGCCCACCCCCAGTCCAACGCCAGCATCTCCACATCAAAGATATGCGGGTTAGTTCGATTGGCCATGCTAAATTGCCCCTTAGTGTCAGGGGGACTAGCTAGGTTAAATATATGGGGTTACGGGAATAGGGCCTGGGTGGGATTGCGGTCGGTGTAGACTCGACGGGTCGAATGGCCCCCCTCTGCACCAGATTCTCTGATTCTCCATGAGATTATCATTGTGGTTTGTTGGATTAGACTTGACATTTTTTTTATCAGAAGCTGTTCAGAGTGATTTAGAAAAAAACGTTTTGATTTTGGTGCAACCTGTGTCTGGAGACCTGGACAGGTTTACTAACTTAGAGTGAGGATAAGTGAATAAGGAGTACCAAAGACAAGCAGCATGGACACAAAGAATAAAATGTGGAACATAACTTACATCTGCGTTTTAAGTTGGGCCAGGTGAACCTTCTTTTCTCTTTTGCTTCCTATTCCCTTATATTATATACCATGTATTAAGCTGATCTTTCTCTGCACCCTAGCTATGACTGTAACACTATATTCTACACCCTCTCCTTTCCTTCTCCCCTTTGTACTCCATGAATGGTATGCTTTGTCCGTAAAGTGCGCAAGAAACAATACTTTTCATTGTATCCCAGTACATGGATTAGATTTACTAGGAAGCTACCAGGATTTGATGGTTTCAGTTATAAGGAGAGGCTGGATAGACTGGGACCTTTTTCCCCGGAGCGTAGGAGGCTGAGGGGTGATCTTCTAGAGGTCTAAAAAATAATGAGGGGATAGATCAGCTAGATAGTCAACTTCTTTTCCCAAAGATAGGGGAGTCTAAAACTAGAGGGCATAGGTTTAAGTTGAGAGAGGAGAGATACAAAAGGGTCCAGAAGGGCAATTTTTTCGGATAGTGGGTGGTGAGTGCCTGGAACAAGCTGCTAGAGGTAGTAGTAGAGGCGGGTACAATTTATCTTTTAAAAAGCATTTGGACAGTTATGTGGGTAAGATGGGTATAGAGGGATATGGGCCAAATGCGGGCAATTGGGATTAGCTTAGTGGTAAAAACTGGGCAGCATGGACAAGTTGGGCCGAAGGGCCTCTTTTCATGCTGTAAACCTCTATGACTCTATGATTCTAGGTGACAATAATAAATCAAATAAAATCTTTGTACTGTTCTGTAAGCAAGGTTGTTATTCAATATGGTGTCTTTCTGTTTTTTGGGGGATCTGGCCCTGTCCCTGTTCCTTTACATCATTTACCATGCCACAGTGGTTCGGGGCAATATGGTGGCACAGTGTTTAGCACTGCTGCCTCACAGAGCCAGGGACCCGGGTTCGATTCCAGCTCTGGGTGACCGTCCTTGTGGAGTTTGCACATTCTCCCCGTGTCTGCATGGGTTTCCTCCAGGTGCTCCGGTTTCCTCCTGCATTCCAAAGGGATGCTGGTTAGGTAGATTGGCCATGTTAAATTGCCCCTTAGTGTCCAAAAGTGTGTGGGTTAGGTGGATTGGCCATGGATACATGTGTGGGGTTACAGGAGGAATAGGGCCTGGGTGGGATGCTCTGTTGGAGAGTCGGTGTGGACCCAATGGGCTGGGTGTCCACTTGTGAACTGGAGGGTTTTCTATGATTCCACAAGGTGGAGATGCCGGGGTTGGACTGGGGTGGGCGCAGTAAGAAGTCTCACAACACCAGGTTAAAGTCCAACAGGTTTATTTGGAATCACGAGCTTTCAGAGCACTGCCCCTTCATCAGGTGAGTCCCTGTTACTTGATGTCTGTGTCGATATTCGCGATTGTTTTGGAGATCCTCTCCACTTTGAGGCGGTAGTTTGTGGTGTTGGTGGTAGCCATGAGGTGGAGATGCTGACATTGGACTGGGGTGGGCACAAGAAGAAGCCTCACAACACCGGGTTAATGTCCAACAGGTTTATTTGGAATCACGAGCTTTCAGACTCACCTGATGAAGGAGCAGCGCTCCGAAAGCTCGTGATTCCAAACAAACCTGCTGGACTTTAACCTGGCGTTGTGAGACTTCTTACTGTGAATCAATGATTCAGTGATGGGGTGATTGAAACTGGTATTATTCAATAGGGCAGCATTGGGGAAAGAAAGGAGAAATGCGAAGAAAATGGGCAAATCTTAGAGATTAATCATGCGTTTAGTTGAGAGTACTATGACCTCTGAAATCAGAGCCTCTGGATTCAATCATCATTGGATTTGATCATATAATCGAGGGTACTCATGGTTTGGGTTTTTGCTTCACCCAAGTACCAGCATTTGGATGAACCAGTCAGCCAAAGTCCTCTCTCTCTGCTCCATTGATTCAGCTGAACACTAACGATCCCATGGCACAATGCTCCATCGTGTTGTGTGGCACTGCCATCCTGCTATAAGGGACAAATTTTCAACAGACCTAGCAACTCAAAACTGGGCATCCATGAGGGGCTTTGGGCCATCAACAGAAGCTGAGTTGTACTCAACCACAATCTGCAATCTCATGGCCCGGCATATCCCCCCACTCAAACAGTACGACCAAGCCAGAAGATCAACCCTGGTTCAATGAAGAGTGCAGGAGTGCATGCCAGGAGCAACACCAGGCATACCTAAAAATTAACTGGTGAAGCCACAACACAGGACTACCTGCATGCCAAACAGCATAATTAGGGCAGCACGGTGGCACAGTGGTTAGCACTGCTGCCTCACAGCTCCAGGGACCTGGGTTCGATTCCCGGCTTGGGTCACTGTATGTATGGAGTTTGCATGTTCTCCTCGTATCTGGGTAGGTTTCCTCCAGGTGCTCCGGTTTCCTCCCACAGTCCAAAGATGTGCAGGTTAGGTGCATTGGCCGTGCTAAATTGACCCTTAGTGCTCCGGGGTGCGTAGGTTAGAGGGATTAGCGGGGTCAATATGTGGGATTACGGGGATAGGGCCTAGGTGGGATTGTTCTTGGTGCAGATGCGATAGGCCGAATGGCCTCCTTCTGCACTGTAGGGATTTTATCACTCTATGATTTTATGAATGAGTAAGTGATAGACAGAGCTAAGCAATTTCGCAACTAACGGATTGGATCGAAGCTCTGTAGTCCTGCCACATCCAGTTGTGAATGGTGGTGGACAATTAAACAACTCACTGGAGGAAGAGGTTCCACAAATATCCCCATCCTCAATGATGGAGGAGCCCAGCACATCAGTGCAAAAGATAAGGCTGAAGCATTTGCAACAATCTTCAGCCAGAAGTGTCATCTTGGGCTCCTCCAGGAAACGTGTGCTCCAGAACTTGCCATTCCCCTAGCCATGCTGTTCCAGTACAGCTACAATACTGACATTTATCCGGCAATGTGGAAAATTGCTCAGGTATGTCCTGCATACAAAAAGCAAGACGAATCCAATCCAACCAATTACCGTCCAATCAGTCTACTCTCTATCAGTAAGAAGTCTCACAACACGAGGTTAAAGTCCAACAGGTTTATTTGGAATCACGAGCTTTTGGAGTGCTGCTCTTTCCTCAGAGGGTGGAGGTTAGTTCACAAACATGGCATATATAGGCAAAGACACAATTGCAAGATAAAATACAGATTAGAATGTGAAGAATGGTTGGAATGCGAATCTTTGCAGGTCATCAAGTCTTTACAGGTACACACAGTGTGAGTGGCGAGAGGGATAATCATAGGTTAAAGAGGTGTGTATTGTCTGGTCAAAAAGAAAAGAGAGGCGTATGTTAGGTCCAAACAGCTAAAAACGGAGGGAGCTCTGGAGGAGTACAAAGAAAGTAGGAAAGAACTCAAACGGGGAATGAGAAGGGCAAAAAGGGGTCACCAAATGTCCTTGGCAGACAGGATTAAGGAGAATCCCAAGGCATTTTATTCATACGTTAGGAACAAAAGGGTTGCCAGGGAAAAGATCGGACCTCTCAGGGACAAAAGTGGGGAATTATGCTTGGAGCCCAAAGACGTAGGGGAGATCCTAAATGAATACTTTGCGTCGGTATTCACAAAGGAAAGGGATGTGTTGACTGGGAGTGTCTCGGAGGGGAGTGTTGAACCGTTGGAGAAAATCTCCATTACAAAGGAGGAAGTGTTAGGTTTGTTAGAGAATTTAAAGACTGACAAATCCCCAGGGCCTGATGGAATCTATCCAAGGCTGCTCAGGGAGACGAGAGATGAAATCGCTGGGCCTCTGACCCAAATCTTTGTCTCGCCACTGGACACAGGTGAGGTCCCAGAGGATTGGAGGATAGCTAATGTGGTCCCGTTATTTAAGAAGGGTAGGAAGGATAACCTGGGTAATTATAGGCCGGTGAGCTTGACGTCCGTGGTGGGGAAGTTGTTGGAGAAGATTCTTAGAGATAGGATGTATGCGCATTTAGAAAGGAATAAATTCATTAACGATAGTCAGCATGGTTTTGTGGGAGGGAGGTCATGCCTCACTAACCTGGTGGAGTTTGTTGAAGAAGTGACTAGAATGGTTGACGAGGGAAGGGCCGTGGATGTCGTCTATATGGACTTTAGTAAAGCGTTTGACAAAGTCCCTCATGGTAGGCTGGTGAAAAAGGTTGGATCTCATGGAATAAAGGGGGAGGTGGCTAGATGGGTGGAGAACTGGCTTGGTCACAGAAGACAGAGGGTGGTAGTGGAAGGGTCTTTTTCCGGCTGGAGGCCTGTGACTAGTGGTGTTCCGCAGGGCTCTGTATTGGGACCTCTGCTGTTTGTGATTTATATAAACAATCTGGAAGAAGGTGTAACCGGGGTGATCAGTAAGTCTGCGGACGACACAAAATTGGCAGGACTTGCAGATAGTGAGGAGCATTGTCAGAGGCTACAGAAGCATATAGATAGGCTGGAAATTTGGGCAAAGAAATGGCAGATGGAGTTCAATCCTGATAAATGCGAAGTGATGCATTTTGGTAGAAATAATGTAGGGAGGAGCTATACGATAAATGGCAGAACCATAAAGGGTGTAGATACGCAGAGGGACCTGGGTGTGCAAGTCCACAGATCCTTGAAGGTGACGTCACAGGTGGAGAAGGTGGTGAAGAAGGCATATGGCATGCTTGCCTTTATAGGACGGGGCATAGAGTATAAAAGTTGGGGGCTGATGTTGCAGATGTATAGAACGTTGGTTCGGCCACATTTGGAATACTGCGTCCAGTTCTGGTCGCCACACTACCAGAAGGACGTGGAGGCTTTGGAGAGAGTACAGAGGAGGTTGACCAGGATGTTGCCTGGTATGGAGGGGCTTAGTTATGAGGAGAGATTGGGTAAACTGGGGTTGTTCTCCCTGGAAAGACGGAGGATGAGGGGAGACTTAATAGAGGTGTATAAAATTATGAAAGGCATAGATAGGGTGAACGGTGGGAAGCTTTTCCCCAGGTCGGTGGTGACGTTCATGAGGGGTCATAGGTTCAAGGTGAGGGGGGGGAGGTTTAACACAGATATCAGAAGGACATATATTACACGGAGGGTGGTGGGGGCCTGGAATGCGCTGCCAGGCAAGGCGGTGGAGGCAGACACACTGGGAATGTTTAAGACTTATCTAGATAGCCATATGAATGGAGTGGGAATGGAGGGATACAAAAGAATGGTCTAGTTTGGACCAGGGAGCGGCACGGGCTTGGAGGGCTGAAGGGCCTGTTCCTGTGCTATATTGTTCTTTGTTCTTTGTTTTGTTTTGTCTCAAGTCAGGACAGTTCGTAGGATTTTGCAAACCCAGGCAGTATGGTGGGGTTACAAGTAGTGTGACATGAACCCAAAATCCTGGTTGATGCCGTCCTCATGCGTGCGGAACGTGGCTATCAGTTTCTGCTTGGTGATTCTCTCGATCTTCGGTAAAGTGATGGAAGGCGTCACCAATAGTAACATTAAATGGCACTTGCTCAACAATAACCTCTCAGTGATGCCCAGTTTGGGTTCCACCAGGGTCACTCACCTCCTGACCTCATTACAGCCTTGGTTCAAACATGGATAAAAGAGCTGAACTATAGAGGTGAGGTGAGAGTGACTGCCCATGACATCAAGGCAGCATTTGATCAAGTGTAACGCCACGGGGCTTTAGCAAAACTGGAGTCAATGGGAATAGGTGGGAATCTCTGTTGGAGTCATATGAAGCACAAAGGAAGATGGTTGCGGTTGCTGGAGATTAATCATCTCAAAACCCCCTATCCTGGAAGAGTAGGGGGTTTTAGTTCAGTCGGGCAGCATGGTTGGTGCAGGCTTGGAGGGCCAAAGGTCTGTTCCTGTGCTGTAATTTTCTTTGTTCTTTGTTCAGTTCAAGGACATCACTTCATCTTCAGCTGCTTTACCTGCCTTGAATAATAATGGGGATGTTCGCTGATGAGTGCACAATGTTTAGCATCATTCGCGACTCCTCAGATACTGAAGCAGTCCATGTCCAAATAAGAACATAAGAACGAGGAGCAGGAGTAGGGCCATCTGGCCCCTCGAGCCTGCTCCGCCATTCAATAAGGTCATGGCTGATCTTTTTGCGGACTCAGCTCCACTTACCCGCCCGCTCACCATACCCTTAATTCCTTCACTGTTCAAAAATGTATCTATCCTTGCCTTAAAAACATTCAATGAGGTAGCCTCAACTGCTTCACTGGGCAGGAAATTCCACAGACTCACAACCTTATGTGTGAAGAAGTTCCTCCTGGACTTCCAAATGCAGCTATACCTGGATAATATCCAGGCTTGGGTGGAGAAGAGGCAAGTAACATCTGCACCACACAAAGATCAGGCAATGTTCATCTCCAACAAGAGAGAATCTAGCCAACATTCGAAGGCAGTATCATCCCCTACTATCAACATTCTGGCGGTTACCATTGACCAGAAACTGAACTGGGCGAGCTACATACTGTGGCTACCAGAGCAGGTCAACGACTAGGAATCCTGCGGCGAGTAACTCACCTCCTGACTCCCCAAAGCCTGTCCACCATCTACAAGGTGCAAGTCAGGAGTGTGATGGAATATTATCCACTTGGCTGAATGAGTGCAGCTCCCACAACACTCAAGAAACTTGATGCCATTCAGGACAAAGTAGCCCGCTTGATTAGCACCCCATCCAGAAGCATTCACTTCCTCCGCCACTGATGCACATTGGCAGAAGTAAGTACCATCTACAAGATGCACTGCAGGAACTCACCAAGACTCCTTAGGTAGCACCTCCCACACCCATAACAACTACCATCTAGAAGGACAAAAGCAGCAGGCACATGGAAACACCACCACCTGGAAGTTCCCCTCCAAAACACTCACCATCCTGACTTGCAACTATATCGCCGTTGCTTCACCGTCGCTGGGTCAAAATCCTGGAACTCCCTCCTTAACAGCACTGGGGGTGTACCTACACCACATGGACTGCAGCGGTTCAAGAAAGCAGCTCACCCACCACCTTCTCAAGGGCAACTATGGTGGGCAATAAATGCTGGTCTAACCAATGATACCTTCATCCCAAGAATGAATAAAGTAAAACTCCACTTCCTCAAGCAACACTAATAAAAGCAGACAGGGTGATACAAAATTTAGAATCATCAAATCCCTACAGTGCAGAAGGAGGCCATTCAGCCCATCGAGCCTGCACCGACACCAATCCCACCCAGGCCCTATCCCCATAACACCACATATTTACCCTGCTAATCCCCCTGACACTAGGGTCAATTTACCATGGCCAATCAACCACACATCTTTGGACTGTGGGAGGAAACCAAAGCATCCGGAGGAAACCCACGCAGACACGGGGAGAATGTGCAAACTCCACACAGGCCACCTGAGGCTGGAATTGAACCCGGGTCCCTGGCGCTGTGAGGCAGCAGTGCTAACCACTGTGCCACCGCGCTGCTAACTAACTCATCAGTTAGCTCTCTTTATTTAGCATTCAATTTTTTGATGGCATTTGGTGACCTTTTTGGTTTTATTGCCAAGCGGTCCCTTACAAATTGCTTGGAGTTTTTGAATATGTACATGTTCAGAATATATGGAGTTTGTGGAATCTCCTGATGTATGAAATGAGAGCTAGATTGTGTAAGTCGCAATAGCCACTGCATTGCAAAGTGATTCTTTGTATGGGGGCTGTTTTGAGACTTGAGTATAAGAGTTGGCAAATCAGGCTACAGCTATATAAAACCTTGATTAGGCCGCATTTGGAGTGCTGCGTGCAGTTCTGGTCGCCACACTACCAGAGGGACGTGGAAGCTTTGGAGAGAGTGCAGGAAGCTTCACCAGGACGTTGCCTGGTCACGAGGGCATTGGCTATGAGGAGAGGTTGAATAAACTAGGATTGTTTTCACTGGAAAAATGAAGGCTGGGGGGGGGTGACCTGATGGAGGTTTACAAAATAATGAGAGGCATAGACAGAGTGGAGAGTCAGAGGCTTTTTCCCCAGGGTGGAAGTGTCAATTACAAGGGGGCACAGGTTCAAGGTGAGAGGGAGAGATTTTAAGGGAGATGTGCAGGGGAGGTTTTCCACACTGAGAGGTTGGTGCCTGGAACGCGCTGCCAGAGGAGGTGGTGGAAACAGGCACATTAAAAAGTTGATTTATTAGTCACAAGTAGACTTACATTAACACTGCGATGAAGTAAGTGTGAAAGTCCCCTAGTCGCCACACTCCAGTGCCTGTTCAGGTACACTGAGGGAGAATTTAGCATGGCCAATGTACCTAACCAGCGCGTCTCAGAAGACTCAGAAGACTAAGGAAATTTGACATGTCAGCTACGACTCTCACCAACTTTTACATAGAAAGCAGTCTTTCTTGACGTATCACAGCTTGGTATGGCTCCTGCTCTGCCCAAGACCGCAAGGAACTACAAAAGGTTGTGAATGTAGCCCAATCCATCCCGCAAACCAGCCTCCCATCCATTGACTCTGTCTACACTTCCCACTATCTCGGCAAAACAGCCAGCATAATTAAGGACCCGACGCACCGCAGACGTTCTCTCTTCCACCTTCTTCTGTCGGGAAAAAGATACAAAAGTCTGAGGTCACGTACCAACAGACTCAAGAACAGTTTCTTCACTGCTGCTGTCAGACTTTTGAATGGACTTACCTTGCATTAAGTTGATCTTTCTCCACACTCTAGCTATGACTGTAACACTGCATTCTGCACTCTCTCCTTTCCTTCTCTATAAACGGAATGTTTTGCCTGTATAGCGCGCAAGAAACATAAACAATACTTTTCACTGTATGTTAATACATATGACAATAATAAATCAAATCAAATCTTTCGGAACGTGGGAGAAAACCAGAGCACCCGGAGGAAACCCACGCAGACACGGGGGAGAATGTGCAACCTCCACACAGACAGTGACCCAAGCTGGGAATCGAACCCTGGTCCCTGGTGCTGTGAGGCAGCAGTGCTAAACACTGTTAGCAACATTTAAGAGGCATCTGGATGGGTACATGAATAGGGAGGGAATAGAGGGATATTGGCCATGTAAGGGTAGAAAGTTTTTATTTTAGTTTAGTTAGGGCATCAAGATCGGCACGGGCTTGGAGGGCCGAAGGGCCTGTTCCTGTGCTGTACTGTTCCTTGTTCTTTGTTCTTGTTCTTGTGATGTTCCTGGGAGAGGTGACAAAGCTGTATGGCAAGTCTCACGTTAATTCTCGGATATTTGTGCGTGAAAGATAACATTTGAATTGGCTTGCCTTTTCCATGAGGCTGTGCGTATTGAGAGATTAGTCAATAATTTGTTGTTTGACAGCGCGAGGCTGGTTGACAGAGTGTTGGCTGTGAATGGACTAAGTATTGATCTTTATATTTATTGACGGGATTTAGTCAAGAAAAGAAAACACCAGCCACTTGACGCAAATGGGCCCGATGTGTGCCGATGGTTTTGAAATGTACGCAATGAAAAATAAATTTGCATTGGCATTTCACCACATAATCCAACATCATCAAAAGTCAACTGAAACATGAATTCCTCCACCAACATAAAATATAAAAGCCGCCCAGTCTTTTTAAATGACATCTATTTCAATAATTCAGCTTGCCGTACCCTTCATGCCCTGTTAGCCATAAACTGAGAGAAACCATGGTGCAGGCTTTCGGCCTACTTTACTATGGCGAGATTGCTTTGTTTAAGGCAGTCTCTAAGCCCAAATCACTTTAAAGCTTTCAATTATGTTGTAAATAAACACAGAACTTGAAGTTTATTGATATAAGACATCTTTTACTGCATGGATAAAAGGTTTGTTTTCTGTCGCTAATTTGGAATTTAAACATTTATCTGTTGTTTGGCCATACCTGGGATATACTTGTTAAAACTAGGCCATCTAATGCATTTTCGAGCATTGTGACATTTATAGGTTTTCCCCCTCTCTGACCTTCTCATATACCACTCCGTCTTCTTCTTGTTACATGATCACCTTCAGACAGACCGTCCCACTGACCAAAAGACCACATGATATAAGAGAAGAATTAGGCCATTCAGCCCATCGCGTCCACCATTCAATCATGAACCCCATTTTCTCGCTTTTTCCCCGTACACTTAGATTCCCCTTACCAATCAAGAACCTATCTATCCCTGTCTTAAATACGCTCAATGACCTGGCTTCTGTGGCAATGAATTCCACAGATTCACCACCCTTTGGCTGAAGAAATTCCTCCTCATCTTGGTCCTAAATCATTACTCTGAGGCTGGGCCCTCGATCCTAGTTTCTTCCTACTAATGTAAACATCTTCACCACGTCCAGTCTATCCAGGCCTTTCAGTATTCTGCAAGTTGCAGTGAGATCCTCCCTCGTGGAATCCCTACAGTGCAGAAGGAGGCCATTTGGCCCATTGGGTCTGCACCAACAATAATCCCACCCGTGTCCTATCCCCGTAACCCCATGTCTTTACCCTGCTAATTCCCCTGACACTAGAGCCAGTTTAGCATAGCCAATCAACCCAACCCGCACATCTTTGGACCGTGGGAGGAAACCAGAGCACCCGGAGGAAACCCACGCAGACTCGGGGAGAATGAGCAAACTCCACACAGACAGTGACCCAAGGCCGGAATTGAACCCGGGTTCCTGGTGCTGTGAGGCAGCAGTGCTAATGACTCTGCCACCGTGCTGCGCCTCATCCTTCTAAACTCCATCGAGTACAGACCCAGAATCCTCAAATGTTCCTCATACGTCAAGTTTTTCATTCCCGGGATCATTCTCGTGAATCTCCTCTGGTGCCTTTCCAGGGCCAGCACATCCTTCCTTAGATACGGGGCCCAAAATTGCTCATTGACACTAAATATAGCTGCGTTTAAACAATTCTCAAAGATGGGACTCGAACTGGTTGTCCCGTTCTCCCCTCTCCTCCATTCTTGAAGACTAAACTTGCACATTCAATTGAATTCAATATTTTAAAAAATCTAGAATTAAGAATCTACTGATGACCATGAAACATAGAACAGTACAGCACAGAACATGCCCTTCGGCACAGGATGTTGTGCCGAGCTTTATCTGAAACCAAGATCAAGCTTGTGGTGAACCATAGATGGTTATCACTATGGGTACTTGTACATATGTTACTCTTGTTACTGTTGGGGTTAGGGTTTGGGCGTTCCACCTGTTATTATTGTTTATGTGGTACACTCCGTTCAGCTCCGCCTTCTTACAGGAGTATAAAGGTCACTGCTACTTCCTAGTAGCCCTTAGTCTGGGATAATATTGTTAAGTAGTGTGCTCCAACCTTGTTGTGAATAAAAGCCTTTATTCCCGGGTACGTCCTAGCCTCCCGTGTGAATCAATCGCGCATCAAAGCTATCCCACTCCCTATCATCCTGGTGTGCTCCATGTGCCTATCCAATAACCACTTAAATGTTCCTAAAGTGTCTGACTCCACTGTCACTGCAGGCAGTCCATTCCACACCCCAACCACTCTCTGCGTAAAGAACCTACCTCTGATATCCTTCCTATATCTCCCACCATGAACCCTATAGTTATGCCCCCTTGTAATGGCTCCATCCACCATTGTCAATTGTCAGAAAAACCCATCTGCTTCACTGATGTCCTTTAGTGTGGGATATCTACCATCCTTACCAGGTCTGGCCTACATGTGACACCTGGGCCATAGCAATGTGGTTGACTCTCAACTGGCCCCTGGCAAGCTACTCAGTTCAAGGGCAACTAGGGATGGGCAATAAATGCTGGCCAGCAAGTGACGCCCATGGCTGATCCTCTATCTCAATGCCATAGTCCAGTGCTCTCCCATATTCCTTCTCACTTTTAGAATCCAGAAATCTATCTATTTCCTTCTTAAATATATTCAATGACTTGGTCTCCATGGCCTTCTGTGGTAGACAATTCCACAGGTTCCCCATCCTCTGAGTGAAGATGTTTCTCTTCATCTCAGTCCTAAATGGCCTACCCGATATCCTGAGACTGTGACCCTCTTGTTCTAGACTCTCCCAGACAGTGGAAACAACATCCCTGCATCCAGTCTGTCCAGCCCTGTCAGAGTTTTACACATTTCAATTAGATCCCCTCTCATTCTTCTAAACTCCAGCGAATGCAGGCCCAGTTGAGCCAATCCCTCTTCCTACGCCAATCCTGCCATCCCAGGAATCAGTCTGGTGAACCTTCGCTGCGCTCCCTCTGTGGCATCTTTCAGATGAGATGTTAAACCTGGTGCCCATTTCCCCTCAGATTCCTTGTTCCTGTTTTGAAGACTTATCTTCCAATCAGCTTCACAAAAACTGATTATCTGGTCATCATTCATTTGTGGGATCTTGCTGTGCACAATATTGGGAACTTTTCCTATATTACTACAGTCAGTACGCTTCAAAAGTACCAAGTATGTGTTAAAATGGTGAGGACATGTAGGGTGCTATATAAACGAAGTGATTCAAGATTCTATCTGGAACAAACAGAGAAATCTAGTCCCATAAACCAGTTATTAATGCAGGCCCAACAAATAGTTAAGATGGCAAACAGCATTTTGGCCTTTATTGCAAAGGGGTTGGAGTTTGAAAATAGCGAGGTTTTGTTGCAATTGTACAGGGCGTTGGTGAGGCCTCATGGGAATACTGCATACAGTTTTGGTCCCCTTACCTAAAAAAGGATATAGTAACGTCGGAGGCAGTCCAAAGGAGATTTATCAGGCTAATTCCTGGGATGAGAGAGTTCTTCTCTCAAGACCCCCACCATTTGGCCTGGGCTTGCAAAATCTTACTAACTGTTCTGGCTTGAGACAATTCACATCTCTCTCCATTCGTACTGTCTGCACCTGTAAAGACTTGATTACCTGTAAGGACTCGCATTCCAATCATTACCTTGCAATTGTGTCTTTGTCTACATATACCGTGTTTGTAAAACTTACCTCTCCACTCACCTGATGAAGGAGCAGCGCTCCGAAAGCTCGTGATTCCAAATAAACCTGTTGGACTTTAACCTGGTGTTGTGAGACTTCTCACTGTATTCCTTGGAGTTTAGAAGAGTGTGGGGTGACATTATTTAAATGTATAAGACCCTGAGGGGGCTTGACAGAGTAGATAATGAGATGTTTTCACCAGTGAGAGTCTCGAACAAGGGGACATAGCTACAAGATAAAGAGGAGGTCATTTAAAAGTTTATCTATTGATCAGTGTCACAAGTAAGGCTTACATTAACACTGCAATGAAGTTACTGCGAAATTCCCCAAGAATTAAACTGAGCTGCGCAGAAATTTCTTCTCGCAGAGGGTGGTGGATCTCTGGAATTCTCTGCCCCAAAGGGTGGTGGAGGCTGGATCATTGGAAGTATTTAAAGTGGAGGTGGATAAATATTTGATAGATTGAGGAATTGAGAGGGCTATGGGGAAATGGTACAGGAAAGGAGCTGAGGCTGGCATAGATCAGTCATGATGGTATTGAATGGCAGGACAGGCTTGAAGGACCTGGTGGCCTATTCCTGCTTCTATTTCTTGTGTTCTTAGCAATCTTTCTCTCTCCAACTGTACTGAGCAATTCTTTTGATTCCTGAGCTTCTACTCGTGGTCGAACCCACTTGCTTGCCTTTCTGTCCATCCGACTAATTCAGAGCATCCTCCGCCTCACCCTCATTCCTGAAGCTGCTATCTTCATCTCATCTCCTCACGCCAGAGCCCAATTCTCACACCCAAAGAGAGCAACACTCCACTGGCGATCGTGTTCGATTATTGTGAGCTTCATGCTGATTGCTTTTGAATTTCAATAATTAAGTCACCGGTCATACCTCTTGCCCTTGCTCACCTAACCTGAATTTTATTCTTCAATATAACTTTGCTGTTTATCATCAAGCCATGCTATTATTCCACTGTCTTTGGCATTGCTTCCAATCTTGACTTTTCCATTGCCATTTAAGAGCCATAACTTTAGCTTTTCCCTCATTTATGTTCAGTCCACAAGTCTTAATGGATGGAGTTTTATGGTTCTGTCGTGGTGGAGGGGTTAGGAGTGGAAAATGCAATGAGTCTTTCAAAATTATATTGCCTTCGGTGGGACTGGAAAATGCCACTGGTGGGTGGGGCTGTAAAATCCCACCCACTGTGTCTTTTCACGAGGCCACATCATGGCTACTTCATTGTCTTCAGTGGGACTGGAAAATACCACTGGTGGTTGGGGCTGTAAAATCCCACCCACTGTGACTTTTGACTAGGCTACATCATGGCTACCTCTCCACTAATCTAAGAACCAATCCTTCCAGGCCCCCTCCTTGCCTTTGGCCATACTGGAAGACTCGCACTTAACTTCTCAGTCCAAAGATGTGCAGGTTAGGTTGATTGGCCATGGTAAATTGCCCCTTAGTGTCCCAAGATGTGTGGTTAAGGGGATTAGCTGGCTAAATATGTGGAGTTACAGGGATAGGGCCTGAGTAAGATGCTCTGATGGAAAAGCGGTGCAGACTCGATGGGCTGAATGGCACTGTAGGGATTCGATGATTCTATGAAATTATAGTAGGTGTTGTTCAGAATTGCCACAAATGTTCCGGAGCTCAGATTTTTTTTGTGGAGGGAAACATCCCAAAATACTGGATTGGAAAATATCAGGAGTTACAAAAACAAATGAGGGAGTGAATGAAAGTGTGTTCGAAGGGATCACCTTTGTGGAAAAATTGGAAGGTGGAAGAGATGTGGAGAGTTTAGGAAGAAAATTTAGAGTGAATGCTCATCCAGTGATGTTGAAATAGAAGGAGAAAGAAGGAGAATGTAAGTTTCCGGCTGTTTGAGAGGGTGTCTTTTCGGTTTGGTGATCAGTGGTGTGTCTCAAGGATCAGTGTTGGGACCACAATTGTTTATGATTTACATAGATGATTTGGAGTTGGGGACCAAGTGTAGTGTGTCAAAATTCGCAGATGACACTAAGATGAGTGGTAGAGCAAAATGTGCAGAGGACACTGAAAGTCTGCAAAGGGATATAGATGGTCTAAGTGAGTGGGCGAGGGTCTGGCAGATGGAGTACAATGTTGGTAAATGTGAGGTTATCTATTTTGATAGGACTAACAGCAAAATGGACTATTATTTAAATGATAAAAATTGCAGCATGCTGCTGTGCAGGGGGACCTGGGTGTCCTTGTGCAGGAATCTCAAGGGGTTGGTTTGCAGGTGCAGCAGGTACTTAAGAAGGCAAATGGAATCTTGTCCTTCATTGCAAGAGGGATGGAGTTTAAAAACAGGGAGGTTATGTTGCAGCTGTATAAGGTGCTGGTGAGGCCACATCTGGAGTACTGTGTGCAGTTTTGGTCTCCTTACTTGAGAAAGGATATACTGGCACTAGAGGGGGTACAGAGGAGATTCACTAGGTTGATTCCGGAGTTGAGAGGGTTGGCTTATGAGGAGAGACTGAGTAGACTGGGGCTATACTCATTGGAATTCAGAAGAATGAGGGGAGATCTTATAGAAACATTTAAGATTATGAAGGGAATAGATAAGATAGAAGCAAGGAAATTGTTTCCACTGGCGGGTGAAACTAGAATTGGGGATATGGCCACAAAATAAGGGGGAGCAGATTTAGGACTGAGTTGAGGAGGAACTTCTTCACACAAAGGGTTGTGAATCTGTGGAATTCCCTGTCCACTGAAGCAGTTGAGGTTACCTGATTGAATGTTTTTAAAGCAAGGATAGATAGATTTTTGAACAGTAAAGGAATTAAGGGTTATGGTGAACGGGCGGGTAAGTGGAGTTGAGTCCACGAAAAGATCAGCCGTGATCTTATTGAATGGTGGAGCAGACTCGAGGGGCCAGATGGCCTACTCCTGCTCCGAGTTCTTATGTTCTTATGAATAAGAGTGCAGAATTCAAGCGGATGAGCCTTTATGAGATGGGCTTTTTAACCAAGGATGTGAATTTTAAGATTAGTGCGCTGAATGGCAGGGAACCAATGAAGGCTGACAAATACCAGGAATAAAATGATTATAAAGCTTAAGATTTTTTTTGGGGGGGTAGACAGGGTAAATGTTGGGGGGATGTTTCCACTCATAAGAGAGTGTAGGACCAGAGGGCACAGTCACAGAATAAGGGGGAGCTCATTGATGACGGATTTGAGAAAGAATTTCTTCTCTCAAAGTGGTGACTCTTTGGAATTCTTTACCTCAGGAAGCTGTGGAGGCCGTGTCCTTAAACATGTTCAAGGCTGAGATCGATAGTTTTCTAAGGGGTTTTAAGGGTTAGGGAGAGAAGGCAGGAGAGTGGACTTAAGTGAGTGTTAGATCAGCCAGGATCTTATTAAATGGTGGAGCAGGCTCGAAGGGCTGAATGGCCTACCCCAGTTTCTATTTTCTATGATCTTTTACCAGGCTGATTCCTGCGATGGCAGGTCTGTCATATGAGGAGACACTAAGTCGGTTAGGATTATATTCACTGGAGGTTAGAAGAGTGAGAGGGGATCTCATAGAAGCTCATAAAATTCTAACAGGGTTAGACAGGGTAGATACAGAAAGAATGTTCCCGATGGTGGGGGAGTCCAGAAACAGGGGTTACAGTTTGAGGATAAGGGGTAAACTTTTTAGAACTGAGGTGAGCAAAAATTTCTTCACCTAGAGGGCGGTGAATGTGTGGAATTCACTACCACAGAAAGTAGCTGAGGCCAAGACATTGTGTGATTTCAAGAAGAAATTAGGTATAGCTCTTGGGGCTAGTGGGGTCAAGGGATATGGGGGGAAGGGAGGATCAGGATATTAGAGACATAGAGTCATAGAGGTTTACAGAATGGAAACAGGCCCTTCAGCCCAACTTGTCCGTGCCGCCCTTTTTTTTAACCACTATGCTAGTCCCAATTGCCCACATTTGGGCATATCTCTCTATACCCATCTTACCCATGTAACTGTCTAAATGCTTTTTAAAAGACAAAATTGTACCTGTCTCGACTACTGCCTCTGGCAGTTCGTTTCAGTCACTGACCCCCCTCTATGGGAAAAAATGCCCCTCTGAAAACTTTTGTATCTCTCCTCTATCACCTTAAACCTATGCCCTCTAGTTTTAGACTCCCCTAGCTTTGGGGAAAGATGTTGACTATCTATCTTATCTATGCCTCTCATATTGAATTTGATGATCAGCCATGATCAGAATGAATGGTGGAGCAGGCTCGAGGGGCCCAATGGCCTACTCCGGCTTCTAGATTTCTATGTAAAATCCATTGGGCTTGGTACAGACTAGGATGAGGGCAATGGAGCTTGAAACTCATGTAGCGTTGTGCTTGAGAGACTGGTGAAGAGTATAGGGGAAGTCGGGGCTGTGGCCTCCCATCCATTGACTCTGCCTACACTTCTCGGAAAAGCAGCCAGCATAATCAAGGACCCCATGCACCCCGGACATTCTCTCTTCCACCTTCTTCCATCGGGAAAAAGATACAGAAATCTGAAGTCACGTACCAACCAACTCAAGAACAGCTTCTTCCCTGCTGCCATCAGACTTTTGAATGGACTTACCTTGCATTAAGTTGATCTTTCTCTACACCCTAGCTATGATTGTAACACTACATTCTGCACTCTCTCCTTTCCTTCTCTAAGAATGGTATGCTTTGCCTGTATAGCGCGCTAGAAACAATACTTTTCATTGTATCCCAATACATGTGACAATAATAAATCAAATCAAGTCAAATCAAGGATGAAGAAATTCATCCTGCCCTCTTGAGTTCATTTCTTCAGCCTAGTGGTCATTGACATGGACACATCACAAGATCACATCGCTTACAGGGCCTCAGTATGTTAATACTGCCCCAGATGATAGTGCTTTGCATTCCATTCAATGCTCTTTAAATATCTCACATTCTATCAGGAGGGAAACAATGCAACTTCGTGTTTGCTTTGGTTAAGATAGCTTTTTAAGACCTAACCCTTGATTTATCTTGGATAACAGATAAAGTTGTTGAACTCCCCCTGCACCGGCATCCTTACACGGGACAATTTAGCTTCACAAATCGCCATTTGTGTTTGTATGATGCTTTTAGATTGCAACATATAAAGGGAACCTCCTGCTATAATACCTGTGGTCATATTAAACGGTTCCTACTATCCAAGGAGGAAAAAATTAATCTGTACAGGACACACGGTGGCACAGTGGTTAGCACTGCCGACTCACAGCATCAGGGACCAGGGTTCAATTCCTGGCTTGGGTCAGGAATTGTCTGTGCGGAGTCTGCACGTTCTTCTCGTATCTGTGTGGGTTTCCTCTGACAGTCCGAAATTGACCATGCTAAATTCTCCCTCAGTGGACCCGAACAGGCGCCGGAGTGTGGCGACTAAAGGATTTTCACAGTAGCTTCATTGCAGCATTAATGTGACTACTTATGACACTAATAAATAAACTTTAAATGCTTAAAACCCTCCCAAAACTCTCCAGACTAAAATATAAGCCTACTTGTGACAAATAAATTAATTTTAACCTTACCTTTAAAAGAAGAACTGTCATTGTTATTTTGTGTTGCAAATTCAGCAGCAACTTTGCAATTACGTGGAGGCGATGGCCTAGTGGTATTGTCACTGGAGTATTAATCCAGAATCTCAGCTAATGTTCTGGGGACTTGGGTTCGAATCCCGCCACAGCAGGTGGTGGAATTTGAATGAAAAAAATATGGAATTAAGAATCTGCTGATGACCATGAAATCATTGCCGATTGTCAGAAAAAACCATCTGGTTCACTAATGTCCTTTGGGGAAGGAAATCTGCCGTCCTTACCTGGTCTGGTCTGCATGTGACTCCAGATCCACAGCAATGTGGTTGACTCTCAACTGCCCTCGGACAAGTAGGGATGGATCATAATGTTGGACAGCCACGGACGCCCGTGTTCCATTAATTAATAAAAATAATTACGTCCCACAAGCATGAAGAACAAGCTAATCGATTTTTATGTTGGTGAAAAGAGGTATTTTGGATGGAAGAACTCTTTACCGCAGAGGGCTGTCGAGATTGGGTCTTTAAGTATGTTCAAGGCTGAGATAGACAAATGTTTAATCAGTAAGGGAATCGAGGGTTACGGGGATAAGGCGGGAAAGTGGAGTTGAGGGTTATCGCATCAAATCAGCCATGATCTCATTGAATGATAGTTATAACTTGACGGGCTGAATGGCCTACCTCTGCTCCTCTGTCTTAGGGTTTTGTGCTCCCTTCTCAACGCAGCCCCTGGAAATCTTTAATGTTGACCTGATACAGGTGTCAGTTTAATATCTCATATGCAGGACAGCAAGGTGGATAATGCGATAAAGGCAAAATTCTGCAGATGCCAGAATCTGAAACACAAACAGAAAATGCTGGAAAATCTCAGCAGCTCTGACAGCATCTGTGGAGAGAGAATAGAGGCAACGTTTTGCGTCTGGTTGACCCTTCGCCAGAGCTAAGAGCAAAGAAAATCAGGCAAGATTTATACTATAAGGGTAGGATGGGGGATGGGGGCTGTAATTGGACAAAGGGAGTGTAAATGATGATGAAGAAGGCTAAGAAAGGTGATCAGAATGTGTAACTGGCAGAACAGAGGTAGAGATTGTTGAGGAATTAATGGCAGAACGGAGTTAGAGACACAGTCCTACAACTAAAGGCTCCCCCCCCCCCCACTAGTTAAGAAAGCCCACCAATGCCTCTACTTTCTCAGAAGGCTAAGGAAATTTGGCATTTCCTCTACGGCGCTCACCAACTTTTACAGATGCGACATAGAAAGCATTATTTTTGGTTGTATCACAGCTTGGGATAGCTCTGCCCAAGACTGCAAGAAACTATAAAGGGTCGTGAATGAAGCCCAGTCCAACACGCAAACCAGCCTCCCTTCCATTGACTCTGCCTACACTTCCCACTGCCAAAGGAAAAGCAGCCAGCAGAGTCAAGGACCCCATAGGCACCCCGGACATTCTCTCTTCCACCTTCTTCCTTCAGGAAAAAGATACAATGAGGTCACGTACCAACCGACTCAAAAACAGCTTTTTTCCTGCTGCTGTCAGACTTTTGAATAGACTTACCTCGCCCTAAGTTGATCTTTCTCTACACCCTAGCTATGACTGTCACACTACATTCTGCACTCTCCCCTTTCCTTCACTATGAACGGTTTGCTTTGTCTGTACAGCGCGCAAGAAACAATACTTTTCACTGTATACTAATACATGTGACAATAATAAATCAAATCAAAATCACCTGAGGTGCGCTGGCGAACATTAATGGCTTGAAAGCAAAATCTTCTGGTTGGAAACAGAAGTACTTAACTGAGCAAAACTGACAGATTAAATAAATACGAATTTGACCCTGTGCTGGCTATTGTCACTCTCTTTCTGGGGCAGATCTTAATTTGTTACGATGGTGCAAAACATGCTCTCTCAAAACCTGTTCCCAGCTCTTCCGACTTTTATTTCCAGGTTTTGCATGTTTACAGCAGGAGAAGATCGACCTCATTCTATCTCTCTCTCCTTGCTTTCTTTCAGTGTTGTGACTGCTTCTTGCTCTCTGTCGCAGGGGGCTGGTTTTTTTCCTCTCTCTCTTTTGTGGCTGTTCCCTTCTTTCTCTCTCTTTGTTTTGAAGTGCGTGAGTCAAAATTCATTATCAGTCCAAGACTTCAGCCTATCGTGTTACAAAGCCTGTTGGGTCGGCCATTGTTGTGGTGGCAAGATTCTCAGGCTCTCGGTAAGGGTTCAACTCCTTTCAGTATAATTTACAAATATATTTCAATGTTTACTATTTACTGGAAGAACTTTGCTGGTGACTTTAAAGATTCCTTGATGGAACTGAGCCTCACCGACCAACAACGTCCTGGATTTGGTTTCCAGTTTGTCCTGATTTAACTGACATTGGCACTAAGGGTGGTAGCAGGGGCAATTAAACTTGCCACTGTGCACCCATATGAGGGAGGATTAGTTTGGTGCCTTGCAACTGATTACCATATGGTGGCTTGTGTTGAAGAGTGCATCTGCCTGGATATATGCCGTAAACTGAATGGCTTTGGATATTGATGCCATGTCCCAATTTATTAACACTCACTGTAACAGCTCATGAAGGATCGATCACTTGGACAAGGTCCGACCCGACTGTCTGCCCCTCTATTGCAGTTATATTCATGGCCGGGTGTCCCTAGAAAGGGAGCATGGGGTGTCCGAGGGCACTGTTGAGTCCTTCCATACCCGTTGGTCACCGCTGGGGCTGGGGTATATCATCAACCTCTTTAATGACATTTTAATTTGATGTTCATAGAATCGTTACAGTACAGAAGGAGGTCATTCAGCCAATCGAGCCTGTACTGACACAATCCCACCCAGGCCCTATCCCCATAACCCCATGTATTTACCCTGCTAATCTCCCTGACACAAAGGGACAATTTAGCATAGCCAATCCACCTAACCCGCACATCTTTGGACTGTGGGAGGAAATCGGAGCACCCGGAGGAAATCCACGCAGACACGGGGAGAATGTGCAAACTCCACACAGACAGTAACCCAAGCCAGGAATTGAATTTGGGTCCCTGGCGCTGTGAGACAGCAGTGCTAACCACTGTGCCACCGTGCCGCCCTTAAGGGCAACCATGACACAATACAACCCTGCCACGGGAACCTCTGCAAGAGGATCATGCACATGGATACCACCATCGCACGTGAGAACAACACCCACCAGGTACACAGTACATACTCATGTGATCTGGCCAACGTTGTCTACCTGATACGCTGCAGGAAGGGAAGTCCTGAGGCATGGTACATCAGCGAGACCATGCAAACGCTATGACAACGGGTGAACAGAGACCGTGCGACAATCGCCAGGCAGGAGTGTTCCCTTCCAGTCAGGGAACACTTCAGCAGTCATGGGCATTCAGCCTCCAATCTTTGGGTAAGCGTTCTCCAAAGCGGCCTTCAAGACACACGACAACACAGAATCACTGAGCAGAGACTGATAGCCAAGTTCTGCACGCATGACGACGGCCTCAACCGGGATCTTGGGTTCGTGTCACACTCCATGTAACCTCCACCATTTGGCCTGGGCTTGCAAAATCCTACTAATTGTCCTGGCTTGAGACAATTCACACCACTTTAACCTGTGATTATCCCTCTCTCCACTCGCACTGTCTGTACCTGCAAAGACTTGATTGCCTGTAAAGTCTTGCATTCCAACCATTATCTTGCATTTGTGTCTCTGTCTATCTATGCCATGTTTGTGAACCCAACTCTCCACTCACCTGATGAAGGAGCAGCGCTCTGAAAGCTCATGATTCCAAATAAACCTGTTGGGCTTTAACCTGGTGTTGTGCGGTTTCTTACTGTGTCCACCCAGTCCAACGTTGGCATTTCCACATCATATTTTCCTTGGAGCAGAGAAGGCTGAGGGGGGGCACAGCCTCAGAGTCAAGGGATCACCCTTTAGGACCAAAATGAGGAAGAATTTCTTCAGCCAGAGGGTGGTGGATCTGTGGAATTCATTGCCACAAGAGCTGTGGAGGCCAGGTCACTGAGTGTAGTTAAGACAGATATACCTAGGTTCTTGATTGGTAGGGGGATCAAAGGGTACGGGGAAAAGGGTGGGAGAATGGGGTTCAGAAACATGTCAGCCATGATCGAAGCAGCCTCAATGGGCCGAATGATGTAATTCTGCTCCTATGTCTTATGGTCTTGTGGGAGACCTGATTGAGGTGTATACAATTATGAGAGGCACAGATGGAGTGGATAGGAAGCAACCTTTCCTCTTTAATCGAGAGGTCAATAACCAGGGGGCACCAATTTACGTTAAGGGGCAAGAAGTTTATAGGAGATGTGAGGAAAAACGTTTTCACCCAGAGGGTGGTGGGAATCTGGAACTCACGTCCTGAAAGGGTGGTAGAGGTGGGAACCCTCACATTTAAGGAGTATTTAGTTGAGCACTTGAAATGTCATAGCAAACAAGGCTACGGACCAAGTGCTGGGAAATGGGATTGGAATAGGTGGGTGCTTGATAGATGGGCTGAAGGGCCTGCAAAACGTGCTGCAAAACTCTATGACTAACATGAAGAGGCATCTAGACTATGTGGCACTGCAGTGACATGTATGTTAGGCTAGTTGGCGTAGTAGATATTAGAATGTAACCAATGATAACAATGGATCTGTAGTGTGACCAATGGTAACAAGCTGTAAGGATCAGCTGACCCAGTAAACTATGTAACCAATGACAAAATGATGTGATGATCAGCTGACCAGCTAACTCAGTATAAATTAGAACCTGTTGGGAATTGTTGGAGAGGTGGAATGGCCTAGGGTGAGACCGCAAGTGTTGGAGTAATGAAGTTTCTTTATTAAACCTTTTTCTTTGATTTATCTGTTGGAGTAAGTGTTGTTTCATTTTATTGCCTGTAAGTGAAGATTACCTTCTGCTGGATGAACAGTCGATTCCTGAACATTGGTGAATTAGTGGGGTTTTAAAAATCAGTTTGTCAGTAATCATAGCCAGTTTCTGATGTTAGTTACAAATGAACAGATTATTAAATTCAATTTCACATTAACTCACAATCACTATATTAGTTGTTTAGAGGTATAAGCACTGATTTACAATATCTATTATATTGACTGTAATTACTGATATAATATATCATGTATTTGGGGAGATGGTGGTGTAGTGGTAATGTCGCTGGATGAGTAAGCCAGAGCCCTAGACTACTGCTCTGAGGGGTATGGGTTCAAACCCCACCACGGCAGCCAAAGGAATTTAAATTCCTCTCAGTCTCAGTACAGGTGACCATCAAGCTTTCAATGATAGTCGGAAAAAAAACATCTGGTTCACTAATATCCTTTAGGGAAGGAAATCTGCCGTCCTTACCTGGTCTGGCCTACATGTGACTCCAGAGCCACAGTAATGTGGGTGACTATTAACTGCCCTCTGAAGTGACTGCTCAAGGCACAATTAGGGATGAGCAACAAATGCTGGCACTGCCAGTGATGCCCAATCCCAGTAAAGAAAAACAAAATCTCTGGCTAGTTTCTTTCCGATTTTATCATGGTGAGATGGGATTGTTTCCTCAATGCTGACTGATTATCAATGTTCCCTTTGATTCTGTGTGCCCATCAGAATATTATATTTTACTCAAATCCCTTTTGAAATAATCTTCCTATTATGTAATGGCATAATATATAATGATCAGGTGGATTGGCCATGGCAAATTGTCCCTTAGTGTCTAAAGGTATGTAGGCTAGATAAATTGGCCAAGCTAAATTGTCCCTTAGTGTCCAAACATGTGTGTGGCTTAGGTAGCTTGGCCAAGCTAAATTGTGCCTTAGTGTTCAAAGATCATAGAATCATAGAATCATAGAGCGCAGAAGAAGCCTTTCGGACCACCAAGTCTGCACCGACACATTAGAAAAACCTGAACTCCTACCTAATCCCATTTACCACCACTTGGCCCATAGCCCTGAATGTTATGACATGCCAAGTACTCATCCAGTTACTTTTTGAAGGATGTGAGGCATCCCGCCTCCACCACCCTCCCAGGCAGCGCATTCCAGACCGTCACCACCCTCTGAGTAAGGAAGTTTTTCCTCACTTCTCCCCAAACCTCCTGTCCCTCACCTTGAACCTACATCCCCTCATGACTGACCCTTCAACTAAGGGGAATAGCTGCTCCTTATCCACTCTCTCCTTGCCTCTCATAATCTTGTACACCCTGATCAGGCCACATCCTCAGTCTTCTCTGTTCCAATGAAAACAACCTAAGCCTACCCAACCTCTCTATATAACTTAAATGTTCCATCCCAGGCAGCATCCTGGTAAATCTCATCTGTCGTTTCCCCCCCGCCCCCCCCACCCCCCTCCAGTGCAGTCACATCCTTTCGATAATGTGGCAACAGAACTGCAGACAGTGCTCCAGTTGTGGCCTCACCAAAGTTCTATACAACTCCAACATGACTTCCCGGCTTTTGTAATCTATGCCTCGATTGATAAAGGCAAGTGTCCCATATGCCTTTGACACCACCCTAATAACATGCCTTTCTGCTTTCAGAGATCTGTGGACAAACACGACAAGGTCCCTTTGTTCCACAGAACTTCCTAGTGTCATGCCGTTCATTGAATACTTTCTTGTCAAAATACTCCTTCCAAAGTGTATCATCTCACACTTTTCAGGGTGAAATTCCATCTGCCACTTACCCGCCCATTTGACCATTTTGTCTATATCCTCTTGTAGCCCAAGACACTCTGCCTCACTATTAACCACCCAGCCAATCTTTGTGTCATCCACAAACCTAATAATCCTACCCCCCACATAGTCATCAATGTCATTTATATAAATGACCAATAATAGACAAAGATATGTAGATTAGGTGGATGTGTAGTTTAGGTGGATTGGCTATGCTAAATTGCTCCTTAGTGTCCAAAGATGTGTAGGTTAGGTGGATTGGTCATGCTAAATTGTCCCTTGGTGTCCAAAGATGTGTAGGTTAGGTGAATTAGTCATGCTATATTGCCACTTAGTGCCCAAAGATGTGTAGGTTAGGTGGATTGATCATGCTAAATTGCCCCTAAGTGTCCAAGATGTGTAGGATAGGTCGATTAGCTATGGTAAATGTACAGGGTTATAGGGATGGGATGGGGGAGTGTGAGCCTGGGTAAGATGCTCTTTCAGAGAGTTGGTACAGAGTCGATAGGTTGAATGGCCTCTTTCTGCACTGTTGGGATCCT
This sequence comes from Mustelus asterias, assembly GCF_964213995.1. Lineage (NCBI taxonomy): Eukaryota > Metazoa > Chordata > Chondrichthyes > Carcharhiniformes > Triakidae > Mustelus > Mustelus asterias. The sequence goes on along the minus strand of NC_135815.1, from coordinate 91,584,242 downwards.
ATGGTGTTTGGCCTTTGATAGGGACAAAATTCAAATTCTAAATTGAAAATCCCAATAAATGAATTGTATCTTTTTAAACATGAATACTGCCTTCGTGATTCTATTGGCAACTGTTGACAATCCATGTGGACTGGGCGGGGGGGGGGGGGGGGGGGGGGGTGGGGTAGATTCTGATATTAATTGTGTCAGTGAATGGGTTTTCAGTAGGTTCACATGTCACCAAAGGAGTTAGCTGATCTCAGCTAAGGGTGGAAGAGCCATTGGTCTGAATGTTAATTGGAATCTTCCTCAGGAGGGAGGTGGGGGAGGGGGGATTGCGGTGGGGGGGGGGGGGGTGTAGGGGGGTGGGGTGAGGGTGGGCGGTGGTGGATGTTGGGGGATTCAGCTGGAATTACAACCCCCAGCAGTTGGCCAATGAGTCCCACTGGAAGTGCAAAGGTCAAATGTCATGTCAGGCCTGGATCGGTCTGGTTGAGATGTCTCCCTGCACCCCTGGCCCCAGTGGACAATAGCCTCAGACTCTCCCTGGCTGGGTTCATGCTGGTTGGAAAGTGCAAGTGATTTTGTTGATGTTTTGTCTGCACTTCAGTCCCACGCTCCTGATCTACGGACACCCGGTGCGGAGAGGGGAGGGTCGGGATGGCGACCTCCTCGTGAACCTGCTCCTGGGCCTGGCGAAACGCGCCATTTACCGGTCCAGGCTGCGGGCGATCGAGGGGGCCGTCCATCCTGACTGTCTTCCCCTCTACCGCGGCTATGTTCGCGGCCAGGTGTCCCTGGAGAGGGAGCATGCGGTGTCCACAGGCGAGGTTGACGCTTTCCGCGCCCGCTGGGCACCGCAGGGGTTGGGGTGCATTATTGACCCCAATAATCACATTTTAATTTGATGTTTTTAAGTTTCCTTTGTACTTTGATTTCTGTTCGGGCTGTTCCCCCTCCTTTTTGGGGAGCTGCCCCTTTTACTTTGTCCTGATTTAATCTGAGTTTGTTTACTTGTTTTGGTTTGACCTAAAAAGAGGGAAAGTGCAAGTGAACTTTAAGAAGGAGTGAATGGGGTACCTTCAAGAGAGGAGTAGGAGCTACTGGGAGGAAGGGGAATCGTTGGGGTGGGGGGTGGTGAGGGGACGCAGCAGGAGGTGGGGAGGTGAACAGGAGGGGAGGAATGAGGTGAGGAATAATTGAGGGGAAATAGAGAGGGGCAAGGGATAAGAGTGGAGGGTGAGGTAAGGAGGAAAGCAGAGAGGTGAGAAGAGCAAAAGGCACAGATTGGGAAAGACAAGAGAATCATAGATCATGGAATCCCTACAGTGCAGAAGGCATTCAGCCCATCGAGTCTGCATCAGCTCTCTGACGGAGCATCCCACCAACACCCCATCCCCGTAAGCCCATGTATTTACCCCGTTAATCCTCCCTAACCTACACATTTTAGGACACTAAGGGGCAATTTAGCATGGCCAATCCACCTAACCTGCACATCTTTGGACACTAAGGGGCAATTTAGCATGGTCGATCCATCTAACCTGCACATTTTTGGATACTAAGGGGCAATTTAACATGGCCAATCCACCTAACCTGCAAATCTTTGGACACTAAGGGGCAATTTAACATGGCCAATCCACCTAACCTGCAAATCTTTGGACAGTAAGGGGCAATTTAGAATGGCCAGTCCACCTAACCTGCACATCTTTGGACACGAAGGGGCAATTTAGCATGGCCAATCCACCCAACCAGCACATCTTGTGATACTAAGGGGCAATTTATCATGGCCAATGCATCTAATCTACACATCTTGGGGCACTAAGGGGCAATTTAGCATAGCCAATCCACCTAACCTACACATCTTGGACTGTGGGAAGAAACCGGAGCACCCGGAGGAAACCCACGCCGACACGGGGGAGAACGTGCAAACTCCACACAGACAGTCACCCGAGGCCAGCATTGAACCCGGGTGCCTGGCACTGTGAGGCAGCAGTGCTAGCCACTGTGCCACCGTGCCACCCGGAAAAATGGCCTCAGCCTCAGATGGGAGGGGTGCAAATTCCGGGTCGCACGTGAAAAACATTTTGCAAATTATTGTGGCACCGTGATGAAAAGACTGAGTCTGCCCTCCCTAATCTGACAGAAGTCTTTAAAAAAAAACGTGAACAACAGTTGCTTTGTCCAGTGACCTTTGTACTATTTTGCTCGATGGTGGAGACTTATCAGCAACTGACGGCTGAGATGAACCAAACGTTTAAAAAAAAAGCAGCAAGACACTTTCATTGTCATTCATTATTAACTTCTTTTTTTAATTCTCCAGGTAAATGCGACCTGCAGCTGGAAAGATTAACTTTACAATGTCCCGCATCCGGCGAGTACAATTCCAAGCCCGACAATATGTGAGGTCGCTAGCTACGCGCCAGGAGCGGACGATCTGTTCAATAAGTACCTGCCCCGAACTGCAATAACCTGATTGCAAATATGAAATATCAAAGCTTGTCAGCACTCTTCAATAGGACAAAGAGAAAGCCGTGTTAATGATTAACTGTGCTAAAAGCCCAAGCTTTTGTATTCCCATGGTGCGTGGACTATCTCGCCGTCATGTGACACGCTGAGGCCATTTTCTGGCAGATTGGAGAAAGCTTGTGAGCAAACACAGGTGCTTTGGAGTGAGCAGCGCTGTCAGGGACAACCACAAACAGCGGCAGCTATGCCTGTCTAAATTAGCTCCACTGTTTGCTTCCCTTTCTGCTTCCTGGCTGATTTTACATTTCAAGTCCAAACGTCTCTTTACCGCCAACAACCCCCCCTCCAGCCACCTCCCACGCCCGCACACCCCAACTTCATTCACAGACGATTAAAAAAAATGTCACCCCCCCCCCAAAAACCACCGTCGCCCCTCAAAATAAAAAGTGGGAGCAAGAGACGGGAGTTCCTTTGAAGAAGAAAGATTGGGTGCCGCCAACGCCCGGGTGAAGTAACCAATGCATGTCGGGGGGGACCCAGGCAAATTTATTTTTCTCGAGTGCGACTATTTGGGTGCCTCTCCCTGACCGAACGTTGGGGAGCGGGGAGGGCAAAGAGCCCCCACCGGGGCGGCAAACCCAATGGCGGAGATTTTTTTAAAAATCTGGTGACATTCGCTCTACTTGCCAACCATTTTGAGAAGGGTCACGGGAAGGGTGAAGTTAGATAGAGGTAGATTTGTGATGCGGATCCTCTGGCTACAACCCTCAGACACCCTGCCAAGCTTTGAAGGCAGGGTTATCTGACACTGAATGGTGCTCCACAGTCCACCTAGTGGCACCTCCAATTGTTACTCCTTGCTCTGGCTGCATCCAGACTGTCATATACTGTTCAAATATTTATAGTTATATATTACTGTGATGTGTTCGAATCCAAAGCCTCTGCAATTAAATTGGCCAATAAAATACAGTCTATCAGTAAAAGACGATAAAACAGTTTTAAGTCAACACTAAAAAACCAACAGGAAAAGAAATAAAGATATTAAAAAGTTGCAGAAGGACATAAAGGTCTGAAAATAATCAGCGTATCGCGAACTGGGTACACAAACAGTAAGTGACAACAGGAGCTTAATTATATCTAAATAACACCATTTAAACCACCTGGGAGGTAAGTCGCTTTAAATATAAACACGCCACTAAATTTTTGAATAGGTAAATAAAGCATCGCGCTGGCTGAGTTGAGGAGAAAGTGTCTAATAAACCCCTGAACATCTTGCTAGCTAAGTCACTGGATGAGATTGCCACGCATGCTTTGTTCCTGGCAGTTTTGACCTTGTTAAACACTTCAAGGAAGAACGCAAGACAAAAACACCTTCCAAGTTAAGAAAAAAAGGATCAAATGATAGGTTTCAGCCAAAATTTGTGTACTTGCAAAACTTGTGACAAAAAGAGGGATTATTTCTTTTTTAAAAAAAACCCTTTTAGTAACAGGAACAGTGGAGGGTGAAGGGTGACCCCTCCATTTTCTTTTCTACCTGGTGAATTTAAAGCCAACTGCGCTGGCACTGGGAGGCATTACGCAGTTTATTAATTATTAATCACGCTCGTTGGCTGCACAAAAATAGCCGGGGAAAGTTTTGCAGCTTCGACTTTCAAAAGCGATAACACTGTTTGAGAAAGATGTGATCGTATGTTTAGCAGGACTTGGTTTTTGACTGGAGGCGAGAGCTTATTTGGATGTTTATAATGTCGGCAGTGGGGCATTGCCGTTTGGATAGGCAGGTGAATAATGTAAACGAGGCCTTTGTGTTTTTAAGATCAGGAAAAAGTGAACTTGGTTCACGTGGAGCACTACAGAACTTCAGTCAGAAATGTTTAATCAGGCAAAATTAGACAAATTTAACACTGTAAACTATCTAGGCCTATTTCCAGGCTTTACCACCCCTCTCTGGGCCTAAGATCCAGGCTTTATCACCTCTCTCTGAGCCTATTTCTAGGCTTTATCACCCCTCTCTGAGCCTATTTCTAGGCTTTATCACCCCTGTCTGAGCCTATCCCCAGGCATTACCACTCCTCTGTGGGCCTATCTCTCGGCTTTACTTCTCCAACGCCTCTACTTTCTCAGGAGACGAAGGAAATTTGGCATGTCAGCTACAACTCTCACCAACTTTTACAAATGCATCACAGAAAGCATTCTTTCTGGTTGTAACACAGCTTGGTATGGCTCCTGCTCTGCCCAAGACCACAAGGAACTACAAAAGGTTGTGAACGTAGCCCAATCCATCACGCAAACCAGCCTCCCATCCATTGACTCTGTCTACACTTCCCGCTGCCTCGGCAAAGCAGGCAGCATAATTAAGGACGTCACACACCCCATATATTCTCCCTTCCAATTTTTTCCATCGGGAAAAAGATACAGAAGTCTGAGGTCACGTACCAACAGACTCAAGAACAGCTTCTTCCCTGCTGCTGTCAGACTTTTGAATGGACCTACCTTGCATTAAGTTGATCTTTCTCTACACCCTAGCTATGACTGTAACACTACATTCTGCACTCTCTCGTTTCCTTCTCTATGAATGGTATGCTTTGTCTGTACAGCACGCAAGAAACAATACTTTTCATTGTATGTTAATACATGTGACAATAATAAATCAAATCAAATCAAAAATCAAAATCCTCTCTGTGCCTATCTCCAGGCTTTACCACCCCTCTCTGTGCCTATCTCCAGGCTTTATCACCCCTCTCTGTGCCTATCTCCAGGCTTTAACACCCCCCTCTGTGCCTATCTCCAGGCTTTACCACCGCTCTCTGAGCCTACTTCTAGACTTTACCACCCCTCCCTGAGCCTATTTCTAGACTTTACCACCCCTCTCTGTGCCTATCTCCAGGCTTTACCACCCCTCTCTGTGCCTATCTCCAGGCTTTATCACCCCTCTCTGTGCCTATCTCCAGGCTTTATCACCCCTCTCTGTGCCTATCTCCAGGCTTTATCACCCCTCTCTGTGCCTATCCTCAGGCTTTACACGTCCTTTCTGTGTCTGAGGGCATGTACCAATCAACTCAAAAACAGCTTCTTTAAAGTTAACATTTATTTATTGGTCAACAAGTAGGCTTACATTCACACTGCAATTACGTTATTGTGCCAGTGATCTTCCCTGCTGCCATCAGAGTTTTGAATGGACCTACCTCGCACTAAGTTGATCTTTCTCTACACCCTAGCTATAACTGTGACACTACATTCTGCACTCTGTCCTTTCCTTCTCTATGAACGGTATGCTTTGTCTGCATAGCACGCAAGAAACAATACTTTTCACTGTATGTTAATACATGTGACAATAATAAATCAAATCAAAAAACGTGACCTCAGATTTTGTATCTTTCTGCTGATGGAAGAAGGTGGAAGAGACAATGTTCGGGTGCGTGGGGTCTTTAATTATGCTGGCTGCTTTCCCGAGGCAGCGGGAAGTGTTGACGGTGACAATGGGTGGGAGGCAGGTTTGGGTGATGGACTGGGCTACATTCACAGCCCTTTGTAGATTCTATGTGCATTTTCTTGCCGCAATGAAGGTGCAGGTGACTTTGCCTTGAGTGATTTATGCCTCTACTGTGGCTCTGGTCCTGAGAAGGCTGCAAAGCATCAACACCCCTATCTGGAAAAATGACAGCCAGCCATTCCTGCCCCCACACAACATTACCCCCACCCCCCTCTCCGACCCCCACCAAACAATTTCTCTCAGTTTTGGCATCCACAGTCATCCGGAGGCAGGCACTTTCCAGATGCTCCCTCTGGGAACCCAAGCCCTCAGCACATTAGCTGAGTTTCTGGATTAATAGTCTAGTGCTGATTCCACTAGGCCTTTGCCTCCCTCTGTTCTCATCAGATGCAAGGGCTTAAAATCAGGTTAGCAATGTGCACTAAACAAGTTACTGGGGGAAGAATGTGCGAGGCTAGTCACGCTTCAAGGTGACAAAGGCATGGTTAGGGTTTCAGCGGCAATTAGGCTAAGTTTAAAGTTTATTCATTAGTGTCACAAGTAGGCTTATATTAACACTGCAATGAAGTTACTGTGAAAGCCCCCTAGTCGCCACACTCCGACGCCTATTCAGGTACGCTGAGGGAGAATTTAGCACGGCCAATGTACCTAACCAGCACGTCTTTCAGACAGTGGGAGGAAACCGGAGCACCCGGAGGAAACCCACACAGACACGGGGAGAACGTGCAAACTCCACACAGACAGTGACCCAAGTTAGGAATCAAACCCAGGTCTCTGGTGCTGTGAGGCCACAGTGCTAACCACTGTGCCACCATGCCTCCCTGGGCTATGGCAAGGGCAGAGATGCACATAGTTATGCAGATAGAGAGAGGCTTTCTCAGTGATATGTTATATACTGTACTTCATTGAATCACAGAATCCCTACAGTGCAGAAGGAGGCCATTCGGCCCATCAAGCCTGCACCGACAACTATCCCACCCAGGCTCTATCTCCGCAAACCCACATATTTACCCTGCTAGGCCCGTTGATACTAATGGGCGATTTAACATGGCCAATCCACCTAACCCGCCCATCTTGGGACACAAAGAGGCAATTTAGCATGGCCAATCCACCTAACCTGTACACCTTTGGACACTAATGGGCAATTTAGTATGGCCAATCCACCTAAGCGTCCATCCCTAAGCTTCCAATCCACCCCTCAGCATCAGGGGGTTAGCAGGATAAATAAGTGGGGTTACGGGGATAGACAGGGTGGGATTGTTGTCGGTATAGGCTTGATGGGCCGAGTGGCCGCTTTCTGCATCTCTCTGTAGAGTCAACAGCGTTTCAATGCACCCAAGTTGTTGTTTTCGTCCAACCCCGTGTGCTGCCACTTTACATTCCAGTGGCACAGTGGTTAGCACTACTGCCCCACAGTGCCAGGGACCCGGGTTCGATTCCGGCCTTGGGTGACTGTAGGGATGCTATGATTCTGTGAAGTTATGGGCTTGGAATTTATAATCAGCGTTGACCAAAGAACAAAGAACAGTACAGCACAGGAAACAGGCCCTTCGGCCCTCCAAGCCTGTGCCGCTCATTGGTCCAACTAGACCATTCGTTTGTATCCCTCCATACCCAGACTGCTCATGTGGCCATCCAGATAAGTCTTAAACGATGCCAGCGTGTCTGCCTCCACCACCCTACTTGGCAGCGCATTCCAGGCCTCCACCACTCTCTGTGTAAAAAACGTCCCTCTGATATCTGAGTTATACCTCGCCCCTCTCACCTTGAGCCTGTGACCCCTCGTGATCGTCACCTCCGGCCTGGGAAAAAGCTTCCCACTGTTCACCCTATCTATACCCTTCATAATTTTGTACACCTCTATTAGGTCTCCCCTCATTCTCCGTCTTTCCAGGGAGAACAAGCCCAGTTCACCCAATCTCTCCTCATAGCTAAGACCCTCCCTACCAGGCAACATCCTGGTAAACCTTCGCTGCACCCTCTCTAAAGCCTCCACATCCTTCTGGCAGTGCAGCGACCAGAACTGGACGCAGTACTCCAAATGTGGCCTAACCAGCGTTCTATACAGCTGCAACATCAGATTCCAGCTTTTATACTCTATACCCCGTCCTATAAAGGCAAGCATACCGTATGTCTTCTTCACCACCTTCTCCACCTGTGCTGCCACCTTCAAGGATTTGTGGACTTGCACACCTAGGTCCCTCTGTGTTTCTATACTCTTGATGGCTCTGCCATTTATTGTATAACTCCCCCCTACATTAGTTCTTTCAAAATGCATCACTTCGCATTTATCTGGATTAAATTCCATATGCCATTTCTCCACCCAATTTTCCAGCCTATCTATATAAGATAGCTATATAAGACCCTCGTCAGACCCCACTTGGAGTACTGTGCTCAGTTCTGGTCGCCTCACTATAGGAAGGATGTGGAAAAGATTGAAAGGGTGCAGAGGCGATTTACAAGGATGTTGCCTGGATTGAGTGGCATGCCTTATGAGGATAGGCTGAGGGAGCTCGGTCTTTTCTCCTTGGAGGGACGAAGGATGAGAGGAGACCTAATAGAGGTGTATAAGATGTTGAGAGGCATAGATCGGGTGGACTCTCAGAGGCTTTTTCCCAGGGTGGAAATGTCTGCTACGAGAGGACACAGGTTTAAGGTGCTGGGGGGTAGGTACAGGAGAGATGTTAGGGGTACGTTTTTCACACAGAGGGTGGTGGGCGAGTGGAATCGGCTGCCGTCAGTGGTGGTGGAGGCGAACTCAATAGGGTCTTTTAAGAGACTCCTGGATGAGCACATGGAGCTTAATAGGATGGAGGGTTATAGGTAGGTCTAGAAGGTAGGGATGTGTTCGGCACAACTTGTGGGCCGAAGAGCCTGTTTGTGCTGTAGTTTTTCTATGTTCTATATATATACTGCTGTATTGTTCGACAATGTTCATCGCTATCCGCAAGTCCAGCCATCTTCGTGTCATCCGCAAACTTGCTGATAACACCAGTTACACCTTCTTCCAATTGCAATTACCACCACTGCACAGGTGGGAGGCCGGCATCTCTGAGAGTGGGGGATCCCGAATTCGCGCGCGACTGAAGGGCATTCTGTGCTTCTAGCACACTTGAGCTCACTGGCGTCAGGATCCAGATGGAAGAAATTGTTATGGTAAAATTTTGGGTGAACAGTCCCGCTCAGGTGACCTTCCCTTGACGGAACATTTCAGGACTGCTGTCTGAAGGTGCCAAGAACCGCCAGAAGCAGTTTGCAAATATTTAATGAACGCATGGATACCAAGAGGACGATTTTAATTTTCAGAACAGCGGTCGGTCTGATTCAACTCTCCTCCAATTTAATTTGAAACAGACTTTTTAAATGGCTTCTTAACAAGATTTCTCTGCCTCTAAATGATTTATCAGGCTTTTTAAATGTTAATGTATATATATATGAATTATTTTTTAGCAAGATTTGCCAGACTTATTTTAAGTGTTTAAATGTGTAATTTTTCAACAAGATTTATCAGGGTTTTTAATGTTTAAATACACATGATATTTTCATGTGATTTTTCTTACTTTTTAACACGTTTAAATGCATGACTTCATAGAAATCATAGAATTCCTCCAGTGCAGAGGGAGACCATTCGGCCCATCGAGTCTGTACCGACCACAATCCCACCCAGGCCCTATCCACGTAACTCCACATATTTACCCCACTGATCCCCCCTGATCTACGCATACCAGGACACTAAGGCGCAATTTAGCATGGCCAATCTACCTAACCCACACATCTTTGAAGTGTGGGAAGAAACTGGAGCACCCGGAGGAAACCCACGCAGACACGGGGAGAACGTGTAGACTTGGCACAGACAGTGACCCAAGCCGGGAATCGAACCCGGCTCCCTGGCGCTGTGAGGCAGCGGTGCTAACTACTGTGTCTCCGTGCCGCTTCAAACTAACATGTGACCTGTAAAATGATTCTAACCAAAATTTATCACGATTATAAAAATGTATATACATTTATGATTTTTTTTACAATGAATCTGCTCAAATTATTTGACTTCAGCTCTTGCTGCAGTGACTTTTTTAACATGAGTATATTGTGGCAGATACTCTGGTGGTCCACTTCACTGTGCGATCGACCCCAGCTTTCTGCTTGTACTAGTGAACTTCACAGGGCCACACTGAGGCCCAGGGTGTGAAGGAATCCTCCCCCTTTGCAAATGAAATTCTTACGTCCACCGTTATGTTGGATAAGTTTGTATCTTTGTTCACAGTTGACGTGAGCACTTTTTGTTATGCAAAAATATACTTCATTCGTGAAATATCTGAAAAAAGCATTTACAAAACAGCGATCATACAATCCCTAGAGTGTAGAAGGAAGCCATTCGGCCCATCGAACCTCTACCAACATCAATTCCACCCAGGCCCTATCCCCAAATATTTACCCTGCTAATCCCCCTGACACCAAGGGGCAATTTACTATGGCAAATCCACCTAACATGCACATCTTTGGAGTGTGGGAGGATACTGGAACAAACCCGCGCAGACATGGGGAGAATGTCCAAACTCCACGCAGACAGTGACCTGAAGCCAGAATTGAACCCAGGTCCCTGGCGCTGTGAGGCAGCAGTGCTAACCACTGTGCCACCGTGCTGTGCACTGATGTTCAGCTTTTCGACATACCTCATGTTGCACACTGAGGTGACTCTAATACAGTCAAAGAAACGTGACTCACATTTCAAATTGGCCATTACAAATGGTGCGGAGGTTTTTAAGTTGTCTACATAGAACAAGTCGGACTCTGAGGGGCTTCCAAACAATTGTGATGCATGTAATATTCACTGTATACATTCACTAAATCATACAGCTTGCGAGGGTTCTATACAGTTCCTCTCCCCTCAGTTCACTATGGTTGACAGGGCTTAGATAGTGACCTTCCCTCACTGTGCTTCTGCCGCAGTTGCCCCGAGCTATAATGCATCCCTCAGCACCTTGTCCTCGGCTTTGGAAAATGCCAGTCTGCAATACTCATAGAATCCCTACAGTGCAGAAGGAGGCCATTCAGTCCATCGAGTCTGCACCGACAACAATCCCACCCAAGTCCTATCCACATATCCCCATGCATTTGCCCTAGCTATTCCCCCCTGACATGAAGGGGCAATTTGTCATGGCCAACCACCTAACCCGCACATCTTTGGGAGGAAACCAAAGCACCTGGAGGAAACTACGCAGGCAGACTCCCCTCAGATTGTAACCCAAGCCGGGAATCGAGTCCTGGTGCTGTGAGGCAGCAGTGCTAACCACTGTGCCACTGTGTTGCTAGGGACAACTCATGGCACTGGAAGACCACCAAGTTTTGGGCAGATCAATGAGTGTCTTTCACCAAGTTGATGATCCTCAAGAGAGAGATGTGTTTGTCTCGATGTGTGTCCTTGGGAACAGCCCGTAGAGCACAGATCCTCAACGCAAGCACTCTCGCTTGAGAAAGAAAGGCCTGAGATCACGTACCAACAAACTCAAGAACAGCTTCTTCCCTGCTGCCATCAGACTTTTGAATGGACCTATTACATATGAAATTGATCTTCCTCTACATCCTATCTGTAACTGTAACACTCCATTCTGCACCCTCTCCTTTCCTTCTCCCCTATGTACTCTATGAACGGTATGTTTTGTCTGTATAGTGCACAGGAAACAATACTTTTCACTGTATCCCAATACATGTGACAATAATAAATCAAATCAAAATCTGGTTCATTGTATCTACTTGTGTCATCACTATCCCCACCCAGGATCCATGGACTTGTACTTTCCATATGGAGGTTACTGCCTGTGATCAGGAATAGGAACACTGCTTTTATTATCATTAATCCATGGGCACTTGTGATATTATGGTTTCTCTACTGCTGATCTCAAAGAAATCAGATAACTTAGCACAGATTGGGGAAGGAGCCTCGAAGTTTCTTGCGTGGTATGGCTCAGTCTTGTTCACCCATTTAGTTCTTAAGATATATATATACTAGACCTGGTTTTATGCAACAAGATAGGATGAATTAATGAACTCATAATGAAGGTGCGTCGAGATAGCAGCAATCATACTATGAGTGAATTGTCCATTCAGTTCGAGGGAAACAATAATGGGTCTAAGGCTAGTATTTTAAACTTAAATAAGGACAATTATGAGGGCATGAAACCAGAACTAGCTGAAGTGAACTGGTAGATTAATTTAAGAGATAGATCAATAGAAATAGAAATATAGAAACATAGAAAATAGAAGCAGGAGTAGGCCATTCGGCCCTTCAAGCCTGCTCTGCTATTCATTTTGATCATGGCTGATCACCAAATTCGATATCCTGATCCCCCCTTCCCCTAATATCCCTTGATCCCTTTAGCCCCAAGAGCTATATCTAATTTCTTCTTGAAATCACATAACGTTTTGGCCTCATCTACTTTCTGTGGTAGTGAATTCCACACATTCACCACCCTCTGGGTGAAGAAATTTCTCCTCACCTCAGTTCTAAATGGTTTATCCCTTATCCTCAAACTATGACCCCTAGTTCTGGATTCCCCCACCATCGGGAACATTCTTTCTGAATCTACCCTGTCTAATCCTATTAGAATTTTATAAGTTGCTATAAGATCCCCTCTCATTCTTCTAACCTCCAGTCAATATAATTCTAACCGACATGCCATCCCAGGAATCAGCCTGGTAAACCTTCGCTATGATTCTGATACATAGATTCGCTATGATTCTAATACATAATACATAGAGTCATAGAGTTTACAGCATGGAAACAGGCCCTTCGGCCCAAATTGTCCATGTCATCCCTCTTTTTAACCCCTAAGCTAGTCCCATTTGCCCACATTTGGCCCACATCCCTCTATACCCATCTTGCCCATGTAACTGTCTAAACACTTTTTAAAAGACAAAATTGTACCCGCCTCTACTCCTACCTCTGGCAGCTCGTTCCAGACACTCAACACCCTCTGTGAAAAAATTGCCCCTCTGGACCCCTAGAATGGAAATAGAATGAGAGGATTGTCTCATGAAGAGCAGTTGGAGAAATGTGAAGCACAAAGGGATTTGGGAGTCCTGGTTCAGGATTCTCTTAAGGTTAACGTGCAGGTTCAGTTGGCAGTTAGGAAGGCAAATTCAATGTTAGCATTCATTTCTAGAGGGCTAGAATACAAGAGCAGGGATGTACTGATGAGGCTGTATAAGGATCTGGTCAGACCTATTTGGAATATTGTGAGCAGTTTTGGGCCCCAAACCTAAGGAAGGATATGTTGGCCTTGGAGGGAGTCCAGAGGAGATTCACAAGAATGATCCCAGGAATTAAGGGTTTGTCATATGATGAGTGGTTGAGGAGTCTGTGTGTATACTCGATGACGTTTAGAAGGATGATGAAGGGATCTAATTGAAACTTGCTAAATACTGAGAGGCCTGGATAGAGTGGACATGGAGAGGATGTTTCCACTTGTGGGAGAGGCGAGAACTCGAGGGCATAACCTCAGAGTGAAGGGACGCTCCTTTAAAACTGAGATGAGGAGGGACTTCTTCAGCCAGAGGGTGGTGAATCTGTGGAACTCATTGCCACAGAAAGCTGTGGAGGCCAGGTCATTGAGTGTCTTAAGTCAGAGAGAGGTAGTTTCTTGATCAATAAAGGGATCAAGGGTTACGGGGAGAAGGCAGGAGAATGGGGGTGAGAATCATATCAACCATGATTGAATGGTGGAGCAGACTCGATGGGCCGAATGGCCTAATTCTACTCCTATGTCTTATGGTCTTATGGCTTCTATCCACTCGAGTTCAGAAGAGTAAGAGGAGACTTGGTTGAAGCATATAAGATCTTGAGGGGTCTTCACAGGGTGGATGTGGAGAGAATATTTCCACTCATGGGACAACTTACAGCTCAACGTCATGGAGCAGAATAAGTGTCGTAAAGTGTCGGATGAGCTCTACCCTGCTCAAAATGTTCTCTTTCTAATCTGTCTTTTCAAAATGACCTTCAGTAAACCATTTTGTTCATTCGCTCTCCTCCACAACTTGCCTGGGCTTGCAAAATCTCACTAACTGTCCTGGCTTGAGACAATTCACACCTCCTTAACCTGGGCTTAACCTTCTCTCCACTCACACTGTCTGCACCTGTAAAGATTTGATTACCTGTTAAGACTCACATTCCAACTGTTATCTTGTAATTGAGTTTGTGTCTATATATGCCCAGTTTGTGAACCCAATCCTCCACTCACCTGATGAAGGATCACCGCTCCAAAAGCTCATGATTCCAAATAAACCTGTTGGACTTCTTACTGTGCCCACCCCACGCCAGCATCTCCACATCATCGCTCTCCTCAGCACGTTATCAAGTGTTACTTTCTCTGTCCAATTGATCCTTTCCATTCTCCTCCAAACCCACATTTCAACGATATTTAGCAAGGTAGTCCTTTCTTTCCAAGTCTGATATCCATACATAACAACATATTCAAACTCAGGGTTTCACCTAAATCCCTATTGTTTTAGAATCATAGAATCATAAAATCATACAGTGCAGAAGAGAGCCTTCAGCCCATCGATTCTGCACCGACATGTGAGAAACACTTGCTGTCCTACCTAATCTCATTTACCAGCACTTGTCCCATAGCCTTGAATGTTATGACGTGCTAAGTACTCATCCAGATACTTTTTAAAGGATGTGAGGTAACCCGCCTCCACCACCCTCCCAGGCAGCGCATTCCAGACCGTCACCACCCGCTGGGTAAAAAAGATTTTCCTCACATACCCTCCAAACCTCCTGCCCCTCATCTTGAACCTATGTCCCCTCGTGACTGACCCTTCAACTAAGGGGAACAGCTGCTCCTTATCCACTCAGTCTATGCCCCTCATAATCTATACACCTTAACCAGGTCGTCCTTCAGTCTTCGCTGCTCCAACGAAAACAACCCAGGCCTATCCAACTTTTCCTCATAACTTAAATGTTCCATCCCATGCAGCATTGCGGTGAATCTTCTCTGCACCCCCTCCAGTGCAATCACATCTTTCCTATGGCAACCAGAACTGCACACAGTGTTCCAGCTGTGACCTCACCAAAGTTCTATGTAGCTTTAACACGACATCCCTGCTTTTGTAAACTATGCCTCAATTAATAAAGGCAAGTGTCCCTTATGCCTTTTTCACCACGCTACTAACATGCTCTTCCGCCTTCAGAGATCTGTGGACAAACACGCCAAGGCCCCATTGTTCCACAGAACACCCTAGTGTCATACCGTTCATTGAGAGCTTCCTTGTAAAATTACCCCTTCCAAAGTGTATCCCCTCACACTTTTCAGGGTTAAATTCCATTTGCCACTTTTCTGCCCATTTGACCATTCTGCCGATATCTTCTTGTAGCCCAAGACACTCTGCCTCACTGTTAACCAGTAAGAAGTCTCACAACACCAGGTTAAAGTCCAACAGGTTTATTTGGTAGCAAATACCATAAGCTTTCGGAGCGCTGCTCCTTCGTCAGATGGAGTGGAAATGCCCAGCCAATCTTTGGTGTCTTGAATTTTAACTCTCTTTGACTGCATCCTCAAAAGCCATGACTTCAACCAGTGAGAGAAGGACAGGAGCAGCAGGGACATGGAACTCCCTCACTTGCAAATTCTCCCTTCAAATCACACAGCATCCAGACTTGCAAATATAGTAGATTTCTTCATAATTTCGAGGAACCCTGCACAGCACTATGAGCGCACCTTCACCAAGTCAACAGCATTGGTTCAAGAACAGGGTTGACAACCTCAAGAGCAATTGGAGAGGGTACTAATTGCGAGCCTAGCTGGCGATGTCCAAATCCCATCAATGCAATTTTATTTTTAAATCATTTTGTAGCCTTTGGAATATTTAGCTGCTACATATTTGCCACAATTAATTGGGATTTATTTTATTCATTCGTGGGACATGGGAATCGCTGCCCATCCCTAGTTGCCCTTGAGAAGGTGGTGGTGAGCTGCCTTCTTGAATCGCTGCAGTCCACGTGCTGTGGGTTGACCCACAATGCCGTTAGGGAGGGAATTCCAGGATTTTGACCCAGCGACTGCGAAGGAACGGCGATATATTTCCAAGCCAGGATGGTGAGTGGCTTGGAGAGGAACTTGCAGGTGGTGATGTTCCCTTATATCTGCTGCCCTTGTCCTTCTAGATGGACGGTTTAATTAATTGGGACGTTGGTTTTCCAGTGAAATCAAGGAAGCTGGTCAGGCAGGTTATTCCCTTGGTCTCCTTTACTGAGGAAGGATGTTCTTGCTCCCAAGGGAGTGCAGCAAAGGTTCACTACACTGACTCCGGGGATGGTGTATGAGGAGAGATCGACTAGGTTAGGATTGTTTTCGCTGGAGTTCAGACAAATGAGGGGGGAATCTCATAGAGACTTATAAAATTCTAACAGAACTAGACAGGGTAGATGCAGGGAGGATGTTCCCGATGGTGGGGGAGTCCAGAACCAAGGGTCACAGTCTGAGGATTTGGGGTAGACCATTTAGGACGGAGATGAGGAGACATTTCTTCACCCAAAGAGTGGAGAGCCTGTGGAATTCATTACCACAGGAAGTAGTTGATGCCAAAACATTGAATGTATTCAAGAGGCAGCTGGATATAACACTTGGGGCGAACGGGATCAAAAGTTATGGGAAGAAAGCAGGATTAGGCTATTGAGTTGGATGATGAGCCATGGCGGTGATGAATGGGGAGCAGGCTTGAAGGGTCAAATGGCCTCCTCCTGCTCCTATCTTCTATGTTTCTATGTAAATCTGTGTTGATTATTGTTAATAAAATTTTCATTGCTGTATTCTTGATAATTGATTCAATAATTTTAAAGAGAATTGAGGTTATTTGCTTGTGCATTTATTTTGCCTGGCAATTTATGGCCGGTTTTCAAGGAACGTCAAGATTTCCTTCCTTTTTTTTCATCAAATCAGAGAATGTTGGTATTGCTGTCAATATTTGCATTATTGCTCATCTCTAATCCCTAAGTCCTGCCAGGACTTTTCAGAGAGTGGTTAAAAGTTAGCCACATTGCTGTGGCTCTGGAGTCACATGTAGGCCAGACCAGGTAAGGACAGTAGATCCTCTTTCCTAAAGGACATGAGTGAACCAGATGGAATTTTCTAACAGGTTGTTACATGGTCACCATTATTGAGATTAGGGCTGGAATTCTCTGCTGTTGTTTGCCCCAACACCGTTGACAGCGAGAATGGAGAATTTGGTGCTCCGCCAAGTCTCCATTCACAGCAGCGGGACTGGAGAATCCCAGCTGTGAATGAGGTTGGAGACTCAAGGCCTAACTAATTAATTCTAGATTTATTGAATTATCTGAACTTAAATTGCCCAGCTGTCATTATGGGATTTGTACTCATGTCTCCGGATCATTCATCCCAGGCCTAATTAATTAATGGTCCAGTAACATAACCACTGCTCCCCCATTTCCTTATCCTGTGTAAAATAATTTAATCTGTCCAGAGTTAAGCTCTTGGGGGAGATGGGGTTCCTTGAATATTTATTGATTGTGTAAAGCAGATGACGCTAGCTCAGCTACCTGTTACATCCTCTGTGGTGATACTGTGCCTTTAAGGAAAGCATTTTATCATGTTTCTTGTCAGGGGTATGTTTGTAATTCAGCTCTGTTTTACACGGTGCCAATTTGTCTGGGCAGCAGGCAGCTCAAATGTTGAGAATGCAAGATAATAACTGACTATAGCTACAGTAAGAAGTCTCACAACACCAGGTTAAAGTCCAACAGGTTTATTTGGAATCACGAGCTTTCGGAGCACTGCTCCTTCCTCAGGTGAGACACACAGGGAAGATACACAGTTGCTTTTTCATTTTAAAACAGTCAGTTTCTACCTGATTCTGAAAAAAGGTAAGAGGTGTCTCTCTGTCTCTCTCTCTTTCTCTTTCTCTCTCTCCAGAAGTACTCTGAGAATTCTAGGACTGGCAATCTAATTAGAAGCACATAATCCTGTGTTTGTTAACTGGTTTTGAAGAAGGGTTTTAAGTCTGGAAGATGAATATTTCTTGAATTGGGATTAATAGAAGTAGGTTAGCAGTTAAGAATTATATCTTGTCATGTTTAAGCATTGTTCAAATGTTAAATGTTAAGCTAATTCACTTGTTATAGTTAAACTGTGTTGTTAAATAAGTTTGTTTTATGAAAGCTTCCCCGTTTGTCAGTAGAATCCTGTCTAGAATGGAACATCATGTCCTTGTATTAATGCCAACAATAGCAAACTGTTAGGGTCTGGTCTAACTTTGTAATGTACCCTGGGGTTTCTGATCTGTTTCCAACAACTCCTCCCAATTGTCCTGTGCAATGAAGTGAGAGGAAAATTTGAGCGGGTCAATTCAATTTTGTCCAGTTTGCATATCATCAATATTTAAAATGATCTCCATGGCTTCCCAGCATAGATCTTAACAGTTGTAGCAATTTCCTAAGGAATGAAATCTGGCTTGAAAAGGTGCGAGAAGCTGAGATGGACAGAGTAATAGATCCACCTGGTCTCAAAGGGTGTGAGGTACATATTAGCTCCATTAAATTGTGTGAGTTTGACAAACTAACTACATCTCAGCTTTAGAAATATTAATATTTATATGCCAGTCTCATCTGTATATTTTAGAATCATAGAATCCCTACAGTGCAGAAGGGAATTTGGCCCATTGAGCCTGCTGCGATAACAATCCCACCCAGACCCTATCCCCGTAACCCCCATGCATTTACCCTACTAGTCCCCCTGACACTATGGGGCAATTTATCATGGCCAATCAATTTAACCCGCACATCTTAGGACAATAAGGGACAATTTAGCATGGCCAATCCAATCCACCCTAACCTGCACATCTTTGGACTGTGGGAGGAAACTGGAGCACCCGGAGGAAACCCACGCAGACATGGGGGAGAATGTTCAGACTCCACACAGACCAACGCCAGAATCGAAAATGCGTCCCTGGTGCTGTGAGGCAGCAGGGCTAACCACTGTGCCACCATGCCGCCCTACCTAAGTGAGAAATTTAAAGAAAGTATTAATGAACATTGCATTCGAGATTTTGTAGACTGAATCTTACGGCTGATATTAAGCCTGTCGCAGGACTTAGAATCATAGAATCCCTACAGTGCCGAAGGACGCCATTCGGCCCATCAAGTCTGCACTGACCACAATCCCACCCAGGCCCATTTCCCTTAACCCCATGCATTTACCCTAGCTAATCTCCCTGACACTAAGGGGCAACTTAGCATGGCCAATCCATCTAACCCGCACATCTTTGGACTGTGGGAGGAAACCGGAGCACCTGGAGGAAACCCACGCAGACATGGGGAGAACGTGCAAACTCCACACAGACAGTGACCCAAGGTCAGAATCGAAGCTGGGTCCTTGGCACTATGAGGCAGCAGTGCTAACCACTATGCCACCGTGCCGCCCGACCTAAGTGAGAAATATTAGGGAAGTATATAGGGACATTGCATTCGACATTTTGTGGACTGAATCTTACAGCTGATATTAAGGCAGTTGACGGGAGGTATCGACTGCCTTGATGCTTCTGTTAGTTTTCTTTCATCAAATCCTTGTAAAAAGTCTCCTGGATTTTAAAAAGAAACATCTTCCTTATTTGTCCAGTCCCTACAAAGCCATCACCTGCATAAACTGAGTGCGATCATTCTGTATTTGTCGTTGCCAAGGCAAACGTTGTCTCTCCTGAAGCATCCAGACTAACGTCACATTGTTTGGCCAAAACACGAAGCAGACAGGATACAATGAGCATCTTGCAGCTCCTCCAGAGGGGCACGCTACAGGGAAACATCAAATCTGCCCGGGCAACAGAATCAAAATTTGCACAGACCCAACGTCCTTTTGATCACTGACCTTGTGCCTGTGTGAGCTCCATTGTGACAACGTCCTGCAGAACTGTGTACTGGTGTCATTGGCCCAGAGCTTGGCACCATATCCATGGTTACCGGGCCTGAAGACTATCACCTCCCTCAAATGATGTTGCAATAGCCGACTGATTTTTGGAATGAGCGAGTCGCAGGTTAACTATGAGTCGTCGCCTTATCAGGTATGGTGTCAGCTCTCGGCATTTGCACAGCTGGTGGAGAGTTAAACATGTGGGCATTCAACTACAACCATAATTTTAGAGAAACTTTGTATGGCGCAGGGCCCTTATGGGAGATATCTGAATCTAAAGCTATCTGTAACAGTGCACCTTGGTTCCCCTGGTTACTGGAGCATTACAGACCATAAATTGGGTATAATCACTTTTCTTTAACTACAACTGCTTTTTTTTTGTTGGGGTGTGGGCAGGGTGGGGGAATGTAGGATGTCGAGAGAAAGCTTGAATGGTAACGACTTCAGTTTGTGTCCCACTGTCATAGCATCTGTTGGTGGATGAACAGAAAGAAAGATGAATGTATGAATGTACCATTTTTCACAATCTCAGGGCTTCCCGAAGTGCTCCATTGCCAAAGAAGCACTTTTAAAGAACAGGGATTGGGTAAGCATATTGTGGGTTCATTCATTTAGACCAGGCACATTTATACAAAGGTAGGCAGCATGAAGACATCAGCAGCGGAGCTGTGTGTGTGTGTGCTCTACTCAAAAGCAAAAGTGAAACCAAGACTGGATCATAAGACACACTTTCCTTCGAGTGAATTCATGCTTCTATCTCTTGGCACAGTGGCAAGCACTGCTGCCTCACAGAGCCAGGGACCCGGGTTCAATTCCCGGCTTGGGTCACTGCCTGTGCAGAGTCTACACGTTCTCCCTGCGTCTGCGTGGGTTTCCTCCTGGAAAGATGCGCTAGTTAGGTGCATTGGCCATGCTAAATTCTCCCTCGGTGTACCCCGAACAGAGTGTGGTGACTCGGGGATTTTCACAGTAACTTCATTGCAGTCTTACTTGTGACTAATAAATAAACTTTAATTTTTTACTTTTAAAGGCATATTACAACATCGCACTTTCTTTTTAAGGATGTCTCCCCCCTCCCAAAGAAGTAGAAGTATTTCTAATACATGTTTCATTTAGTTATCAATAATCAAGTGTATTAAATTGAGGAGTCCCTGAAGCATAATCTCTGGCAGGTGGGAACCAAATTTGGTAGGAACCAAAGCAAAGGTGAATTAGCTGAAGGGGAATCAGAGAGTAGGGCCAGTAAGACTCAGAGAAACAGCAGGCAGGGTGGGGTTGCTAATCAAAGAGGGTCTGGTGGACTGAAGTGCATTTGTTTCAATGCGAGAAGTGTAACAGGTAAGGCAGATGAACGTAGAGCTTGGATTAGTACTAGGAACTATGATGTTGCCATTACAGAGACTTGGTTAAGGAAAGGACAGGATTGGCAGCTTAACATTCCAGGATACACATGTTTCAGGCGGGATGGAGGGGAATGTAAAAGGGGTGGGGGAGTTGCACTATTGGTTAAGGAGAAAATCACAGCTGTACTGCGGGAGGACACCTCAGAGGGCTCATACAACGAGGCAATATGGATAGAGCTCAGGAACAGGAAGGGTGTAGTCACAATGTTTAGGGTTTACTATAGGCCACCCAACTGTCAGTGGGAGATAGAGGAACAGATATGTAGGCAGATTTTGGCAACGTGTAAAAGTAACAGGATTGCTGTGGTGGGAGATTTTAACTTCCCCTATATTGACTAGGACTCAGGGGCGTGCTAGGGGTGTGGATGGGGCAGAGTTTGTAAGGAGCTTCCAGGAGGGCTTCTTGAAACAGTATGTAGATAGTCCAACTAGGGAAGGGGCCATACTGGACCTGGTATTGGGGAATGAGCCCGGCCAGGTGGTCGATGTTCCGTAGGGGAGCAGTTCGGGAACAGTGACCACAATTCAGTAAGCTTTAAGGCACTGATGGATAAAGATAAGTGTAGTCCTCAAGTTAAGGTGCTAAACTGGGGGAAGGCTAATTACAACAATATTAAGCAGGAACTGAAGAATGTAGATTCGGGGCAGTTGTTTGAGGGCAAATCAAGATCTGGCATGTGGGAGGCTTTCAAGTGTAAGTTGATAGGGATTCAGGACCGACACATTCCTGTAAGGATGAAGGATAAATATGGCACGTTTTGGGAACCTTGGATAATGAGAGATATTGTGAGCCTAGTCAAAGAGAAAAAGAAGCATTTGTCAAAGCTAGGAGGCTGGGAACACACGAAGCAAGTGTGCAATACATGGAAAGTAGAAAGAAACTTAAGCAAGGAGTAGGGAGGGCTAAAAGGGGTCACGGAAAAGCATTGGCCAGCAGGATTAAGGAAAATCCCAAGGCTTTTTAACACATATATAAAGAGCAAGAGGTTAGCCAGGGAGAGGGTTGGCCCACTGAAGAACAAGGGAGGGAATCTATGCGTGGAGCCAGAGGAAATGGGTGAGGTATTAAATGAGTACTTTGCATCAATTTTAACCAAAGAGAAGGATTTGGTGGATGATGAGTCTGGGAAAGGGTATGTAGAAAGTTTGAGTCATGTTGAGATCGAAAAGGGATAAGTATTCGGGTTCTTGAGAAACATTAAGGTAGACAAGTCCCTAGGGCATAATGGGATATATTCCAGAATATTGAGAGAGGCAAGGGAGGAATTTGCTGGGGCCTTGAGAGAAATCTTTGTATCCTCACTGGCTACAGGGGAGATTTCCAACTCACCTGAAGAAGGGGCTTAAGGCTCCAAAAGCTTGTGGCTTTTGCTACCAAATAAACCTGTTGGACTTTAACCTGGTGTTGTTAAACTTCTTACAGGGGAGATCCCAGAGGATTGGAGAATAGCTAATGTTGTTCCTTTGTTTAAGAAGAGTAGCAAGAATAATCCAGGTAATTACAAGCCGGTGAGCCTTACATCAGTGGTAGGGAAATTATTGGAGAGGATTCCTCGAGACAGAATTTATTCCTACTTGGAAATAAGTGGATGTATTAGTGAGAAGCAACATGGTTTTGTGAAGAGGAGGTCATGTCTCACTAACTTGATTGAGTTTTTCGAGGAAGTGACGAAGATGATTGATGAGGTTAGGGTAGTGGATGTTGTCTACATGGACTTCAGTAAGGCCTTTGACAAGGTCCGTCATAGCAGACTGGTGCAGAAGGTGAAGTCGCATGGGTTCAGAGGTGAGCTGGCAAGGTGGATACAAAACTGGCTCAGTCAAAGGAGACAGAGGGTAGCAGTGGAAGGGTGTATTTCTGAATGGAGGGCTGTAACAAGTGGCATTCCTCAGGGATCAGTTTTGGGATCTTTGCTGTTTGTAATATATATAAATGATTTGGAGGAAAATGTAACTGGATTGATTAGTAAGTTTGCAGACGACACAAAGGTTGGTGGATTTGCGGATAGCGATGATGACCATCAGAGGATACAGCAGGATATAGATACATTGGAGACTTGGGCAGAGAGATGGCAGATGGAGTTTAATCTGGACAAATGTGAGGAAATGCATTTGTGAAGGTCTAATACAGATAGGAAATATACTATAAATGGCAGAACCCTTAAGACTATTGATAGGCAGAGGGATCTGGGTGTACAGGTACACAGGTCAATGAAAGTGGCAATGCCGGTGGAGAAGGTAGTCAAGAAAGCATACGGCATTCTTGTCTTCATCGGCCGGGGCATTGAGTTTAAAAATTGGCAAGTCATGTTGCGGCTTTATAGAACCTTAGTTCGGCCGCACTTGAGAGAGAGAGTTCAATTCTGGTCGCCACACTGCCAGAAGGATGTGGAGGCTTTGGAGAGGGTACAGAAAAGATTTACCAGGATGTTGCCTGGTATGGAGAGCATTAGCTATGAGGAGAGGTTGGAGAAACTTGGTTTGTTCTCACTGGAACGACGGAGGTTGACGGGCGACCTGATTGAAGTCTACAAGATTATGAGAGGCACAGACAGAGTGGATAGTCAGAAGCTTTTTCCCAGGGTGGAAGAGTCAGTTACTGGAGGCACAGCTTTAAGGTGGAGGGGCAAAGTTTAACGGAGATGTACGAGGCAGATTTTTTACACAGGGGGTGGTGGGTGCCTAGTACTCGTTGCCGGGTGAGGTTGTGGAAGCGGATACAGCAGTGACTTTTAAGGGGCGTCTTGACAAATACATGAATAGGATGGGAAGAGAGGGATATGGTCCCTGGAAGGGTCGGGGGTTTTAGTTAAGTCGGGAAGCATGGTCAGTGCAGACTTGGAGGGCCGGAGGGCTTGTTCCTGTGCAGTAATTTTCTTTGTTCTTTGTCCTTTGTTCATAGAGGTGATCTGCTGGTATGCCCAGATTTCTAATGATAACCTTGTCTGGAGGTTTCTATAATTATTCACAGTGGGATTGTCATTCTTGCATGTTGTTCCTGCTCGCATTTGAGATCTTGCCCTTAATGCAATCGGGCTGCATGGGGGCTGAGGAGCTGGGATGAATCTGATTTAGCTTTGGTTAACCTGACTGTGGCAGCATTGTACATAATGACTTCATAGGACCTTGATTCTTGACTCTTGTCACCTCAGCTGAAGACCAGGTACTTGCCAGGGGATCCTGGATGCCCACTTGTTGTACAAACTGTAAACCTAGTAATTCTGCACTGGCATTTTTACCATGCACATTAGTCATTTTTTCTTCTAGTTTTAAAAGTTTCTTTCTAGTTTCTGAGAGAGTAGAATGGGTAAGTGCAGCTAATTTGCAATGCACTGCTTTGCCAAACATGAGCTCTGTTGGTGATGGAATGGCTGCACTGAATGTAACACTGAATGGCTCTCAGATGTAACATTGCAATGTCTAGATCTTGCTTGGTCTGACTAATTAAGGATTAAGAATTGAGGATTTCACCATGCAAACCGCTCATTCAGCTCGGCCATTAGGTCTAGGGTAATGAGAAGAATAAGTAGTATGATTGATATTCCACTTCTCACACAGTGGCTCACTAATAAACTGAAGACTGTTATCGAAAATGATCTCTCTCTGCACATCATACGAACTGCAAATTGCTTTTAGAATGAGCACAAAGTTGTGCTTGAGGGATTGTGCAATGTCGGATAATAGGGCACTTGGAAAAGTAGTTGACGCTGATGATGGAGTCAGTGGCATGGTCATGAAAGAGGTCGGATGTGATTTTGGATCAAGAATAGGTCGGAACTTCACCTGGAATCAGTGGTGCTTTGTGCTGACTTTGTATATGCTCTTGATACACCTCACACTTCTTGGCAATGACTTTGATATCACTGTTTATATCAGGACAAGAGACTATCAAAGAATCATAGAATCCTCCAGTGCAGAAGGAATCTATTTGGCCCATTGGGTCTGCACAAACCACAATCCCACTCAGGCCCCATCCGCACAACCCCACACATTTACTTTAGCTAATCCCCCTGACACTAAGGGGCAATTAAGCACGGCCAATCAACCAAACCTGCACAACTTCCAGAGGAAACCCACACAGACATGGTAAGAATATGTCATACAGACAGTGACCCAATCTGGGAATGGAACCCAGGTCCCTGGTGCTGTGAGGCAGCAGTGCTAACCACTGTGCCACTGTGCTGCCCCTGATCCTTCTTTGTGGATCTTTTCATCCGAACTATGCCCATGTGTGAATGGTGATGCTGTGAAGGATGTCAAGCCACAAAGATTCCAACATAATAATTCTTCTCCCTTTAAATATGACTCCTTAGGCCAGTGGTTCCCAAACTTTTTTCACTGGGCCGCACTTTCGGAATAAAAATTTGCTCGCGCCACACCGAATTTTTTATTGATAAGAAATACATTCAAAAACAAAAAAAACCTCCCAGCAGTGTTTGATTCATAACATAGAACACAACTACTTTATAATATGATCATGGGACATCCAGAAAGTATAAAACAATGCTTGTTTAAACCATGTTTAAATGTTTCTTTGATTGTCCTTAAATCTTCCCGCCATATTTGCCATCCTCTCTTGCCGCACCAGTGTGGCGCGCCGCACCCTTTGGGAACCACTGCCTTAGGCCACGCCAATCTCTCTTGGTTAGGCCAAAACGGTCTCACATATTGGTCGACCATACTGATTTGAATCAGGCCATGCTTCAATGATTGTTTTCCACAGTTTCTGTAGTGCAGAATCTTTTGCCATTTCTTCTTGCAGAAATTAGCATTTGTGTTGTGTAAAATGACGGACTTGTATTCTCCCTCAAGCATGACATTTCAGTTTCCTAGAAACTGCCAATTTTGTCAAAGCATCCTGGATATTTCGACATGACATCATGAACTGTGGCAATAGGAATAGATTCTGAGGTTAATCTGCCTTCTGATGTCTAATTAATTCCATGAATTGTCACCAGTATGAGGTCCGGGCATGTTGATAGACCTACAGTTGCTGGACTTTTTATATCCATGATGTAGAACATTTGTGATACCCAGGAGGATTGATTGTCTTTGTCCTCCAGGACTCTGAATCCTGCAAATGGGATTAGTGATCCATTGTAGTTTTGCAGTAATATGTCTTGCCATGGCCTTCCACGCCTGTGAATGCATGTCTTTTGGACAGAAAATGATACATTAGCACTTGCCTCTGTGACAATTTTGACCAACAATGAGGAGGTCCACTGATTCCTGACATGGCAGGTCTATCATATGAGGAGAGACTAAGTTGGTTAGGATTATATTCACTGGAGTTTAGCAGAGTGAGAGGGCATCTCATGAAAACTTATCAAATTCTCACAGGATTAGACAGGGTAGATTCAGAAGGAATGTTCCCGATAGCCAGGGAGTCCAGAACTCGTGGTCAGAGTTTGAGTTAGAACAGAGAGGTGAGGAGAAATTTCTTCACCCAGAGACTGGAGAATGTGTGGAATTCACCACCACAGAAAGTAGTTGAGGCCAAAACGTTGTGTGATTTCAAGACGAAATTAGAAAGCTCTTGGGACTAAAGGGATCAAGGGATATGGGGGGAGGGGGAATCAGGATATTGAATTTGATGATCAGCCATGATCAAAATGAATGGCGGAGCAGGCTCGAAGGGCCGAATAACCTACTCCTGCTTTTAGTTTCTATATGTGAGAGAGGTCCTCAGGGAGACTCAACCAGCCTTTATAGTCCTTGCTCCTGATGAGAACACATATGGACTCCATTCACCACTTCCCTATCATGCTCAACTGAACTTGAAAGCTTGCAAAATGTGAAGCTCTGGGCCTTCAACAGCATTCTGCCGCTAAGTGGCACAATGCCTTGGCGTGCCAATGCCCTGACCCAACCACATCGGTTTAGAATCATAGAATCCTACTGTGCAGAAGGAGGCCATTCGGCCCATCAAGTCGGTACCAACCACAAACCCACCCAGGCCCTATCCCCATAACCCCATGTATTTGCCCAGCTAGTCCCCTGACACTAATGGGCAATTTAGCATGGCCAATCCAGCTAACCCGCATATCTTAGGAGTGTGGGAGGAAACTAGAGCACCCGGAGGAAACCCACGCAGACACGGGGAGAATGTGTAAACTCCACACAGACAGTGACCCGAGCCGGGAATCGAACCCAGGTCCCTGGCGCTGTGAGGCAGCAGTGCTAACCGCTATGCCACCACGCATTTAAACATTTCTGAGTGTGACTGAGTAGAGAAAACGCTGATATTCATTGGAAAATAAATCATAGTTCACATCAAACTTGATTTAAAAAAATCTACCTTTGTATCAACTTTGAACTGAATCTTGATATTAAAGTTTATTTATTAGTGTCGCAAGTGGGTTTACATTAACATTGCAATGAAGTCACTGTGAAAATCCCCTAGTCGCCACACTCTAGAACCTGATAGGGTACACTGAAGGAGAATTTAGCATGACCAATGCACCTAACAGGCTCATCTTTGGATTGTGGGAGGAAACGGAAGCACCCACGCAGACACGGGGAGGATGTGCACACACACAAAGACCCAAGCCAGGAATCGAACCCGAGTCTCTGATGCTGTGAGGCAGCAGTGCTAACCACTGTGCCACCGTGTCGCCCTTATGACAGAAGTGCAGCAAAAATACAAAATTCAGGCACGGCAGGGTATTCAGAAAGAGATGCAAATGGAACATTGTCAGTTATTGCAAGGGGAATGGAATATAAATGTTGGGATGCTTTGCTGCAGTCATACAGAGCTTTGATGAGACCACATCTGGAATACAGTGTACAGTTTTGGTATCCATTCTTTAAAATGGGTATAATTGCATTCGATGCAGTTCAAGAGATGGTTCATTCTACTCATTCCTGGGATAACGGGCTTATCTTCTGGGGAAAGATTGGATGGGTTGGGCCTACACCCATTGGAGTTTAAAGGAATGAGAGGTGATCTGATTGAAACATATACGATCCTGAAGGGCTTGGGCAAGGCGGATGCTGAAACGATGGCTGGGATTCTCCGGCTGGGATTATCCGGTCCCACTGCTGTGAACAGAAATTTGCGCTGGGCACCAAATTCTCCATTCTCACTGCAGCTATCGTGGGGCAAGCGAGATTGGAGAATGCCAGAGAGGCTCAAACCAGGGGACAAATAAAAATAAGGAGTCTCCCATTTAGAATTGAGATGCAGAGAAGTTTTTTTCTCTGAGAAGCTCGTTAGTCTGTGGAATTGTCTTCCCAAGAGAGAGCAGTGGAGACAGTGTCATTGGATATTTTTACAGGTGGCACAGTGGCACAGTGGTTAGCACTGCTGCCTCACACCGCCAGGGATGCGGATTTGATTCCCAGCTTGGGTCACTGTCTGTGTGGAGTCTGCACGTTCTCCCCGTGTCTGCGTGGGTTTCCTCCGGATGCTCCGGTTTCCTCCCACAGTCCAAAGATGTGCGTGTTAGGTTGATTGGCCATGCTAAAGTTAACCTGAATGTCAGGAAGACGAGCAGGGTAAATATGTAAATATTCTTCTGAATTCCATTGAGAATAGTCCCAGACTACTCAATCTTTCCTCATAAGCCAACCCTCTCAACTCCAGAATCAACCTAGTGAATCTCCTCTGCACCCCCTCCAGTGCCAGTATATCCTTTCTAAGTAAGGAGACCCAAACCATACACAGTACTCCAGATGTGGCCTCAGATTGGGTGACATCGAAATGGTGAACAATTGCCTTGCTGAATACTCAACCGTCGAAGCCACGAGAGAATCCATCAGAAGGAAATTCTAACCTGCGCTGCCCAATGAACAAGATAAGTATGTGGTGGAAAGGTTTACCATCCTGCTCACTTCCCTCCGCCGCCAACTAATGCAGCCATTATGTTGCCCCCGGTGAATGAGTGGTAAAAGGGTGAACATCAAGTTCAAGCTTTGTAGCCATAGTGCGTCGCAAGCCTCAGACAAAGGACAACCCAAAATCTCACACTTTACAATTCGGAGTGCAAATCTCTTCAAACCATGCTGCAGTTCATCTTAATAGAAAATATTGCTTAGAGGAAAGTATTACGGCATGATGGCACTGCGGTTAGCACCGCTGCCTCTCAGCACCAGGGACCCAGGTTCGATTCCCGCCTTGGGTGACTGTGTGGAGTTTGCATGTTCTCCCTGTGTTGGCTTGAGCTTCCTCTGGTTTCCTCCAACAGTAAGAAGTTTAACAACACCAGGTTAAAGTCCAACAGGTTTATTTGGTAGCAAAAGCCACACAAGCTTTCGGAGCTCCAAGCCCCTTCTTCAGGTGAGTGATTCCTCCAACAGTCCAAAGATGTGTGGGTTAGGTGGATTGGCCATGCTAAATTGCCCCTCAGTCATCAAAAGATGTGCGGGTTAGGTCGATTGGCCATGCTAAATTACCCCTTAGCGTCAGGGGGATTAACAGGGTAAATATGTGGGGTTACGGGGATAGAGCCTGGTTGGGATTGTTGTACGTGCAGGCTTGTTAGGCCGCATGACCTCCTTCTGCACTGTAGGGATTCTATGATTCAGGAGAAGGGAGTCCATCCACCATACCTTCTGATATACCTCAATTCCCATGTTAAACTTGGGTCCCAATCTCAACTGGCGCATGAGAATCCAAGAAAATCCAACTTCTAAAGTTCAATTCTAAAGCGACCAATTCTAAAGTATAGCTCTGGGTTAATCAGCTTAAATAACACCACGCTGCAATCTGCTTTGACTACCGAGTGGTATCGAACCAATGATAGTGCTGGGTTTTATCACACTCATCTTTTTATAATACTGTCCTCATCATTGTTAACAAGATAAACACTTCCACTGGGTAGAGACAGCAGCTGGTACAGTAATAAAGTTTTACAGAGCAGGAAGGCCCTGTTTTTTTTGCATTCATTTGTGGGACATGGGCGTCGCTGGCTGGGCCAGCATTTATTACCCATCCCTAGTTGCCGTTGTTCAGAGGGCAGTTGAGAGTCAACCACATTGCTGTGGCTTTGGAGTCACATGTAGGCCAGACCAGGTAAGGGTGGAAGATTTCCTTCCTTAAGGTATATTATTGAACCAGATGGGTTTTTTCCAACAATGGTTTCATGGTCATCAGTAGATTGTTAATTCCAGATATTTTTTCATTGAATTCAAATTCCACCATCTGCCGTGGCGGGATTTGAACCCGGGTCCCCAGAACGTTAGCCAAGTTACTGGATTAATAGTCTAGCGACAATACCCACTAGACCATCACCACCTCTGGTCTCTGTTCAACATGTTGATTTAAGTTGAGGTGGCAGCAGGGCTGTTTTGCAGCCTTTATTAAGAAGAAGATCAGCCAGTGTTTCCACTCCTATGTGCATTTATTTTATTTTTTCATGGATGGCTAGGCCAGCATTTGTTGCCCATTTATTGCCCACGGTGGCACAGTGGTTAGCACTGCTGCCTCACAGCGCCAGGGACCTGGGTTCGATTCCCGGCTTGCGTCACTGTCTGTGCAAAGTTTGCATGTTCTCGTTTTTTACAGAGAGGGTGGTGGGGGCCTGGAATGCGCTGCCAAGTAGGGTGGTGGAGGCAGGCACGCTGACATCGTTTAAGACTTACCTGGATAGTCACATGAGCAGCCTGGGAATGGAGGGATACAAACGATTGGTCGAGTTGGACCAAGGAGCGGCACAGGCTTGGAGGGCCAAAGGGCCTGTTTCCTGTGCTGTACTGTTCTTTGTTCTCCCCGTGTCTGCGTGGGTTTCCTCCGGATGCTCCGGTTTCCTCCCACAGGCCAAAGATGTGCAGGTTAGGTGGATTGGCCATGATAAATTGCACCTTAGTGTCAGGGGAACTAGCTAGGGTAAATGCAATGAGGTTATGAGGATAGGGCCTGGGTGGGATTGTGATTGGTGCAGACTTGTTGGGCCTCCTTCTGCACTAGGATTCTATGATTCTGTCCTTAATTGCCCCTGAGAAGGTGGTGGTGTGCTGCCTTCTTGAACTGCCGCAGCCCATGTGTTGTAGGTACACCTAACAGTGTTGTTAGGGAGGATTTTGACCCAGCGACATGGACAGAATGGCTGATATATTGCCAAATCAGGACGATGAGTGCCTTGGAAGGGAACTTGCAGGTGGTGGTGTTCCCTTACGTCTACTGCCTTGTCCTTCTAGTGCTAGAGGTCGTAGGTTTGGAAGGTGCTGTTAAAGGAGCCTTGGTGAGTTGCTGCAGTGCGTCTTATCGATGGTGTGCGCTGCTGCCACAGTGCGCCGGTTGAGATACAGTAACCAGGAGCCTGCTGAAACCATGTCTTAGCATGAGTCAGCAACGTCTAGAGTGCAGCGGAGATTTTTGTTTTCAAAAGGCAGATAACTTGAAATTCCGCTGAAAGAATAAATGGATATTTGCATTCGCTTCATTCCCATCTCCGGCAGCAATTGTACCAATTTCAACGAAAGCAATGTTTTCTTTTAAGATAAAACGGTATCATGTTTGAAGAGATTTGTACTTTGAATTGTAAAGTGTGAGATGTGAGATGGTCCTTCATCACTGGGGTGGCGCAGCCTGGCACCATTCAAAAGGCGAACTTGTTCATCAAGAATATCTCACTTTGCTATCTAAATAAAGACCTGTATTTATACAGCGCTTTGCACAATCTCAGAACATTCCACAGGGCTTTTCAACAATGAAGCGCTTTTGAAGTCTAATCACTGTTATAATGTGGAAAATATGGCAGTCCATTTGTACGCAGCAAGCTCCCAGTGAGAACTGGACCAGATTATCCGAGTTTGTTTTCGTGGTGTTGATATTGGAATGGATTGTGACTCGACAGTGGTGAGAATATAGAATCCTACAGTGCAGAAGGAGGCCATTCAGCCCACCGAGTCTGCACCGACCACAATTCCACCCAGGCCCTATCCCCAGAGCCTCATGCATTTTCACTAGCTAGTCCCCCTGACACTAAGGGGCAATTTAGCATGGCCAATCCACCTAACCCGCACATCTTTGGACTCACCATCCTGAGCAGGATGGTGAGTGGCTTGGAGGGGAACTTGCAGGTGGTGGTGTTCCCATGTACTTTCTGCCCTTGTCCTTCTAGATGGAAGTGGTTGTGGGTTTGGAAGGTGTTGTCTAAGGATCTTTGGTGAATTTCTGCAGTGCATCTTGTAGATAGTACACACTGCTGCGACTGAGCGTCGGTGGTGGAGGGAGTGGATGTTTGTGGATGTGGTGCCAATCAAGCGGGCTGCTTTGTCCTGGATGGTGTCAAGCTTCTTGAGTGTTGTTGGAGCTGCACCCATCCAGGCAAGTGGGGAGTATTCCATCACACTCCTGACTTGTGCCTTGTAGATGGTGGATCGGCTTTGGGGAGTCAGGAGGTGAGTTACTCACCGCAGTATTCCTCTGACCTGCTCTTGTAGCCACTATGTTTATGTGGTGAGCCCAGTTGAGTTTCCGGTCAATGGTAACCCCAAGGATGCTGACAGTGGGGGATTCAGTGATGGTAACATCAATGAATGTTAAGGGCCGGTGGTTAGAATGTCTCTTATTGGTGATGGTCATTGCCTGGCATCTGTGTGGCGCGAATGTTACTTGCCACTTGTCAGCCCAAGCCTGGATATTGTTCAGATCCTGTTGCATTTGAACATGGACAAATGGTTGATGTATGAGGAGAGATTAAATAATTTGGGGCTTATACTTGTCAGAGTTTAGAAGGATGAGAGGGAATCTGATCGAGGTATATAAAATTTTAAAAGGGATTGATAAAGTAAGTATAGACCAAATGTTTCCCCTTGTGAGACAATCTAGAACAAGAGATCACAGGTATGGGTTGAGAGGTGGTAGATTTAAAACTGAGATGAGGAGGAACTACTGGCAGAGGGTGGTGAATTTGTGGAACTCGCTGCCCCATAGCGCGGTGGGTGGAGTCTGAATCGTTGAATGGTTTCAAGAAGGAAATAGATATATTTCTAATTTTAAAAAGGGATAAGGAGGTATGGGGAACGGATGGGGAGGTGAAATTGAGACCAGGGAGAGATCAGCCATAATCTGATTGAATGGCAAAGTAGGCTCGAAGAGCTGAATGATCTATTTCTGTTCCTAATGACTATGTTCCTATGTTTGCTTCGTCCACTAAGGTTGCGGAAGAGGATCTTCGGATCAAGAATTGCGTCCTTGAGGTATTCAGGGATGTAATTTCAAGGTTGGGTATATGTTTAACTGAAATCCAGCTTTTGTTTCAATGTCACTGCTTCAGAAAAAATTGTATTTGCGCAGCAAAGGTCTTCCGCCCATAGTATAATCTGTCATGCAAATAATTTTATCTGCAAATAACAGGTGGCAGGCTCTTTGTTTGGGTCATACGAACCTTCATGTTTGCACTGGAGAGGAGTGGGGGTGGGGTTAAATTTGAAATCAGCAAGTCAAGTTGCGATGTGGAACATTCGGCTGTGATGCCGAATTGAACTTGGCACTGTGCGGAACAGGATGTCCACATCCTGCTCCCAGGTCTGATGTCACCGAGCAAGTTGGGAATGTCACATGCAACACCGGGGAGACTTCTGCTCGCTCGGAAAGGCTTTCCGAAATGATTTATGGTCGGGTTCGTTGGGTGGGGTGTGAACACGTTGGACTTTCACCTCTGGGACTGGATTCAGACATGGCCCAGGAAGGTGTCATTGAAGTGTCGCCGACTGAACATACTCTTCCCGCGCCTCGTGGTGCACAAGGCAGACTTTCACCTGATTCTGGTGCCGGTTGGGCGGCATGGTGGCACAATGGTTAGCACCAACCATGGCAGGGTTAAAAAGGTCAAGAAGGTATAATTGCACAATGTGGCCATGGGTGTTAACCGCTTATACATTATGTTGACCATTGGACGGCATGGTGGCACAGTGGTTGGAACTGCTGCCTCACAGCGCCAGGGATCTGGGTTCAATTCCAGCCCCGGGTCACTGCCTGTGTGGAGTTTGCACATTCTCCCCGTGTCTGCGTGGGTTTCCTTCGGGTGCTCTAGTTTCCTCCCACAGTCCAAAAAACATGCTGTTTGGGTGCTAAATTCTCCCTCAATGTACCTGAACAGGCACCGTTGTGTGGTGACTCGGGGATTTTCACAGTAACTTCATTGCAGTGTTAATGTAAGCCTACGTGTGACTAATAAATAAACTTTAACTTTAGGTTTCAGGGGGCTCTCTCCACGCACCCACCCACCCACTCACAGCTATAGGGGGCTCTGCAACTGGATCTCATTAAAAACCCAGGGGACCTATTCGCACCGGAGCCTGACAGTTCTGGAACTGTGCGTATGCACAGTGCCTCCAGTCTGTCAGTCTCCCTGTTCGCTGACCAGCCTGTTTGCTGATCAGCCCGGGACCCCCACAGTGCTGCCCCTCCAGCCTCCCCCTACACAGCCCAATTGTGGCCCCCACAACAATTCCCAGGCCAGTCCTGACCCCGCACTGTCCCTGAGCGCCCTGATGTACAGCCCACCTGCCCCCCCCCCTCTCCCCCCGCCCCAGCAGTGACGATCCCACACCCCCCTCACCCTGTCAGACTCATCCCCCCACTGACCTCCCCCCTCCCGGAGGCAGGCCGCCCCGGCAGACAACCCCTCCAGCCCACCCCCCCAGAGGCAGCCCCCTCCCTGCACACCACCCCAACCCAGCCTGCCCCAATCGCTGCAGTTCCTCCATCCCAGATCGATCTTGTCTGCAGAATGGCAGCGGGACCCCCCCCATCCCCACCAATAATCCCTAGACCCCGCCCACAATAGGCCCTGCCCCCTTGGCAGTGCCTGATGTCCGATGGGCAGTGCCAAGGTCCCCCGGGCATGGGCACTTTGCCCCTTGGGCAGTGCCAGGGGGCACAGGTTGGCACTACCAGGGTGCCCATGCCCCGGGGGCACCATTCCCTGCCACCTGACCCCCTGGGAGACCCTGATTGCCCCCCCCCTTCATTCCTACGGGGTCTCCTGCTAGTTCCCTGAATGTGGGGAGCGAGTCTGAACCCCACCAGAATGACGTACTCCTAGCGGGGTGGGAAATTCGATCGGAACCTGAAAGTTCCTGATAATTAGCAAATCTACATATTTCAAATAGATTAAAAACAGATTTAAATGACTGACCTGCCTTCCCGCCGGTTTCCAGTGTGGTCTGACCTCTGACTGTTCGCCGGCTCTGGGAGATGTGCATGCGTTCAGATGCCGCGTTCAAGGCTGCAGATGCGCGTTTCCTGGCTGGACCTGCCAGAAAAGTGGCGGCCGCGGATTGGAGAATCGTGGCCAAACTGTTGTAAAAGTTGCTGACAATGAGGTTTCACTGTTCAGTGAGGGGAGGAATCATATGATGGGGGGGCGGGGGGTTGGGTAATTGGAGTGAAATGTATCAAAAACATGAAGATGAGATTCTTGCCCTTTGTGAGCATGAATCCCGTGACGTTCCCTGGTGAGGGGGGGCTTGGAAAATCAGGAACCCCTCCTCTCCCTCTGATGGCGAACGGAGGCTGAAAATCACCCCGACCAGGACAAATACAAGAATGCCAAATTTCAAATGATCACAACTTATACTGTAAGGGAAAAGGATGCTGATTGGTTGGCAAATAAACTCTGATTGGCTGAGGTGTTGCCATGGACAGCGCAGTGAAGAAACAAAGATGCCTCGGCTAATCAGAATCAACTGGCCAAGAGATCAGCATCCCTTTCCCCTGTGTTGTTGTGATAATTTGAAATTTGGTATTCTTGTGTTTGTCCTGATAAGTGCACAAAGTAAAGTGAAGTTTATTTATTTGTTGATCACAAGTAGGCTTACATTAACACTGCAATGAAGGTACTGTGAAAATCCCCTATTCGTCAAACTCTGGCGTCTGTTTGGGTACATGGAGGAAGAATTTAGCAATCAGCTTTCGGACTGTGGGAGGAAACCGGAGCACCTGGAGGAAACCCACGCAGACACGAGGAGAATGATCAGACTCCGCACAGACAGTGACCCAAGCTGGGAACTGAACCCGGGTCCCTGGCGCTGTGAGGCAGCAGTGCTAACCACTGTGTCACCATGTCACCGTGACACAGATTAAAAGCTTTAGCGACACGTTTCTCTTTCCAGCAATGTTCAAATTCTGTACCACAAAGCGACAATCCTGATTGTGCTGCTGGGGTAAATTGATCAGATTCAGTGGCTGATGGACTCCCAGGATTACACAAGAGCCCATGTGAATTAGCCCAAGTGAGGATGGCTACTGTGGGAAATGGAAAACTCAATCAAAGACTGTTGTTCTGAACTTGGGGTTGCCATTGGGGCAGGGTAGAGAGACAACCATGTTTTGGACGATGGCTCCTGCTCTTCAGGTATGGAAATTACGTCATAATTCCAGCTATGGCCAAATATTTAATTCACTTTGTTCTGCAAGATTAAGGATGCTCCCTTCAAATAAAGCACCTTGGGGTTGCTGGGACTTGTGAAACTCTCGTTAAAAGCAGTTAAAAACTGCAAACGTGGTGTGGAAAATTAAGTTACAACAACAACAAGGCAACTCTGTCAACAAATATGGAAACAAGGCCTTGAGTGAGGCCAGCGATTGTATATTCAGGATAAATGACTAATCTAAACCTTGTGTCAGTTTCATAAACACTGTGTTCCCAGCCTTGTAAGAAGTCTCACAACACCAGGTTAAAGTCCAACAGGTTTATTTGGTAGCAAATACCATAAACTTTCGGAGCACTGCTCCTTCGTCAGATGGAGTGGATATCTGCTCTCAAACAGTGCACAGACACAGAAATCAAGGCCACAGATGAAAAGAAGATTCTTTCAATAACAAAATTCTAAAGAGCAAGGTACGGTGAACTATGACTGCTACATTGCCTGTATGAATCAGGAGAACACCTTGCAATGCAGTGTGTTCTCCTTGCTCGCAAGTAATTAAAGCTTGTAAGTTTGCATACTCACAGTGCCTAGTGTTGTTTGTACCCAGATATTTGACACAGGCCCCCCTGCTATGAACTAATGATCTCTCCTTTCTTTCAGAGGCACATCAGGGAAGTAATCAAGGGGGTTGACTTGCTGCATCCTGGACCCCAGCCCCAACAACATGAGAAATCCACAAACACCGACATTGTAGACCTTCCACAGCACTCACACATCTCCTCCCCCGTTGCGGAAACACTCAGTGGGACTTGGTTCCAGAGAATAGCCTCGGGGTCACAA
Source organism: Mustelus asterias (assembly GCF_964213995.1). Lineage (NCBI taxonomy): Eukaryota > Metazoa > Chordata > Chondrichthyes > Carcharhiniformes > Triakidae > Mustelus > Mustelus asterias. Next base: position 91,546,824 of record NC_135815.1, on the reverse strand, counting down.
TCTGGTGAGCACATCGCACTGTCAGATCCACAGCAGGCATCCCAGGTGGATTACTGGAGACCAGGAATCTGCTGAATCCAAACTAGATGCAGAGCCTCAGGACTCAGTCATTCCTCAGTTGCTGAAGTTGCAAGAACAGGCTCGGAAACATCGGGAAGGGATGTCAACTACACTCCTCAGAGTGAAGGCTCCCTGGGGAGTCTGCTCACCTTCAGATCGCGGTGATAATACTGACGTGCCAATATACTGAGCTCAAGTCTGGCTGCCATGGAGATCTCGGTCCAGGACATTGGTCCTGCACTGCTGCAGGAGCGGCACTCCATTGTTGAGGGACATGGTAGCATCTCTCGGTGTCAGCACAAGAGGAGGGATGGGGCATCTCAAGCTCGCTCCTGCTGACCCTCCCTCTCAAGGAGTTTTGAGGTGATTAGGGGAATTCGGCCCATCTCTTCCAATGACCCTGTCAGCTCCAGCTCCGCAGGCCAAGGCCACACAGCAGAACCCTGAGAGCAGGTCAGGGCACTTCAGGTCTTGGCCCTCCAGAGGTCACCAGCCAAGGTAACAGATAACCGGGTGTAGCAGTCAGGAGATGCACCAAGGTGTGGCAGCAGGGTTAGAAAAGTCAAGAAGGTATAATTGCACAGTGTGGTCACGGGTGTTAATCACTTATACATTATGTTAACTATTGTAAATACACTCCCAAAAATGTCTCCTCATCTGTGGCTCCTTTGCAGGCGGCATGGTGGCGCAGGGGTTAGCACTGCTGCCTCACAGTGTCAGGGATCCGGGTTCAATTCCTGGCTTGGGTGACTGTGTGGAGTTTGCACATTTTCACCTGTGTCTGTGTGGGTTTCCCCCGGGTGCTCCGGTTTCCTCCCACAGTCCGAAAAGATGTATTGGTTAGGTGAATTGGCCATGCTCAATTCTCCCTCAGTGTACCCGAACAGGCACCAGAGTGTGGCGACTAGGGGATTTTCACAATCACTTCGTTGCAGTGTTAATATAAGCCCACTTGTGACACTGATAAATAAACTTAAGTGATGTTCGGGTTAGGCGGATTTGAGATGTTAAATTGCCCCTTAGTGTCAGCGGGATTAGTAGGGCAAATATGTGGAGTTGTGGGGATAGGGCCTGGGTGGGATTGGTGTCAGTGCAGGCTCAATGGACTGAATGGCCTCCTTCTGCATTGTAGGGATTCTATGATTCTGTCCTTATTATGGTGAGCAGTGTTTGTGTCAGTCAGAGGTGAAACCTTGGTTCCTGCACAAAATGAAGGCAAGTGTCGTAGTCCAGGGACTCTCCCCTGTCTGGTATGTAACGTTTTGAGCACAGTTAGTGTCTGACTTCAAAGTCAATCTCCGCATCAGTGTTGCCTGTACCTCGATGTGGGGTACGTTTGCTGTAGGGACCTCAGGGTTCTTTGATGTTCTCTGTCTGCTCTCAGTGCCATAGAGGCGGGGCTGGCCTCACCGCCCCCACCCCCACCACCAATCTGCTCGGCATTCCTGATAGTTGAAGGTGTAGTCCTGAAGGACGCAGGTAATGAAGCCTGCGGAAGTATCTGGTGCTGTTAAAGTCCACATGCCCGCTGTATCTCAGCACCGTCTCCATGATAGGACCCTCTTCCCAGAGCACATGCCCACTGCCCTCAGCCAGACAGGTACTGGACATTCACACACACAATGTGAAGTCCTCACTGCATCACGTCATCATCCTCCTGGAATCTCATGGCTATGAAAGAGTCTCTTACCCAGCTCCCCCGTGCCTCCCCCTTACCCTCCTCCCCCCGATTCATAGTATCTCTACAGCACAGAAGGAGGCAATTCAGACCATCGAGCCTGCACCGACAACAATCCCACCCTGGCCCTATCCCCCATAGCCCCACATATTTACCCCACTAATCCCCCAAACCTACACACCTTTGGACACTAAGGGGCAATATAGCATGACCAATCCACCTAACCTACACATCTTTGGATACTAAGGGGCAATATAGCATGACCAATCCACCTAACCTACACATCTTTGGACACTAAGGGGCAATATAGCATGACCAATCCACCTAACCTACACATCTTTGGACGCTAAGGGGCAATTTAGCATGGCCAATCCCCCTAATCTACACATCTTTGGACACTAAGGGACAATTTACCATGGCCAATCCACCTAATCTACACACCTTTGGACACTAAGGGGCAATTTAACATGGCCAATCCACCTAACCAACACATCTTTGGACACTAAGGGGCAATTTAACATGGCCAATCCACCTAACCAACACATCTTTGGACACTAAGGGGCAATTTAACATGGCCAATCCACCTAACCAACACATCTTTGGACACTAAGGGGCAATTTAACATGGCTAATCCACCTAACCAACACATCTTTGGACACTAAGGGGCAATTTAACATGGCCAATCCACCTAACCAACACATCTTTGGACACCAAAAGGCAATTTAGCATGGCCAATCCACCTAAACTGCACATTTTTGGAGTAATGGAGGAAACCGGAGTACCCATAGGAAACCCATGCGCACATGGGGAGGACTTGCAAACGCCACACAGATGGCTGCCCAAGGCCAGAATTGAACCTGGTTCCCTGGGTCATAGCCAATAGTAATATTAATAAGAGGAGAAGAGTGAGCTAGATTGCTATGGGAGAGAGAGAGAGGGAGGGTTTGGAAGCGACAGAAGCAATTTCTATCAGGTGTGGCCTTTCTCTGTCCTGAACTGTAGGTTTGAAACAGCACTCAAGTGTTGGGCAGGCCCATCTTAATAGAGAGGAAATCTCTATCGCTGGGAAAATAAGTGTCTGACAGAACAGTAAAAGCTACTTCCCGACATTAAGCTCTGATAACTCGTGTCATTCTGAAGCCATGGTTGACTTTCACAGAACGCTGATAAACCTAGTACGTTCGAAAGGGCAGTTTATGCCACGTGTAAACAAAGAATAAATTAGATCATAAGAACAGTCACTTCAAAATTTGCCTGAGGCAATTGATTCAGGGGAGCAGCATACTGCAGCTGGACTGAATTGAATGATAAAATGTCATAAAACCCCAAGGATATGAGATTGCCAGTGACTAAAGGCAGAGTGACTTAAATTGGTGCAATGAAAACTCTGTTAATGGCCTTACATTAACCCATTAACAATTGTACTGGTGGTAGTTTGGAGACCTGCGATGACATTGATCATGGAGAGTTGCAATCTAAACCGTTAACAGTTTAAAAATGTCACCAAATTGGCTAGACACATTAAAAAGGAAGTCAAGAAACTTAAACAGCAACCACCCTCCACCTTGTGGAGCTGGGCGACTGGTTGGCTAGGTTCAATTGGAAGCTCCACGGTGCATGGACTGGTGTTATTTTTTGTTATTCTTGTAATGATGTACTGCATAACCTTATTTCTTAAATGCATGTGGAACTGTTTGATGACAATGGAGAAGGATAAATCTGACTTGATGATGTCTGCCATAGGAACAGGAAGCAAACCATTCCCGCACCCGAAGCAGGTTTCACATATTTGATTCAAAATGGTGATATTGAATCATAGGAGGGGATTGTGGGATCCTTTGTATGGTTTGCTTTAGTTAAAAGGCTTAATTTAAGGTATTTCTGCCTATTTAACTAATTATGCAAAACTTTACAGCTGACTTGACCACATTTTTGATTTGATTTGATTTATTATTGTCATGTATTAACATACAGTGAAAAGCATTGTTTCTTGCACGCTATACAGACTAAGCATACCGTTCACAGAGAAGGAAAGGAGAGAGTGCAGAATGTAGTGTTACAGTCATAGCTAGGTGTAGAGAAAGATCAACTTAATGCGAGGTAGGTCCATTCAAAAGACTGATGGCAGCAGGAAAGAAGCTGCTCTTGAGTCGGTTGGTACGTGACCTCAGACTTTTGTATCTTTTTCCCGATGGAAGAAGATGGGAAGAGAGAATGTCCGGGGTGCGTGAGGTCCTTAATTAGGCTGGATGCTTTGTCGAGGTAGCGGGAAATGTAGACAGAGTCAATGGATGGAAGGCTGGTTTGTGTGATGGATTGGGCTACATTCACGACCTTTTGTAGTTTCTTGCGGTCTTGGGCAGAGCAGGAGACATACCAAGCTGTGATACAACCAGAAAGAATGCTGATCTTTCTCTACACCCTAGCTATGGATGTAACACTACATTCTGCATTCTCTCCTTTCCTTCTCTATGAACAGTATGCTTTGTCTGTATAGTGCGCAAGAAACAATACTTTTCACTGTATACTAATACATGTGACAATAATAAATCAAATCAAATCCCCTCTGAATCTCCTCCCTCTATATCTGTGTTTACATGATTATAAGCAACACATATTGTCTCCTCCCTCACTTCCTACAGTAGATTTGCAGTTCTTGCTGAAGTTGTTGGTGGTGTTATATTCCAGCAGGGATTCTGTTTCTGCACAGTAGCCAGATAGTTACAGAGTTCCCTCTTCCCTCGTACTCAAACCCAGGACAAGCTTCCCCGCATTCACCAGTGGGGCATCCTTCTTCCTTCTCATTCCGCTCGCCTTGTGATCTCTCCGAATGGGATTGCTAATTATTGCTGATTCATTGTGCAGTAAGCTCTTGTCCACGGGGAACTGGTTCGAGACTGCCCAACTGTAATAACAATCAGCAAACACAAAACACGTATCATCCCATCAGCCTGAGCTAAAATATGAACCCAGGTCCCAGAGGTGAAAGGTCAGTGAGCAACCAACAGCACAACATAGCTCCATCCACCCTCCATGTTTAATGTATGATGTACTTTACAGAATCTATCTCTCTATCTCTCTGTCTCTCTGCCTGTCTCTCTGCCTGTCTGCCTGCCTGTCTCTCTGTCTGTCTCTCTGTCTGTCTCTCTGCCTGCCTGCCTGCCTGTCTGTCTGTCTGTCTGTCCCGTCCATCTGTCTGTCTGTCTGTCCATATCTATTTGTCTATCTGTCCATCCATCTGTCTATCCAGCTATCTACCTATCCATCTCCACATTGACCTATGTACCTTGGTAAATGCTCACCAAAACATCTTTTAGTCACAGAATGAATACAGCACAGAAGAATTCAGCCCGTCGTGCCTGTGCTAGCTCTCTGCAGGAATGACTCATGAGTCTTAGCTCTCCAATCTTTTCGCTGTAGCCCCACAAACTATTTCCTCTTCCGATAATTTTACAATTCAAAGTCACGATTGAATCAGTCTCCACTACATTCTGAGGGGATACAGTCCAGATTGGAGCCACTTGCTGTGTAAAAAAATTTCCTCATGCGGCCTTCAATGAGGAACTTTATGTTGGATGTGTGACAATGCTTTGCTTACGGGCATTCTAATCTAGGGTGTGGCACGGAATGATTGGCAATGCATTCTGCCCTCTGAGTGAGCTAAGCAATGGATGTAGGTGTGTAAATCACCCACACGGTGTTTTGGAACATAGGTCCTGGCCTGCATGTCCCCCAGAGGGGGGCAAATTAAAGAGTGATTGGCAGTAATTTACATTTTTGGCAATTGTGCAGGACACGATTGCCAGCCTATTATAAATCTTTGCCTGATCTGGTATTTTACATTTATATTATCGACCCCCCGAGACAGTCACTGGTGCCTCCTGGTGGACAGTCATACTGTCTATTGACTGCAACCGAAAAATGGGATATGTCCCCACTGCCTCAAGACCATGTGCAGCATGGTGGCACAGTGGTTAGCACTGGTGCCTCACAGCGCCAGGGACCCAGGTTCAATTCTGGCCTCGGGTAACTGTCTGTGTGGAGTCTGCACATTCTCCCTGTGTCTACATGGGTTTCCTCTGGGTGCACCGGTTTCCTCCCACACTCCAAAGATGTAAGAGTTTACTTGAGTGGCCATGCTAATTTTCCCCTTAGTATCAAGTGGATTGGCAGGGTAAATATGTGGGATTACGGGGATGGGGCCTGGGTGGGATTGTTGTCGATGCAGGCTCATGGGCTGAATGGCCTCTTCTGCACTGTATGATTCTCTGAAGCTGCTAAATTCTTTACCACTGAGGAGTATCCTCAAGAACTCACTCCACAGACAGACGTCAGAAAACACAGGTAGTTTTGATTTGATTTATTATTGTCACATGTATTGGGATACAGTGAAAAGCAGTTTCTTGCGCGCCAGACAGATAAAGCATAACCTTCATAGAGTACATAGGGGTGAAGGAAAGGAGAGGATGCAGAATATAATGTTACAGTCATAGCTAAAGTTGAGAGAAATACAACTTAATGCAAGGTAGTCCATTCAAAAGTCTGATGGCAGCAGGGAAGAAGCTGTTCTTGAGTCGGTTGGTACGTGACCTCAGATGTTTGTATCTTTTTCCCAACGGGAGAAGGTGGAAGAGAGAATGCCCAGGGTGCGTGGGGTCCTTAATTATACTGACTGCTTTTCCGAGGCAGCGGGAAGTGTAGACAGAGTCAATGGATGGGAGGCTGGTTCGAGTGATGGATTGGGCTACATTCACAACCCTTTGTAATTCCTTGCGGTCTTGGGCAGAGCAGGGGCCATACCAAGCTGTGATGCAACCATAAAGAATGCTTTCTATGGTGCATCTGTAAAAGTTAGTGAGAGTCGTAGCTGACATGCCAAATTTCTTTAGTCTTCTGAGAAAGTAGAGGCGTTGGTGGACTTTCCTAACTATAGTGTCGGTTGCCTCGCTCCATACTCCAAACGACTGCCCTCTCAGGGCAGTCCCCAGGCAGATTACCCCACACCCAGGGTCACCTGACCCATTCCCTTAAAGGAGCTATGCCCCAACATACATAACACAAGCAGAAACAACGAACGAAAATGCAAACAAAATGACAGAATAAATGGGGGAATCACTTCAAAAAAACATCCCTGAGAAATGAAAGTAAAACTGAGGAGGATCGGCAAGAGTGGGTCAGTGTCTGGCATGACACATGGCAGAAGAGTCACATGGCACAGCAAGACTGGCAGAGAGGGCACAGGAAGAAAAGAATAAATATCCTTAAAAAAGAGAAAAAAAATGTTTAGGTTTATTTATATGTTACAAGTAAGCTTACATTAACACTGCAATGAAGTTACTGTGAAAATCCCTGTGTCGCCACACCCTGGTACCTGTTCGGGTACACTGAGGGAGAATTTAGCATGGCCAATCCACCTAACCAGCACGTCTTTCGGGCTATGGGAGGAAACCGGAGCACCCGAGGAAACCCACGCAGACACGGGGAGAACGTGCAAACTCCGCACAGACAGTGACCCAAGCCGGGAATCGAACCCAGGCCCCTGGCACTGTGAAGCAGCAGTGCTAACCACTGTGCCAACGTTAAGGCAGGTGAATTTAGGTGATTAAATAATGCATTGGATCTGCTCGGAAAGCAGCCTTTACAACATCTTGAGGACAGGGTTTCAGGTTCATTCCTAAAGGAAGGGAAGTTTGAGAGATTCATCATTGCAGGGAATGTTTCACAACAACGCCTTGCTTCTTGTCAGGTTAAATCGATCTCCTGCCTTCCCTTTGCAGTGCCATTAAAAGACTTCTTGCCATTGTTGTGACAGAAAGTGGGTGCGCTCTCCCCAGTGTCCCAATCAATGATTATTAGTAGGGAGGATGTGAGTCTAGGAGTAGGGATGTCTTGCTGCAGCATTAAGGGCCTTGATGAGGCCACACCTTTAGAATTGTGCACACTTTTAGTCTCCTAGTATGTGAAAGGACAGTCTTGCTATTGAGAGAGTCCAGCAAAGATTCACCAGGCTGATTCCTGGAATGGCAGCTCTGACATATGAAGAGAGACTGGATCGACTGGGCTGGTACTCACTGGAATTTGGAAGAATGAGAGGGGATCTCATAGAACCATATAAAATCCTGATGGGACTGGACAGGCTAAATGCAGGGAGAATGTTCCTGATGTTGGGGTAGCCCAGAACTAGGGGGTCACAATCTACGAATAAGTGGTAAGCCATTCAAGGCTAAGATGAGGAAGAGCTTCTTCACTCAGAGAGTTGTGAACCTGTGGAATTCTCTACCACAGAAAGCTGTTGGGGCCAGTTCGTTAGCTATGTTCAAGAGAGAGCTGGACATGGCCCTTGCAGATCATGGGGTATGGAGAGAAAGCGGGAGTGGGATACTGAAAGTGCATGATCAACCATGATCATATTGAATAGTGGTGCAGGCTCGAAGGGCCGAATGGTCTCCACGTGCACCTATTTTCTATGTTTATCCTCAATCAACATCACGAACAAAGCAATTATCTAATCAATATGGCATTGCTGTTTGTAGGGTTTGCTGTGTGCCAATTGGCTTCCATTTTGTTCAATTCATTCGTAAAACCAGCATTTATTGCCCATCCTTAGTTGCCGGAGGGCAGTTGAGAGTCAACCACATGGCTGTGGCTCTGGAGTCAGACGTAGCCCAGACCAGGTAAGGACGGCAGATTTCCTTCCCTAAAGGACATGAGTGAACCAGATGGGTTTTTCCAACAATCGACAATGGTTTCATGGTCATCAGTAGATTCTTAATTCCAGATAATTTTTATTGAATTCAAATTTCACTATTTGCTGTGGCGGGATTTGAACCCGGGTCCCCAGAACATTAGCTGAGTTTCTGGATTAATAGTCGAGTGATAATACCATCGCCTCCCCTGGGCCATGTTCCCCGATCTACAACAGGCGACTACATTTCGAATAATTGCTGGTTTGATGTCTTGGCATCATGAAATGGCGGCACAGTGGCACAGTGGTCAGCACTGCTGCCTCACAGATCCAGGGACCCGGGTTCGATTCCCGGCTTGGGTCACTGCCTGTGCGGAGTTTGTACATTTTCCCCGTGTGTGTGTGTGTGGGTTTCCTCCGGGTGCTCCGGTTTCCTCCCACAGTCCAAAAGAAATGCTAGTTCGGTGCATTGGCCATAAATTCTCCCTCAGTGTTACCCGAACAGGCGCCGGAGTGTGGCGACTAGGGGATTTTCACAGTAACTTCATTGCAATGTGAATGTAAGCTTACTTGTGACACTAATAAATAAACTTTAAAGGTTGTTTACAACTGCAAGTCTTTTTATTTTATATAGCATCATGAATAAAAGGTACATGGCCACCTTTGTTTGGCCCTCCTTTGTCCCATTTCACTCGCTCTCTCAGCCACCTGTGCCACTAATGTTAACTGCAGGAAATTTCTACAGAGGCATGAACAATACTTTCATTTTGCACGAGGGCTCACAATAAGTTTAAAAGGACCGCAATATGCTTTCCAAATGACTGTAAAGAACGCACTGGTTAGATTTCATGTTCGGTGTGGCATGTGACAGAAGATTGAATACTTCATCAATGCCAGATGTCCAATTTAATGGCATAGGCTTCACCGATCTGTTAGTGTGTAAAGTCAGACTATCCTTAGGAGGTGGCCATTTATTTCCATCGCATTATTGGTATCTCAAGGAGGACGTCAGTCAGATTGGTTTATTGGCAAGAAGACAACGGACTCAATGCAGGACGATTTCTCGAACAAGATGCTTTATTCAAGCTTGCAAGCAGGGGAGAAGCACTCAAGACTGCTCTCAAGGTACTGCTCAAGGTACATGAGCTTGTGAGCTACATTTCTATGTTTACACATAAATGTAGCTCACGGTGGCACAGTGGTTAGCACTGCTGCCTCACAGCACCAGGGACCCGGGTTCAATTCCATCCTCGGGTCACTGTGCAGAGTCTACACATTCTCCCCGCGGCTGCATGGGTTTCCTCTGGTTTCCTCCCACATTCCAAAGATGTGCTGGTTAGTTTGATTGGCCGTGGAAAATTTCTCCTTAGTGTCAGGGAGACTAGCAGGGTAGATATGTGGAGTTACGGGGATAGGGTCTGGGTGGGATTGTGATCGGTGCAGACTCGATGGGCCAAATGGCCTCCTTCTGCACTGTAGGGATTCTATGATACAAAAGTCACATGCTCATCCTCCCAACTGCTCACGTAACCAGTCCTCCTTTGTTCCAACCACTGCCCAGGCTGACCCTTTATATGATTTTCTGTTCTGATTACCTCACTCCCTCATTGTTCTTGTTTTTGGTATCTCTCCCCGATTATGAGATAGAATTGTCACATCTGACTACTGGTCTTTCCCCTCACGCAGTAATGTCTCCTAACACAATTAGAAGTCGCGTCTCACCTTTAACACTTAGAGACTTTTATGTCCCCTAACAGTATTACTACAACCCGAGTGCAGCTGACTATTTAAGATTTGGTCACATTCATTTTTTAAGTTGAAAGTTTATTTATTGGTGGCACAAGTAGGCTTACATTAACACTGCAATGAAGTTACTGTGAAAATCGCCTAGTCACCACACTCCGGTGCCTGTTCGGGTACACTGAGGGGCAATTTAGCATGACCAATGCATCTAACCAGCACATCTTTTGGAGTGTGGGTGGAAACCAAAGCAGCCGGAGGAAACCCAAGCGGACACAGGGAGAATGTGCAGACTCCGCACAGACTGTCACCCGAGGCAGGGAAGCGAACCCGGGTCCCCAGGGCTGTGAGGCAGCAGTGCTAACCACTGTGCCACCGTGCCACCCGTGGGTAACTGGTTGACCTTCGTCTTTCCTTCCAACATCAGAAGATTGACTGGTGATGGAGACCAAGCAAAGTTTCATGTCTGGATCTGAATGAGGAGGGATAAGGTTGATCCCGTGGCAGCACTCCTTATTTTGATATCAAACACGGGATATAGGCATTGATGAAGTAGTTCTGCACCATCTGAGGTGGTGTCTTTAAAATGGAACAAACCACCACCCCATCTATCCTTCAAGTGGACACCAAGATCCCACAACACTATTTGAAGTCCTACAGAACTTGAGTATTGCTGAAAAAAGAGAAGTCAAATTTTTTCATCTTGCCCCCATCAGGGCACTTTGCATGGGCACCAATATTAGGGAAAACAACAGTTTATATTTTTTGAAAAGAGAGTGCTGATTGGTTGGCTACTGGACTCTGATTGGTAGAGGCATTGCCATGGAGAATGCATCAGTTGATTGTGATTCAGAATGTTTGGCGGTTAACTGTCAGTTACCATCAACTGGTGCTTTCTCCATATGCCTCTACCAATCAGAGTCCACTGGTCAACCAATAACTTAGACAGCAATGTTCACCATCCCATGACTAAATAGACAAAAACAAATGCCAAAGTTCTTCCAGGACTTCCTGCTAGCATTGCTAATCACTTATTCTGCTCTCAAGAAATACCAGGGATGTTCCCACTTTAATCAATGTCTTCAGGTTTGTTGAACACAGCGGAGGATATATCCACCTTGGGAAAGCAGCCAGCATAATTAAGGACCCCACGCAACCCAGACATCAGTAAGGATAGGCAACAACACCTCCTCCACGATCATCCTCAACCGGTGCCCCACAAGGCTGTGTTCTCAGCCACCTACTATACTCTTTATACACCTATGACTGTGTGGCCAAATTCCCCTCCAATTCGATTTTCAAGTTTGCTGACGACACCACCGTAGGGGGTCGGATGTCAAACAATGAAGAGACAGAGTACAGGAATAAGATAGAGAATCTGATGAACTGGTGCAGCAACAATAATCTCTCCCTCAATGTCAACAAAACAAAGGAGTCTGTCATTGAATTCAGGAAGTGTAAAGGAGAACATGCCCCTGTCAATATCAATGGGGATGAAGTAGGAAGAGTCGAGAGCTTCAAGGTTTTAGGTGTTCAGATCACCAACAACCTGTCCTGGTCCCCCCATGCCAACACTATAGTTAAGAAAGCCCACCACCGTCTCTACTTCCTCAGAAGACTAAGGAAATTTGGCGTAGCAGCTACGACTCTCACCAACTTTTACAGATGAAGAAAGCCATAGAAAGCATTCTTTCTGGTTGTATCACAGCTTGGTATGGCTCCTGCTCTGCTCAAGATCACAAGGAGTTACAAAAGGTTGTGAATGTAGCCCAATCCATCACGCAAACCAGCCTCCCATCCATTGACTCTGTCTACACTTCCAGCTGCCTCGGCACAGCAGCCAGCATAATTAAGGACCCCACGCACCCGAACATTCTGTCTTCCACTTCTTCCGTCGGGAAAAAGATACAAAAGTCTGAAGTCACGTACCAACCAACTCAAGACAGCTTCTTCCCTGCTGCTGTCAGACTTTTGAATGGACTTACCTTGCATTAAGTTGATCTTTCTCTACACCCTAGCTGTGACTGTAACACTACATTCTGCACTCTCTCCTTTCCTTCTCTATGAATGGTATGCTTTGTCTGTATAGTGCGCAAGTAACAATATTTTTCATTCCATGTTAATACATGTGACAATAATAAATCAAATCAAATCAAAACATTCTCTCTTCCACCTTCTTCCGTCTGGAAAAAGATACAAAAATCTGAGGTCACGTACCAACCGACTCAAGAACAGTTTCTTCCCTGCTGCTGTCAGACTGTTCAGTGGATTTTGAATGAATATATTAAATTGATCTATCTCTGCACCCTTGCTGTGACACTATATTCTGCACCCTCTCCTTTCTTTCTCCCAGATGCACTCTATGAACGGTATGCGTTGTCTATGTTGCGCGCAAGAAACAATACTTTTCACTGTATACTAATACATGTGACAATAATAAATCAAATCAAATCAAACCAGCACGACGTAAACTGAACAGTATAGTCATGGGAAAGAAGAGTCAGTCTTCACAAGAGGTCAGTTTTTTGTTTCCACTTCTCTATTCTGTTTGCCTTTTTCCCAGCGTTACAATGTAGAATTTAACTTTTCAAGGACGCATAATCAAATGATACAAGCTCCAAAAGTCAAAACTGAAAGGATGATACAGACTTTCATCTGCGTAACAAAACGCAAAGGGCTCTTTGATATCTTTTGGACATGGTTACAATGACAAGTGTTTGCACAGACAGACAAACCACAGGATATTAAATTAAAAAACTGATAATGCCCATCTGTTGATTGCTGCAACTTACTCAGGTACAAATGTTGGCTGGTCGTTTTGGGTTCCCTGCTTAGTCTGTCTTTTTACAACAGATATTCTTGTAAATGTATGTGACATTTAAATATATGTCCTTATATTTTTCTTTCTCTACACCCTAGCTATGACTACATTCTGCGCTCTCTCCTTTCCTTCTCTATGAACGGCATGCTTTGTTTGTGTAGCACGCAAGAAACAATATTTTTCATTGTATACTAATACATGTGACAGTAATAAATCAAATATTTTTTAAAATGTTTAATGGGTGGCATGGTGGCACAGTGGTTCGCGCTGCTGCCTCCCTGTGCCAGAGACCTGGGTTCAATTCTGACCTCGGGTCACTGTCTGTGCATTTCCTCCCCGTGTCTGCGTGAGTTTCCTCCGGGCGCTCCGGGTTAGGTTGATTGGCCATGCTAAATTGCCTCTTAGTGCCAGGGGGAGAAAGAGGGTAAATATGTGGGGTTACAGGGATAGGACCTGGGTAGGATTATTGTTGGTGCGGGCTCGATGGGCTGAATGGCCTCCTTCTGCACTGTAGGTTCTTATGATTTTATGATAAGATGTGCAGGTTAGGTGGTTTGGCTGTGTTAAATTTCGCTCCAGTGTCCAAAGATGTGCATTTTAGGTTGATTAGCCATGATAAACTGTCCCTTAGTGTCAGGGGGACTAGGAGGGTAATTATGTGGAGTTATGGGGATAGGACCTGGGTGGGATTGTTGTCGGTGCAGACTCAATGGGCCAAATGGCCTCCTTCTGCACTGTAGATTCCATGATTCTATGTATCTTCAGACTTCCCTGTGTCTAGTGGACAGTCGACAGGTGTCTTTTCCTCAAGGAGCAGTAAGAAGTTTAACAACACCAGGTTAAAGTCCAACAGGTTTATTTGGTAGCAAAAGCCACAAGCTTTCGGAGCGCTGCTCCTTCGTCAGGTGAGTGGGAATTCTGTTCACAAACAGGGCATATAAATACACAAACTCAATTTACAGAATAATGGTTGGAATGCGAATACTTACAGCTAATCAAGTCTTAATGGTACAGACAATGTGAGTGGAGAGAGCACCAAGACAGGTCAAAGAGATGTGTATTGTCTCCAGACAGGACAGCCAGTGAAATTCTGCAAGTCCAGGCAAGCTGTGGGGATTACAGACATCTCTTTGACCTGTCTTGGTGCTCTCTCCACTCACATTGTTTGTACCTTTAAGACTTGATGAGCTGTAAGTAGTCGCATTCCAACCATTATTCTGTAAATTGAGTCTGTGTCTTTATATGCCCTGTTTGTGAACAGAATTCCCACTCACCTGACGAAGGAGCAGTGCTCCGAAAGCTTGTGGCTTTTGCTACCAAATAAACCTGTTGGACTTTAACCTGGTGTTGTTAAACTTCTTACTGTGTTTACCCCAGTCCAACGCCAGCATCTTCACCTCAAGGAGCAGGCAGGTAAGGATCCCTACCTCTCTCGCCCAGGCTGGTGTTTTCTGATAATCTGCCACCTCTCAATCATCCCGTGCTGTTCCAAAGGAGAATCAGCTTCATAATGAACAAATCAATTTACATGGGAGTTAGAGCAAAGAGCCTCACATATTGTGATGGAGAAGATGGAAGCTGGGGTAGGGGAGGGGATAGGGTGGGGCGGGGAGGGTGGGGAGAAGATGTTGCAGATCTGAGGGTTCTGGTTCAACAGCGCTGAATGTTCCACACCAACCACAGCGCAGAAACGTTATTTTATAGCAGCCTGGCGCAGCACACCTGTTGTATCTGCATGCTGTATACCTTAAAGACAAAAAGATATTTTTTGCAGCGGAATATATCCTTGTGTTAGATTACAGTGCGCTTAATTGCATATCCAATCACTTTGGTTTGTTTTCCTACAGATCGCGGTCACTCCTGACTCTTTGTAAGCTCATTTCATTTTAAATATGTCTCCAGCTTTGTGGATGAGTCTTGTCAGCTGCACTAACCCTTAATCTGGGTCCCAACCAGATTCTTTCAAACATTCTTTCATGGGATGTGAGCCGCTTACTGACAAGGCCAGTACTGATTACCCCACTAGACAGGGTAGATGCAGGGAGGATGTTCCCAATGGTGAGGGAGTCCAGAACCAGGGGTCACAGTCTGAGGATTCGGGGCAGACCATTTAGGATGGAGATGAGGAGACATTTCTTCACCCAAAGAGTGGTGAGCCTGTGGAATTCATTACCACAGGAAGTAGTTGATGCCAAAACACTGAATGTATTCAAGAGGCGGCTGGATATAGCACTTGGGGAGAATGGGATCGAAGGTTATGGGGAGAAAGCAGGATTAGGCTATTGAGTTGGACGATCAGCCATGATCGTGATGAATGGCGGAGCAGGCTTGAAGGGCCGAATGGCCTCCTCCTGCTCCTATCTTCTATGTTTCTATGCCTAGTTGCATTTGAACTGAGTAGTTTGCTAGGCCATTTCAGAGGGCAGTTAAGAATTAACCACATCGCTGTGGCTCTGGAGTCACATGTCGGCCAGACCAGGTAAGGGTGGCAGATTTCCTTCCCTAAAGGACATTAGTGAACCAGATGGGTTTTTACTACAATCGACAATGGTTTCATGGTCATCAGTAGATTCTTAATTCCCGATTTTTTTGTATGAAATTCAAATTCCACTATCTGCCTTGGTCGGATTCGAACCCAGGTCCCCTGAACATTCAACTGTGACTCTGGGTTACTAACCCAGTGACGTTACCACTGCGCCAACCTCTTCCCCAAGAGCTGGAAGTTGCCTCTCCGGAAGTGATTAGAATGGGGAACTTGCTACCAAATGGAGTGACAGGGGAAAATGGCACAGATGTGGCTCAGAGGTAGCTTGATAAACACTTCCAGAGGAAAGGTTTGAAAGGATTCTGAGAAGGTTAAATGGATGTGGGCCAGTGGGATGCTTTTGGAGCATACAGGCTTGTATAGATCATTTGGATCAAATGGACTGTTCAGTCATTGAGTCATTGATTCCTACAGTGCAGAAGGAGGCCATTTGACCCATCGAGTCTGCACTGACCACAATCCCACCCAGGCCCTATCCCTATAGCCCCATGTATTTACCCTAGCTAGTCCCCCTGCCACTAAGGGGCAATTTAGCATGGCCAGTCCACCTATCCCGCACATCTTTGGACTGCGGGAGGAAACCAGAGGAAAATCCACGCAGACACGGGGAGAACGTGCAAACTCCACACAGACAGTGACTCAAGCCAGGAATCGAACCCGGGACCCTGGCGCTGTGGGGCAGCAGTGCTAACCACTGTGCCACCCTGCCGTTCCTATGCTATAAATCTGTGGAGAGAGAATAGAGCCAACATTTCAAGTCAGGGTGACCTTTCGTCAGAGCTGAGGACATGAAAACTGAGAACATTCAGTTGTGCTCAACCATTCTGGAACAGACGAACGAGAATAAAGTCAAGTGGACCACCCGGTGTCAACTGAGGTTTGGGAAACTACAAAGGCACACCGTGCCCAGTCTAGCCCGCTCAGCCCTCCCACTAACATCGGGGAACCTGTGCCCACATTGTGAGAGCTCTCCCCACAGACCAGCATAGCAACAACTTGGCATAGCCATACTCGCTGAATCAATGTCAGGGACTCATCATCCCTGGGTATGTCCTGTCCCACTGGCTGCACTGTGTGGTATTCAGTCAGGAGGAAGTCCTCGATATTGTCTCTGAACCCTGTGATGTCTCATAGAATAGAATAGAATCATAGAATCCCTACAGTGCAAAAGGAGGCCTTTCAGCCCATCGAGCCATCGTATGAGGAACGGTTGAGGACACTGGGTCTGTACTTGTTGGAGTTTAGAAGGATGAGGGGGATCTTTTTGAAATTTACAGGATACTGCAAGGCCTGGATAGAGTGGACATGGAGTGGATGTTTCCACCAGTAGGAAAAACTAGAACCAGAGGGTACAACCTCAGACTAAAGGGGAGATCCTTTAAAACAGAAATGAGGAGGAATTTCTTCAGCCAGAGAGTGGTGAATCTATGGAACTCTTTGCCACAGAAGGCTGTGTGAGTCTTTAAGACAGAGAAAGATAGGTTTTTGATCAATAAGGAGATCAGGGGCTATAGGGAAAAGGCAGGAGAATGGGGATGAGAAAAAATATCAGCCATGATTGAATGGCGGAGCAGACTCGATGGGCTGAGTGGCCTAATTCTGCTCCTATGTCTTATGGTCTTATGGAGCCTGCACTGACAACAATCCCACCAATAGTGGCATTGTGATGACTTCAGCCAGGCTAATGAGGTTGGCGTGCTAGAGTATGGACTAGATGATGAGTCCTAATGGATGGTTAAATCAGGGAGCCACATGCTCCCTATTTAAAGCAGGTGTGTCAGACTCCCAGCCTGCATTCAGCAGGGAGCAACTGGAGAGCTGGCTGTGTACAGATGTACAGTGTAAATAAAGTAACTTGGTGATGGGACTTTCGCCTCCGTGGAGTTATTGCAGGCATCAAACCAAATATGGGCCTACTGATTGCTACTTTCCATCTTCCCTCAACAGATGAATCAATGCTCCTCCTATGTGTTGACCACCACTTGGAAGAAGGACAGAAAGTAGCAAGGGCAGAGAATGGAGGGTAGGGGAGACTTTAATGTTCAGCACCAGGAACAGGCTCGGTAGCACGACTGCTGATCAAACCAGGCCAGAGCTGAAGGACAATTTGAGCTTGCGTTGGATTTTCAGTTGGAAAGAATATTTAGAACACTTAATCATACTTCATGAATAGGGTTTATCCCACTCCCCAGCATAACGGTACTTTATTAGTCCATGAAATCCAGAAGCTAACTCCTGTCTTGGCTGATCCCACTCCCCAGTTGCCTAGTAGCCGAAGGTGCTCAGCCCAGAGTTGAAATAAATGTTCTCATGGGTTCCCTTAAATGTCACTGTCTAACCAGACTAACTCGTGATGACTGTGACATCATTAGGAAACCAACACGAGGAAAAAAACTTACTTGGCCTAATCTTCGCCAACCAGCCAGTCACAGAGGCATCTTGGCATGACAGTGTTGGTAGAAGTGACCACCATGCTGTCTATATGGAGGTGAAGTCCTGTCATCACATTTTCATCCTCTTGGTGGGCTAACCAAGGTGACCTGTACTGCCCAAAAAAAAGACTCATGAGGCAAGTATCTCTGTATAAAGACGTAACTTTATTTAAACCAGCAGCTGCCAGGAGACCATCAAAAGGTCAGGACAGCTCTGAGATAGAGCTGCCAGACTTCTCCAATGAAATCTGATGTATACAATTCAAAACAGATCCATTATAGGGTTTTCTTATCAATCATTCCCGCCTTTCAGTAACTTTAAATCAATCATCTTCAAGGCACACAAATCAACAATAATACCTGTCAAATACTTAGCCAATCACATCTCACTTCCCAGCATAATGGTACTTTATTAGTCCATGAAATCCGGAAGCTAACTCCTGTCTTGGCTGACCCCACCCCCAATTGCCTAGTAGCCTAAGATGCCCAGCCCAGAGTTCAAATAAATGTTCTCATGGGTTCTCTTAAAGGTCGCTGTCTAACCAGACTAACTCGTGACACCACGTCTGGACATTAGTCCATCTTATCCGGACAGTGAATAAACCCTATTCATGAAATACGATTAAGTGCTCTAAACGTTCTTTTCAACCGAAACTTTAACTGATAAATCTTACGCATTTTCAAGGTTCAATTATTCTCTCGAAATATGGCTTCTTCCTAATGTCTCTTTACCATGATGCCTAGCAGTAGAATGCTCTTGGCCAAAGCAAATAGTATTCTTTAAAATTAATAATAATACATTCAAAATATCAGCATATGTGTTTTACAATCAGAATCGATCATTTGAATCAATTACTGCACCTCGTGTGTAAATTGCTTCTTGTTAGCTCATAAACTTATTTTTAAAATCATTACAGATTACACATTACAGATCTAGAGTCACAAGGAAGCCAAACCAATAAGGGCAGCCGATTTCCTTCTCTACAAAGAGGATTAGGGCGGCACGGTGGCATAGTGGTTAGCACTGTTGCCTCACAGCACCGGGGACCTGGGTTCAATTCCGGCCTCAGGTGACTGTCTTTGCGGAGTCTGTACTTTCTCCCCAGGTCTGCGTGGGTTTTCTCCGGGTCCTCCGGTTTCCTCTCACAGTCCAAAGATGTGCGGGTTAGGTGGATTGGCTATGCTAAATTGCCCCTCAGTGTCAGGGGTATTAGGAGGGTAAATATGTGCGGTTACGGGGGTAGGACAGGACCTGAGTGGGATTGTTGCTGGTACAGACTCGATGGGCCAAATGGCCTCCTTCTGCACTGTAGATTCTAGGATTCTATGATTAATGAACTAGATGGAACTTGACAAAGATGGTCACCATTAGATTTTTTCTGAATTCAAATTCAATCACCTGCCATGGTGGGATTCGAACCCGGATCCCCAGGGAATTACCCTGGGCCTCTGGATTACTAGTCCAGTGACAGTCACTATGCCATTGCCTCCCCTTGAGTACTGAGGGTGTGCTGCGCTGTCAGAGGTATTCCCTTTCAGATTAGGAACTTAATCGAGATCCTGATTGCCCTCTTAGCTGACAGTCCAAGATCCCAGGGTGCAATTTTGAAGTCAAGCAGGGAATTCCTCCGCAGTATCCCGATGAATACTTATCCCTCCACTGACATCACAGACAAATTATCTCATTGTGATCACATTGCAGCTTGTGGGATCTTGCTGTGTGCAAATTGGCTGTGGCGTTTGCGATGTTAAGATGGTGACAACACTTCAAAAGTGCTTCATTAGCTGCAGAGTGACTTGAGACATCCTGTGAGCATGAAAGACACTGTATGAAAGCCAATTCTTTCTTTATACATTTCCCGATATGATAGACTCACAGAATCCCTACAATGCAGAAGGAGACCATTTGGCCCATTGAGGCTGCACCAACAACAATCCCACCCAGGCCCTATCCCCAAACCCCCATATATTTGCCCTGCTAATCCCTCTAACCTACGAATCCCAGGGCAATTTAGTATGGCCAATCAACCTAACCCGCACATCTTTGGATTTGATTTGATTTTGATTTGATTTATTATTGTCACATGTATTAGCATACAGTGAAAAGTATTGTTTCTTGCACGCTATACAAACAAAACATACCGTTCATAGAGAAGGAAACGAGAGAGTGCAGAATGTAGTGTTACAGTCATAGCTAGGGTGTAGAGAAAGATCAGTTTAATGCACAGTAGGTCCATTCAAAAGTCTGACAGCAGCAGGGAAGAAGCTGCTCTTGAGTTGGTTGGTACGTGACCTCAGACTTTTGTATCTTTTTCCCAAAAGAAGAAGGTGGAAGAGAGAATGTCCGGGGTGCGTGAGGTCCTTAATTATGCTGGCTGCTTTTCTGAGGCAGCGGGAAGTGTAGACAGAGTCAATGGACGGGAGGCTGGTTTGCGTGATGGATTGGGTGGTGTGGGAGGAAACCGGAGCACCCGGAGAAAACCCACGCAGACACAGGGAGAACGTGCAGACTCCGCACAGACAGTGACCCAAGCAGGGAATCGAACCCGGATCCCCGGCGCTGTGAGGCAGCAGTGCTAACCACTGTGCCGCCGTGCTGCCCCACTTAAAAGCTTATAGATTCAATTCTGTTTAAAACTTCTGGGTGAATAATGAGAGGGACTGAAATGAGCACGATGCAAGAAAAATATAATGGGAAAGTGGTGGGGATCAGGCAGAGATGGCACATTTGAAAGAAGCTGGTGGGAGCACCCAAGCTATTCGCCAGCTGCCAGCCGCTATATCCCATTCTCTCCTCGGCGTGCAATTAACAGCTGCCTGACAGGTGAACCAGCAACAAAGGAGTAAGTAACTCTTTCAAAATAAAAACAGGTTTGACGAAAGGTTGCCGCATGTTTGTAAAAGCTTCAAAAGAGCTTTCTTCAGGCAGTCAGTAAAACTAGCAATAAATGCACTGTAAAATTTTATAGGTGGACCTCACACCGCCAGGTAATCCATACCGCACCGTACACTATTTATGGTACAGTGGCCTCGCGGTTGTGGTGCCGGAGTGGCAATGTTAAAGCTGCAGGTTCAAATCCTAGAATCCCCACAGTGCAGAAGGAAGCCATTCGGCCCATTGATTCTATACCAACCACAATCCCACCCAGGCCCTATTCCCGTGACCCCTCATATTTACCCTGCTCGTCCACCGGACAGTTAGGTTAATTTTAGCATGGCCAATCCACCTAACCCGCGCATCTTTGGACACCAAGGGGCAATTTAGCATGGACAATCCGCCTAACCCGCACATCTTTGGAGTGTGGGAGGAAACTGGAACACCCGGAGGAAACCCACGCAGACACAGGGAGAATGTGCAACCTCCACACAGACAGTCACCCGAGGCAGGAATTGAACCCGGGTCCCTGGCGTTGTGAGGCAGCAGTGCTAACCACTGAGCCACCGTGCTGCCCACTAGAAAATCTCTCTGCCGGTCTATGTCCTTTAAGATGCTTCTTTGACTTATTGTCATCTGTCCTAATATCCCCTTACGTGCCTTGGCAATAAAATTTAGTTTGCCAATGCTCATTTTCAGCAAAGCACAAGGTGTCATTGTCAAATGTTGGGCTGGCGCCAGATTTAAAATAAAAATGCCATGGAAATGGCCAGGTTGGTATTCAAACCAAGAAGGTTCTCTGACCACCAGGTGGATTGGCCAATGCCAAGTTGCCCCTTTGTGTCCCATGATGTGTAGGTTCGGGGGATTAGCCATGGTAAATTGCCCCTTAGTGTCTAAAGATGTGCAGATTAGGGGGACTAGTCATGGTAAATTGCCCCTTTGTGTCCCAAGATGTGTAGGTTTGGTGGATTGGCCATGCTAAATTACCCCTTAGAGTCTAAAGTTGTGCAGATTAGGGGGATTAGTCAAGGTAAATTGCCCTTCAGTGTCTAAAGTTGTGTAGGTTAGGTGGATTGGCCATGGTATATTGCCCTTTAATGCCCCAAGATGTGTAGGTTAGTTGGATTGGTCATGCTAAATTGCCCCTGAGTGTCGAAAGATGTGCACGTTAGGGAGATTAGTCATGTTAAATTGCTCCTTAGTGTCTCAAGATGTGTAGGTTTGGTGGATTGGCCATTGTAAATTGCCCCTTAGTGTTCCAAGATGTGCAAGTTAAGTGGATTGGCCAGGTAAATTGCCCCTCGGTGTCCAAAGATGCGCAGGTTAGGTGGATTGGCCATGTTAAATTGCCCCTTAGTGCCCAAAGATGTGTAGATTAGGGGGATTAGTCTTGGTAAATTGCCCCTTAGTGCCCAAAGATGTGTAGATTAGGGGGATTAGTCATGGAAAATTGCCCCTTAGTGTCCCAAGACTGTAGGTTGGGTGGATTGGCCATGCAAAATTGCCCCTTATTGTCCCAAGATGTGTAGGTTCGGGGGATTAGCCATGGTGAATTGCCCCTTAGTGTCTCCAAGATGGCAGGTTATAGGGATTAGTCATGGTAAATTGCCCCTCAGTATCCAAAGATGTGTAGGTTAGGTGGATTGGCCGTGTTAAATTGTTCCTTAGTGTCCCAAAGATGTGTAGGTTAGGTGGATTAATCATGATAAATGTGTGGGGTTACGGGGATAGGCTGGGATGCTCTCGGAGAGTCAGTGCTGGCTCACTGGGCTGAGTGGCTTCCTTCTGCACGGTAGGGATTCTATGGTTCTATGATTCTTTTAGCTCCCATTGTCTCTTTGTTCAGTTGCAGTCTCGATGGTGACATCATCAAATATTGAAGAGATTGGCTGGGATTTTCTGGACTCGTTCGTCCCGCCACTGCCACCAGCGAGAACGGGGAATTTGGCGCCCAGCCAAAACTCCATTCACTGCAGCGGGACCGAAAAATCCCAGCAGCTGGCGAGGTTGGGGAATTCAGGCCAGTGGCTGTGTTCTCGGAGAAGCCATCCCCTACTGTTTGCAATCTCTTTCAAATTGTCATGATGTGATGGACTGTCTTCAATAAAAATGGCGCGACTGGCTTATGAGAAGGATAATTCTGCATTGTCCGGTGGTATTGGTTACGAGCCACTCATGCACTGACAAGTCGAATCCCTTATGGTTATTGAAAACCGTGAGATTGTTCAGAGAGACACAGATGGCCACATAGCACTGTGCAATCATTAACATTTAAACCGTGAGGCAATCCGTGATGGGAAAATGTCACAGGACCCTCTTATCCTGCAGGGAATAGAGGCATGCGGACCACATAGAGGTGAAAGGTCTTTAGCTTAGAAAGGCGTCATGCGTCGGCACAGGATTGGTGGGCCGAAGGGCCTGTTCCTTTGCTGTACTGTTCTTTGTGCTTTGATGGCTTTCCAATGAATTATCTCAAAGTTGCTTTGGATCCAACTGAGCAATCTCAGACCCAACTCCCACACACTGAAATCAAACCAGAAAATGTTGGATAAACTCAGCAGGTCTGGCAGCATCAGTGGAGAGAGAAACACAGTTAACGTTTCAGGTCCGCTGACCCCTCCATCGAACTGAAAAGGGATAGAAATGTGATGATTTATATACTCGGAGAGCAGGGTGAGGCAGAATGGAAAGTCAGTGATAGGTCGGAGCTAGGGAGAGATTGACAATGACATGGACATAAGACAAAGGGACTGTTAAATGGTGCCATTAGGAGAGGAAAAGTGTTAATGGTGGCAAAGGTAGGATAGCAGAATGTGTTGCTAGGAGAACAAGTGGTCAGTGGGAGCAAAACTGAACAACAAGGGACAGCGGCCATGTTGGGGGGTGGTGGGGTTGTGTTGGAACAAGCCAGGGGAACCGAATAACAAAAGGAGGGAGTCAAGATGGAGGGGAAAGTTCACAGTCTAAAGTAATCGAACACGATGTTGAGTCCAGAAGGCTGTAACATGGCTAATCAGAAAATGAGGGCTGAAATGTTACAGCCATTCACGCCGGCGGGATTTTCCCATCCAGCTACAGTGAACGAAGATTTGGCTAGTGCCAAATTCTCCAATCTTGCTCCAGTGGGAAGATGGCATGAATGGCGGGTAAGATCGCGCTCGAGTGCTGTTCTTCTTGTTTGCGTTGGGTTTCACTCGAACGCTGCAGGGGGCAAAGGCTGGAGACGTGGATATGAGAGCAAAGGCGCTGAGTTAAAATCGCACTCCACAGGAAGGTTGGGGTCATCCTCAGGGATGGAGCAAAGGTGTTCTGCAAAGCGGTCACCCAGCCTACGTTCAGTGTCCCCAGTGTAGAGGAGACCACATTGGGAGCAGCGAATGCAATGGACTAAATTGAAGGAGGTGCAAGTGAAGTGTTGCTTCACCTGGAAGGAGTGTTTAGGCTCTACACACTGGACATCGATTGATGCTGCTGATGACACAGTGGGTAGCCTGTGATGGGTCAAACACGTGAATGGCCAAGGGTCTGCCATGAATGACACCACCCATACAGTGGCAGTTGTCTCGAGGCAGGTTCAATTCCAGCAGATGGCACAATTCTACCACTACCTCTGGTGAAGCATAACCATGAAGACAGTAATCTTCAGACATTCTAAATGCTTGGTCTGTAGATGTAGCTGCCTCGGTATGTCTGAATAAGAAAATAAGTATTTTATTGCAAACAAACCAGCCTCAGCGCTCTTCTTTCATCTATCTCTCCCTCCTCCAAGTAGCACAAAGGGGGCAATGCCCGTTGGAATTTTAATTGTAACAGTAATAGACCGTCCTGTTCCAAATTTGCAGCAACAACCTTGGCAATGATGATGGCAATTAAAAGCACAAGTACTAAAAAAAGAGCACAGCTCTCGTAACTGTGCTCATTCCAATAACAATGCTCTGAAATTCTGGTGTGGAGCCTCCACAGTCGAGGAATAGTGGAGCGGGCTTAATGATCGGAATCTCCCAGAACCTATCCCATGGGTTACAGAGGCGTTTTTGGATGTGGTATCACCAGGTGATGGCTTCGTTGTATGATTGCTTGACTATTAATCCAGAAACTCAGCTAATGTTCTGGGGACCCACGTTCGAATCCCGCCACTACAGCTGGTGGAATTTGAATTCAATAAAAAATATCTGGAATTAAGAATCTACTGATGATCCATGAAACCATTGTCAATTGTCGGAAAAACCCATCTGGTTCACTCATGCCCTTTAGGGAAGGAAATCTGCTGTCCTTACCTGGTCTGGCCTACATGTGACTCCAGAGCCACAGCAATGTGGTTGACTCTCAACTGCCCTCTGAACAAGGGCAACGAGGGATGGGCAATAAATGCTGGCCAGCCAGCGACACCCACGTCCCATGACTGAATAAAAAAGAATATTACACTCAGATTTAATTTGATTTGATTGATTAGTGTCACGTGCATTAATATACAGCAAAAAGTATTGTTTCTTGCACACTATTCATAGAGAAGGAAAGGAGAGAGTGCAAAATGTAGTGTTACAGTCATAGCTAGGGTAGAGAAAGATCAACTTAGTGCGAGGTAGGTCCATTCAAAAATCTGACAGCAGCAGGGAAGAAGCTGTTCTTGAGTCGGTTGGTACATGACCTCAGACTTTTGTCTTTTTACCGACGGAAGAAGGTGGAAGAGAGAATGTCCAGGGTGGGTGGGGTCCTTAATTATGCTGGCTGCTTTTCCCGAGGCAGCGGGAAGTGTAGATGGAGTCAATGGATGGGAGGCTGGTTTGCGTGATGAACTGGGCTCCATTGATGATCCTTTGTAGTTTCTTGCAGTCTTGGTCAGAACAGGAGCCATACCAAGCTGTGATACATCCGGAAATAATGCTTTCTATGGTGCATCTGTAAAAGTTGGTGAGAGTCGTAGCGGACATGCCAAATTTCCTTGGTCTTCTGTGAAAGTAGAGGCGTTGGTGGGTTGGTGGGTGGATGTCTTACTTCAGCTGTACAGGGCCTTGGCGAAACCACGCCTGGAGTGCTGTGTGCAGTTTTGGTCACCTTATCTCAGAAAGGATGTACGTGCCATAGAAGGGGTGCAGCAAAGGTTCATCCAGACCGATTCCTGGAATGCAGGAGAGATTGGGTCAACTGGGCTGAAGTATGATGTTGAGATAGCCGATCTTATTGAATAATGGAACAGGCTCAAAGACCGAATGGCCGACTAATGCTCCGATGATCTCTGTATGCTGTAGAGAGAAACGTCACGCAGGACAGGAAAGGTCAATGTGGATGATGCCATCTGTGAGTGTGGCCAAGGCAGCGTAAAGGTCAGATTGCGTCAAATTTCAAGGTGATTTTTATTTTGGGAGCTGGGTGGCAATGACACACTTGGGGACATTAGTGAGAAACGGGATGTTCGAGGTGGAGGCGACAGGTGCTCAAGGATGGTTTTATTCAACATTTACAAATAAATCTCACAAGTTCCAACGCGTTGTAACTCCCGCTAGTTGGAAAACCCTGTCTATCGTATTTCAGCAGATTACCTTGTAATATGATCCTCTTGGTGAAGCGTGTATGAACTAAGATCTTTATATTTAAAGGCATTTATAGCTAAAGGAATAGAATATAAAGGTAAGGAAGTATTGCTGCAACTATACAAGGCATTGGTGAGGCCGCACCTGGAGTATTGTGCACAGTTTTGGTCCCCTTATTTGAGGAAAGACAGTTCAGAGGAGGGTCACTAGATTCATTCCAGAGATGAGGGGTTTGTCGTATGAAGAGAGATTGAGCAGTTTAGGCCTATACTCTCTGGAATTTAGAAGAATGAGGGGATTGAGATATACAAGATGATAAAAGGTATGGATAAAGTCGATGTGGAGTGGATGTTTCCTCTTGTGGGGCATTCTGGAACGAGAGGTCATAGTCTTAGGATAAGGGATAGCAAATTTAAAACAGAGTTGAGGAGAAACTACTTCTCCCAAAAGATTGTGAATCTATGGAATTCGCTACCCCAAAGTACGGTGGATGCTGGGACACTGAGTAAATTTAAGGAGGAGTTAGACAGATTTTTAATTGGGAATGGGTTGAAGGTTATGGGGAGAAGGCAGGAAAATGGGGATGAGGAGCATATCAGCCATGATCGAATGGAGCGGACTCGATGGGCCAAATGGCCTAATTCTGCTCCTATATCTTATGAACTTAGGAACTTATATTGACTCAACCTTGTCAAAGGTGGTCTTCTGAGGGAAGTCACCTGCCCTAATGTCTTTTGTTTTAATTAATTGATGGGACATGGGCATTGCTGGCTGCCCTTGAGAAGGTGGTGGTGAGCTGCCTTCTTAAACCACCGCAGTCCATGTGGTGTAGGTACAGTGCTGTTAGGAAAGGAATTAAATTACTTTGACCCCCGAAAGTGAAAGAACGGCAATATATTTCCAAGTCAGGATGGTGAGAGACTTGGAGAGGAACTTGCAGGTGGTGGCCCCAGGTATCTGTTTCCCTTGTTGATCTAGATAGAATCCATCGAATCCCTACAGTGCAAAAGGAGATCATTCAGCCTATTGTGTCTGCACCGATTGTCTTAAAGAGCATTTTACCCATGCCCTACCTTCCACCCTACCCCTATTATCCTGTGCATTTACCATGGCTAATTCACCTAACTTGCACATCTTTGGACTGTGGGAAGAAAGGGGAGCACCCGGAGGAAACCCATGCAGACACGGGGAGAACATGCAGACTCTACACAGACAGTGACCCAAGGTGGGAATTGAGCCTGGGTCCCTGGCACTGTGAGGCAGCAGTGTGAACCACTGTGCCACCATGCTGCCCAGTGTACTAGTGGTCGTGTGTTTGGAAGGTACTCATTTAAGAACTTTGATGAGTTCCTACAGTGCATCTGGTGGATGGAACACACTCCAGCCACTGTTCATCCATGGTAGAGGGAGTGAGTGTTTGTGGAAGGGGTAGCAATCAAGTGAGCTGCTTTGTGCTGGATGGTGTTGAGCTTCTTGAGTGTTGTTGGGAGCTGCACTCATCCAGGCAAGTGGGGAATATTCCATCACACTCCTGACTTGTGTCTTGTAGATGGTGGACAGGCTCTGGGGAGTCAGGAGGTGAGTTACTTGCTATAGGATTTCCAGCCTCTGACCTGCTCTTGTAGCCACAGTATATGGCCAGTTCAGTTCATTTTCCAGTCAATGGTAACTCCCAGGATGGCTCCTAATGTGACGCAGCATCAAATATTGTGTGATACCTCTCCTGTGAAGGGCCTTTTTACGATGCTATGGGACAGCTTTCTCTACTAAATGCCTTGTGAGACAGAACAGTCTATCCCAGACGCTAAGTGAACAGAGAATGCTGGAAATACCCAGCAGAACTGGAAGCATCTTTTGAATCATAGAATCATAGAATCCCCACAGTGCAGAAGGAGACCATTCGGTCCATTAAGTCTGCACCAACCACAATCCCACCCAAGTCCTATTCCTGTAGCCCCACACATTTACCCTGCTAATCCTCTCATATTAGAGTCAATTTAACATGGCCAATCAACCTAACCCACACATCTTTGGACTTTGCTTTTGATTTGATTTATTATTGTCACATGTATTGGTATGCAGTGAAAAGTATTGTTTCTTGCGCGCTATACAGACAGAGCATACCGTTCATAGAGAAGGAAAGGAGAGAGTGCAGAATGTAGTGTTACAGTCATAGCTAGGGTGTAGAGAAAGATCAGCTTAATATATGGTACATCCATTCAAAAGTCTGATGGCAGCAGGGAAGAAGCTGTTCTTGAGTCGGTTGGTATGTGATCTCGGACTTTTGTATCTTTATCCCGACGGAAGAAGGTGGAAGAGAGAATGTCCGGGTTGCGTGGGGTCCTTGATTCTGCTGGCTGCTTTTCCTGAGGCTTTTTCTGTGGAGGAAGTAAAGAAGTTCACACTTTCTTCAATTTTCATCAGAATTCGGGAAAGTCAACTCTGTTTCTCCCTCCACAGCATCAGCCTGACCTGCCGGATATTTCCGGAACTTTCCGTTTTCATTCCAGATCTGTAGCATCCGCAGTAATTTGATTTTTGGTCAGGAGTCATGAGTCACCGTTTACACAACTCTATCATACAATCCCTAAAGTACAGAAGGAGGCCATTCGGCCCATCAAGTCTGTGCTGACCACAATCCCACCCAGGCCCTATTCCCGTAACCTTCATTTACTCTGACATTAGGGTCAATTTAGCATGACCGACCAGCATAACTTGCACATCTCTGGACTGTTGGAGGAAACCGGAGCACCCGGAGGAAACCCACACAGATACAGGGAGAGGGTGTAGGCTCCGCGCAGGCTGTGAGCCGAGCTGGGAATTGAACCTGGGTCCCTGGGGCTGTGAGACAGCAGTGCTAACCACTGTGCCACCGTGCTGCCCCTATCAGGTGTGTCGTTGATTCACAGGTTAATGTTTGACCTTGTTCAAATTTGTTTGGAATCCGTGCAGCAGGAAAAACACAGAGGAATGAGAAAAGTGATCCAGCTGTGGGTACTGACGCATAAAAATCCAGAACTGAGTGGGAAGCAGAATGTATGGAGAGCGCCGTGCCCCCAGAGAAGTTAAAAAAGCTTATCACATCTTTCAAGAGCAGTGCTTTAGAGAGACATGCTCCGTGCAAAGAACGTATATTTGTTTTGAAAACAGCGACACTCACCAATAGTTTTAACAAAGCGGCCTTGACTTCACTGGAACTGAAAGAGGCTCCGATCAAATGATTATCATTGTCTGTGGGGGTCTGTAATGAAATATCTGATAGGATTCCACCAAAAGCTGGGGTTGATATAGTTGCAAACTGTTGAAAATGAAATCTAAAGGCTTGTCGCCTTTGAAGAAAATAATGATCAAGTCTGTATTTGGGCTTTCTGACCCGTTTCCTCCATCTCAGAATGAAGCGAGATACCTTTAACTCGCGGCAAGCCACAGACGCTAATTTATCGAAATGCATTCTTCCTCTAAGGGCCGCTGACACACACATACCCATCTGTTGTCAACCTTCTCTTGCCTCGACGCTGAAAATAAAAGGGGGCTCAAGGACTTAGACAGTCCCATCAATTCTACAATTCATAGACTAGAATAGAATCCCTACAATGCTGAAGCAGGCCATTCGGCCCATCAAGCCTGCACTGGCTCTCTGAAGGAGTAACTTCCTCTGATCCTCCCTGCTAATTCCCCCTAACCTACACCTCTTTGGATGTTAAGGGGCAATTTAGCATGGCCGATCCACCTAACCTACATATCTTTGGACTGTGGGAGGAAACTGGAGCACCTAAAGGAAACCCACGCAGACACGGGGACAATGTGCAAACTCCACACAGACAGTGACCCAAGCCGGGAATCAAACCCGGGTCCCTGGCACTGTGAGGCAGCAGTGCTAACCGCTGTGCCACCGTGCCGCCCAAAATTCCTCCAACCCTCCGCGTCTCTGCGAATGGTCTGCAAAAGTAAATGCTGAACCCTTAACCAAACAAAAGATCTTGGTTGGAACTCTTCAGTTGGATTCTCCAGGCCCGCCCACGGGTTTGCCGCCGGCATGAGGTGACATCAAAGGGAATTCCCACTGACAGCGGCGGGACCAGAGAATCCCGCCATGAGCAAACAATGCGCCACCTCTCGCTGGCGGGAAACATGCGGCTGGGAGGCCGAAGAACCTCGCCCCTTGGGTCTCATTCATAATCCTCTCATCGGCCTAGTGGTATTATCGCTAGACTATTAATCCAGAAACTCAGCTAATGTTCTGGGGATCCGGGTTTGAATCCCGCCATGGCAGCTGGTGGAATTTGAATTCAATAAAAAATAACTGGAATTAAGAATCTACGGAAACCACTGCCGATTGTTGGAAAAACCCATCTGGTTCACTAATGTCCTTTAGGGAAGGAAATCTGCCGTCCTTACCCGGTCTGGCCTACATGTGGCTCCAAGAGTCTCAGCAACGTGGTTGACTCTCTATTGCCCTCTAAAATGGCCGAGCAAGCCATTTAGTTGTACCATCACCACCTTCTCAAGGGCAACTAGGGATGGGCAATAATTGCTGGCCAGAGGTGCCCATGCCTCACGAATGATTAAAAAAGATACAGTGACATTCGCGCTCTCAGTATTAGGCCATTGCCTTTCCCTGATGTTGAGGCAATGGCTCACACTGGCCATGGAGACCAGAATGGGGCAGCACGGTAGCACAGTGGTAAGCACTGTTGCTTCACAGCTCCAGGGATCCGGGTTCGATTCCCGGCTTGGGTCACTGTCTGTGTGGAGTTTGCACATTCTCCTCGTGTCTGCGTGGGTTTCCTCTGGGTGTTCCAGTTTCCTCCCACAGTCCAAAGATGTGCGGATTAGGTTGATTGGCCATGCTAAAATTGCCCCTTCGTGTCCTGAGATGTGTAGGTTAGAGGGATTAGCAGATAAATAGGTAGGGATATGGGGGTAGGGCCTGGGTGGGATTGTGGTCGGTGCAGACTCGATGGGCCCAATGGCCTCTTTCTGCACTGTAGGGATTCTACGATAACTAAATGGATGGGCACGGAGCTCAAAGAAGGACATTTTGCATTTATGTAGCGCCTGTTTTGCAGATAAACATCCCGAAGCACTTGAGACTGAGCGGCAGAAGGGGCTATTAAGACACATCGTCAAAAGCATGGTCAAACGGGCAGATTTCTGAGCAGCTTCTCAAAGGAGCGGAGTATGAGTTGGGAGGTCGAGGGAGGGAATTTCACAGTTTGATGCCTCCATGGGGATGAATGGCCGGCAATGGCGGAGTAATGGAAAGCAGAGAGGATCAAACTGTCACAGTGCAGAAATCTCAGTGTGTTGCAGGGCTGGAGGAGGTGACGGGCACAAGGAGGAGGGAGGCTAAAGATGTATCATAGAGTCACAGTGCAAAATGTTCCCATCCCGCCCGCCATGGGAACCATAGCAGGCAGGACACGGACCATGAAAAGGTCCGTTGGCCTAGGACAGGATTTTCCAGTTTTGAAGACAGCGCGGCCGGAAAATCCCGCCCATAGAGTTTCACAGCACAGAAAGAGGCCCTTCAGCCCATTGCGTCTGTGTTGGCCATCAAGCACCTATCCTAATCCCATTTTCCAGCACTGGTTTGCTGTGGCGTTTCAAGTGCTTATCTAAATGCTTCTTAAATATTGTAAGGGTTCCCCCCACCATCATCCTTTCTGGCAGTGAGTTCCAGATTTCCACCACCCTCTCAGCGAAAAATCTTTTCCTGAAATCCCCTTTAAGTCTCCTGCCCCTGACCTTAAATCTATGACCCCTGGTTATTGACCCCTCTACTAATGGGAAAAGTTCCTTCCTATCTGCCCTATCTATAGAAACCTGGAAACATGGAAGATAGGAGCAGGAGGAGGCCATTTGGCCCTTCGAGCCTACTCCTCCATTCATCACGATCATGGCTGATAATCAAACTCAATAGCCTAATCCTGCTTTCTCTCCATAACCTTTGATCCCATTTACCCCAAGAGCTGTATCCGCCTTTTGAATGCATTCAAAGTTTTGGCATCAACTACTTCCTGTGGTAATCAATTCCTCAGGCTCACCACTCATTGGATGAAAAAATGTCTCCTCATCTTTGTCCTAAATGGTCTACCCCAAATCCTCAGACTGTGACCCCTGGTTCTGGACTCCCCCACCATCAGGAACATCCTCCCTGCACTACCCTGTCTAATCCTGTTAGAAATTTGTAAGTCTCTATAAGGTCCCCCTTCATTCGTCTGAACTCCAGTAAAAACAACCCTAACCTAGTCAATCTTTCCTCATACATCAGTCCCACCATCCCTGGAATCAGCCTGGTAAACCTTCGCTGCACTCCCTCGAGAGCAAGAACATCTCTCCTCAGAAAAGGAGACCAAAACTGCACACATCACTCACCAAGGCCCAGTATAATTGCAACAACACATCCCTGCTCCTGTACTCGAAACCTCTCGCAATGTCCCTCATAATTGTGTACCCGACAGTCAGGTCCCCCCTCTCACCCTTCTCTGCTCTAAGGACAAAAACCCCAGCCTAACCCATCTCTCTTCAGAGTTGAAACAGTCCAGCCCAGGCAACATCCTGCTGAATTTCCCCTGCGTCCTCTCCAGTGCAATCACGTGTTCAAAACAAGGATGAGAATTTTAAGATTGAGGCATTGACAGACTGGGAGCCAGCATCCTTGAGTTGGATGGAAGACACTTAGGGCGGAATTCTCCCATCCTGCCCACCACGGGAATTGTAGCGGGATGGGGGGGAGGGACCACACAAAGGTTCGTTGACCTCGGGTGGGATTGGGGTGAGAGCGGCCGGAAAATCCTGCCCTTTGAATCTGTGGAAATCTTTGCCGCAGAAGGCTGTGGAGGCCAGGCCATTGAGAGTCTTTAAGACAGAGATAGATAGGTTCTTGATTAATAATGGGATCAGGGGAAAAGGCAGGAGAATGGAGAAAAATATCAGCCATGATTGAATGGCGGAGCAGTCTCAATGGTCTGAGTGGCCTAATTCTCCTCCTATGTCTTATGGTTTTTGACTTTGTAAAGAGGGGAACTTTACCAATTCAAGAGGTGGTGTCCCTACCTCAGGCGGGCCAGGGACTGCCTCAGTTGCACTGATTGCCAGGGACTGCCTCAGTTGCACTGATTCCCAGGGTGCGGTTGTCATATGCAAACAGGATGTGTGAGCCATTCCCATCGATGGAGCAAGGCACGGTTCAGCGGTACAATGTGGACCTCGCAAGGATTTAAACCTGTCAAAGTATCCCACTGAACTATGAAAACTGATTTAAATAAAAAAAGAATAAACCAAACAATTAATTCTGAGAGTCATTACTTCAAGAGCTCTCACAGAGCAGAGCGTCTTGTTCTTTGGTTAAACTAGCAGATGATGGTGGCAGACATGATAGGCATCTCACTGTCAATATTTACTGATTGTTTACTGCTCACTCTCTCTTTTTATTCCTTGGTCTCATTTGAAGTACTGAAGCCACAAAACACAATCCAAATATTTGAAGTTACTGAGCATCAATATTTGGCTATTTTCTTTTATAATCCCCTCAGAGATACTGGCATTGAATAGTAAATTTGCACAATAATTTACACTATGCTGTGAATTACATTGGTAACAAACAGTTCAATTGATTTGCCTTCTTGTTTATATATGTTTAGATGGGGGATATCATTTTAATGCAAAGGAATACCTCCCCGGCCCTGGTAATGGGAGGCTGCAGGTGTCAATTTAAACTTTCAGGCCAGATTGCAACACAGCCGTGTTATGAATCTTAAAGGGATTCATCTGTGTTCAAACACCTGACCCAGCTTCTTATCTGTCGCACCCTCCTTATTCTTTGAAGAAGAATTATGTTTAGTTAGGAGGCGAGAGGCATCATTTCAGGGACTGTCCCTTATTTTCATTGATTGTCCCACATTCCTTAAGGCACGGTGGCGCAGTGGTTAGCACTGCTGCCTCACAGCTCTAGAATGTGGGACAATCAATGGAAACACTCACCTGATGAAGGGGCAGCGCTCCGAAAGCTCGTGCTACCAAATGAACCTGTTGGATTTTAACCTGGTGTTGTGAGACTTCTTACTGTCACAGCGCCAGGGACTTGGGTTCAATTCCAGTCTTGGGTGACAGTCTGCGTGGAGTTTGTACATTCTCCCCGTGTCTCAATGGGTTTACTCCAGTTTCCTCCTACAGTCCAAAGATAAGTTGAAGTTTATTTATTAGTGTCACAAGTGGCTTATATTAACTCTGCAATGTGGGTAGCACGGTGGCACAGTGGTTAGCACTGCTGCCTCACAGCGTCAGGGATCCGGGTTCGATTCCGGTCTCGGGTGACTGTGTGTAGTTTGTAAGTTCTCCCTCTGTCTCTGTGAGATTGCTAAGGTTTCCTCCCACAGTCCAAAGATAAGTTTGTTATTTATTAGTGTTGCAAGTGGCTTACATTAACACTGCAATGTGGGCGGCACGGTGGCACAGTGGTTAGCACTGCTGCTTCACAGCGCCAGGGACCCGGGTTCGATTCCCGGCTTGGGCCACTGTCTGTGTGGAGTTTGCACGTTCTCCCCTTGTCTGTGTATCTTTCCTCCGGATGCTCTGATTTCCTCTCACCATCCAAAAGACATGCTGGTTAGGTGCATTGACCATGCTAAATTCTCCCTCAGTGTACCCGAACAGGCACTGGAGTGTGGCGACAAGGGGATTTTCACAGTAACTTCATTGCAGTGTGAATGTAAGCCTACTTGTGACTAATAAATAAACTTTAACTTTAACAATTAAGTTACTGTGAAAATCCTCTAGTCGCCACACTCCGGTACCTGTTCGGGTACACTGAGGGAGAAGTTAGCATGGCCAATGCACCTAACCAGCACGTCTTTCGGACTGAGGGAGGAAACCGGAGCACCCGGAGGAAACCCACGCGGACACGGGGAGAACGTGCAGACTCTGCACAGACAGTGACCCGAGCCAGGAATTGAACCCGGGTCCCTGCCGCTATGAGGCAGCAGTGCTAACCACTGAGCAGCCCATTAGCAGGTTAGGTTCATTGGTCTTGTTAAATTGTCCCTTCGTGTCAGGGGACGAGCAGGGTAAATACATGGGGATAGGGACTGGGTGGGATTAGTTGTCAGTGCAGGCTAGTTGGGCCGAATGGCTTCTTTCTGCACTGTCGGGATTCTGTGATTCTGTGACATCTTAGGTTTGGCCAACAGAGTTACAACCACTGAGTTTGGTTACAAGAAGACATTTGACAGTCACCATCAGTTGAGCATCATAATTGAGTATCAGGGTGAAATGTCCTCATGAAATAAGGGCACTTCGAACGTGGGACCCAAGGGTAGGGAACAGGGGCAGAGGGAACGGGGGTGGGGGGGGGGGGGAACTCACCCTTGCTATGACTTCAACACTACATTCTGCACTCTTCCCTTTCCTTCTCTATGTACTGTATGCTTTTTCTGTATAGCGCGCAAGAAACATTACTTTTCACTATATGCTAATACATGTGACAATAACAAATCAAATCAAATCAAAGGAGTTGACTCTTAATTCTCTTAATCTCTCTTTATTTAACACTTCAGATACCAACTCAAACTTTAAACAATTGCAACATTTTAACTCTTTTACTAAACTTGAACTCTTAACCAAACATTAACTCTAATTTTTTAACTGAAAATAGATACTACCCAGTTTAGAAAGAATTGGCCAGGTCCGTCCCCGATGTAAAATCTATCCCTGTGGGCTCTGAAGGTGTTCTTCAGGGCACACTTCTTCTTGCAAGGGTTGATCTCTAGAGTTATCGCTGCGGACAAAGTCTCAAACACACCTCTTTATCTTAAACTTCTCACATTCTTCCAGAAGGTTCTCTGGCACCCAGTCAATAGTGTAACTGGAAACCCATCACATTGCTCAAACAGCCAATGACATTACTTGTAAATGACTCAGGAGGATTAGCAGGGTAAATATGTGGGATTACAGGAATAGGGCCTGGATGGGACTGTGTTTGGTGTAGACTCGAAAGGCCGAATGACCTCTTCTGTACTGCAGGGATTTTATGATGCTATGATTCCATGACTCCATTATGCTTGGTTCAGACAGGATGTGACTGACATCGAAACTATGAACCTCAGTGATATCGAGTCCAACTCAAAATAACCAACTTCCCATATTTGGTCAGTGCAGGAAGCTTCGGATCACAGCTCCCAGACCAGGTCATGGCTCACAGCAACTTTACAATCTCAACCTGTTTTTAATTATAAGTTGACCGAAAATCCCAGCATGCTTAACTCTCAGCCAGAATTGCCCCTTGATGAACAATATTGCCATCATTGTTCTGCCTTTGTCCACACAACAAAATCATAGAATCCCTACAGTGCAGAAGGAGGCCATTCGGTCCATTGAGTCTGTACCGACCACAATCCCAACCCGGCCCTATCCCCATAACCCCATACATTTAACCTAACTAGTCCCCTGACACTAAGGGACAATTTAGTGTGGCTAATCCACCTAACACGCACATCTTTGGAGTGTGGGAGGAAACCGGTGCACCCGGAGGAAACACGTGCAGACATGGGGAGAATGTGCAAACTTCACACAGACAGTGACCCGAGGCCGGAATCAAACCCGGGTCCCTGACGCTGTGAGGCAGCAGTGCTAATCACTGTGCCACCGTGTCACCCAGTATCAGGTGAACATCATGAATGACCTGTGCGTTTGATTAGAGGCAGGAAACATGTTAAGCTCATCAGAAGCAAGCTAAAATAAACACCGATTAGAAAATAATTTCCCGTTGCTTCCCACAACTCCATCAATGAAAGGATATACAAAAATGGTTAACATGCAGTCTGCACAATAAATGTTCCCACAACTTCATTGTGTTTACGCCTTTACATTCCCCGCTAGCTGTCCCATAAAACCCGGTGATTCATAAAGTATACACAAATTCAGATAACATGGCTATGTTCTCATAGGAAATCCGGCACAGGCCAATATATTTAATTAGCTCTCACTCATGATGTTGCTGCAGGCCCATTTTCATTAGTAATGAAAGGAAGAAGTGTCAACTCTCCCCAAGGTTTTAGATTCACGAAGGGAATTGGGGAATAGCTCCTTCTGCAGAACCAGAAAACGTCCCCAAAGCCTGCCCATCAGCTATAAGGCACAAGTCAGGAGTGTGATGGAATACTCCCCACTTGCCTGGATGGGTGCAGCTCCAACAACACTCAAGAAGCTTGACACCATCCAGGACAAAGCATCCTGCTTGAATAGCACCACATCCACAAACATCCACTCCCTCAACCACCGACGCTCAGTAGCAGCAGTGTGTACTATCTACAAGATGCACTGCAGCAATTCACCAAAGATCCTTAGACAGCACCTTCCAAACCCACGGCCACTTCCATCTAGGAGGACAAGGGCAGCAAATACATGGGAACACCACCACCTGCAAGTTCCCCTCCAAGCCACTCACCATCCTGACTTGGAAATATATCGCCGTTCCTTCGCAGTCACTGGGTCAAAATCCTGGAATTCCCTCCCTAACGGCATTGTGGGTCAACCCACAGCACGTGGACTGCAGCGATTCAAGAAGGCAGCTCACCACCAACTTCTCAAGGGCAACTAGGGATGGGCAATAAATGCTGGCCAGCCAGCGACGCCCGTGTCCCACGAATGAATATTTTAAAAATTGAGAGTTTTAAACAGCTCTGAGTAAGGTCCACAAGGCTGGTTCCTGGGATGGCAGGTCTGTCATAGGAGGAGAGATTATGTCAGTTAGGATTGTATTCATTGGAATTCATAGGGTGTCGGGAAAGATCAACTTAATGCAAGGTAGATCCATTCAAAAGTCTGATGGCAGCAGGGAAGAAGCTGTTCTTCAGTCGGTTGGTACGTGATCTCAGACTTTTGTATCTTTTTCCCGATGGAAGAAGGTGGAAGAGAGAATGTCCAGGATGCATGGTGTCCTTGATTATGCTGGCTGCTTTTCCGAGGCAGCGGGAAGTGTAGATGGAGTCAATGGATGGGAGGCTGGTTTGTCTGATGGACTGGGCTATTTTCACAACTCTGTAGTTTTTTGCAGTCTTGGTTAGAGCAGGAGCCATACCAAGCTGTGATACAACTGGAAAGGATGCTTTCTACGTTAAAAACTGGTGAGAGTCATAGAGGAAATGCCGAATTTCCTTAGCCACCTGAGAAAG
This sequence comes from Mustelus asterias, assembly GCF_964213995.1. Lineage (NCBI taxonomy): Eukaryota > Metazoa > Chordata > Chondrichthyes > Carcharhiniformes > Triakidae > Mustelus > Mustelus asterias. Next base: position 91,508,281 of record NC_135815.1, on the reverse strand, counting down.
TAGAGGCATTGGTGGGCTTTCTGAACTATAGCGTTGGTGTGGAGGGACCAGGACACATTGTTGGTGACTTGGACGCCTAGAAATTGAATCTCTCAATCATTTCCACTGTCTGGGATCTTACATCAGATTCTTGTTGACACAATTTCTTTCGCTCTTGTTTCTCTATTTCTCTCTCAATCCACAAACTTCATTATTTAAGGAGGTAGATCGGCAGTCCCAGTTTTCTTTCAGCTCATCTTCAAACCTTTGCTGTTTTTTTCCCCCTTTGGGGAATAGTGGGGGAAATGTTTCCTGAGTGGAAGGATTTCTGAGCTATTATTAGCTCGTTGAATTGCGTTACGAATGCTCCTTCCGTGGCTAACAAGTCCTGGCGTGGGACTTGAACTGGAGCTTCTGGTCCAGAGGTAGGGGGCGCCACTGTGCCATAAGACCTCCCTTGGTCTCAGCATCACCAAGGATTCAGATGTCCGGCTAATCTTGGCTGGAATTTTCTGGCTGTTTAAGCCAGCGGGGGGGAGAGAGCTGGTGGAATCTTCTGGCCCTGCCTACTCTGCACCCGCTGCTGTGAGTTTCCTGGCAGTGCGGGGTGCAGTCAATGGGAAACCTCATTGACTGTGGGGGGACCAAAAAATCTCACCGCGAGTGAACATTGCGCCCCTCCCGAGAAACCCTTGACCAGAACGTCCAGCCCCCCTTGCTGTCATCAGTTTGCACTTTCAACAATTTGCACACCCAAGTATTTGTGAACCGAAGAAAAAAAGGAAAGTATCTAACAAATGGAGTACAAAATGAGGTGCCCAAGGCCACATTGTTCATAAATACCCATAAAGGCTAATTCTTTTTTATCCTATCTTCACCTTTTGGCTCCATATTTTGATGTGAAATTTGATTTCTAACTGCTCACGTTTCTGGCCTTGGATTTCCAGGTATGAGGCCTATAGGCCAGGCTTCCAGCAGTAGGCCCGAATCGGGCAAGACAAGATGGCTGCCTGAACAGGAATAAGCGGAAACAGTGCTTCAACAAAAGTAACAGAATCTGAGGAAAACTTGATGCGAACTGCATTAAGGAAGCTTATGGATGGCACAATGGTGAGCATAGAATCATCTTAGAATCATCGAATCCTTACAGTGCAGAAGAAGGCCATTTGGTCCATTGAGTCTACACTGACCAGAATCCCACCCAGGCCCTATTCCCGTAACCCCACATATTTACCCTGCACATCCCTCTGACACTAAGTATCAATTTAGCATGGCCAAACAACCTAACCCATACATCTTTGGACTGCGGGAGGAAACCGGAGCACCTGGGGGAAGCTCACGCAGACACGGGGAGAACGTGCAAACTCCACACAGACAGCGACTCGAGCCCGGAATTGAACCCGGGTCCCTGCTGCAGTGAGGCCGCAGTGCTAACCACTGTGCCACGGTGCTGCCCCCTATAACTCACTGTTATCTCACAGAGCCAGAGACCCGGGTTCAATTCCCAGCTGGGGTCACTGTCTGCGTGGAGTCTGCACATTCTGCTCGTGTCTGCGTGGGTTTCCTCTGGTTTCCTCCCACAGTCCGAAGGACATGCTGGTTAGGTGCATTGGCCATGCTAAATTCTCCCTCAGTGAAGCCGAACTGGTGCCGACTAGGGGATTTTCACAGTGACTTGTTTGCAGTGTTAATGTAAGCCTACTTGTGACACTAATAAATGAAAAGAAACTGCAGTTGGCTAAAATTGATGGGCAAATGCTTAATGGGTGAAAGTTTTGTGGCCTGAGGTTTGTTAACCCTTTGTAAATGGGATTTTAATGTATCTACTAACCTGTCAGACAGAGGAATGTCTTGCAAGCTTCTGCACTAATATGTCACCCTCAGTAATTTCCAGACTTCTCCGTTGTCTGAAAGGAGAGAAAATTAAATTATTGGCCCCGCGGTTTTGTCAAGTCCGTGACAAAGGAGGCCACTTTAATCGGTTATTTCAGGACCCCTGTTTTATTGACAAGGTTGCCAAGGGAGAATTTGTGGTTCAGCAGGTGAATTTCTGCAGCCGTCGGCAAATTGAAGCGAACGATGGCGTGGACTTAAACTCTGAATATGCAACTAATGCTGGAAAATGGTTTCTTAAAAGAATAATCTGGAATAGGTGCTGTGCCGAGGGCTCTTGCTAAAGAAAACTCTGACCCTTGGCAGAAAAGAGTAACTTCAACAGTCATGAATCGTGTCCGGTGAGTGTACCATGTCCCTCCAAAACCCTGCGCAGGACTGATACCGATTGTAATCCCGTTCGTTTATGTGGATAATTAAATAAACCGTGTTTGAGGGGACTTCTTGTTAGTGCCTCTGGTTTTCTCCGTTCCTCTGCTAATACTTTGTGGTTGCAGCTGCATAGATTCTAGGGTTCTGATCATCTCAGCCCTGCAGAGACGGCTATGGAAGGGCCACAAGCACATTTCAAAAGTTTAAAGTTTATTTAATAGTGTCACAAGTCGGCTTACATTAACACTGCAATGAAGTTACTGTGAAAATCCCCTAGTTGCCACATTTTGGAGTCTGTTCGGGCACACTGAGGGGGAATTTAGCACGGCCAATGTGCCTAACCAGCGCATCTTTCAGATTGTGGGCGGAAACCGGAGGTACAGATGGGAGAACCAAACAAAACAGACCTCTGCATCACAAATGACTCATTCCTTAAAGCCCTGCAAGCTTTGAAATGCAGTCGTTTGTGAACCTCGTGATATTTCTTCTCAAAAATAAATAATATTTTCTCACATTCATCCAAAGATGTGCAGGTTAGGTTGATTGGCCATGCTAAATTGTCCCTTTGCCTCAGGGAAATTGGCAGGGCAAATATATGGGGGGTTAGGGGTATAGGGCCTGGGTGGGATTGTGGTCGGTGCAGACTCGATGGGCCGAATGGCCTCCTTCTGCACTGTAGGGATTCTATGATTCTATGGATGAATATTTTAAGTGTGTAGGAATAGGATTGTTATGGGCATACTCTGAGATGTTCCTTTGGATTTTTGGTTCCAAATAAACAGTCGGGTATGTTAAAAAAAAGGGCCGAGAGATATCAGCCAGAAGTAATAGTCAGAAAGAGATTCACACTATTTCTACTCCTGGTAACCAAAGCAGTTATTTCCCCCTTGGGTGGTGAAATGTCAAAATAAATTGTCAGAATGATTGCAGCTTTAACTATATTTTAGGAAAAAAAATCAAGTCGCTGATAATCGATCCTAAATATATCACGATTGCTGTTCCAAAGAAACTCGCTTTGATTTTATTGGTTTGGAGCCTGACAGAAATTGTGCCTCAGCTTTTAACCTTTAGATTTAAACCCAGCACCACTGATAACATGGAGTGCTGCAATAAACCACCCAGGCCGCTCTGAAACCAAGGCCGCCTTGAGCCTGCATTCTTTAATCATTGTTCCTGTCAGTCAACAAGTGGCTCATTCGGTTAATCTGTCACTTCAGAATTATCCTCCCCCCCCCGCCCGCCATCACCCTCCCCCGCCTTCCCCCCACCCTCCCCTGCCTTCCCCCCACTCTCCCCCACCCCCTTCCACCATCGCCCGCCGCCCTCCCCCGCTACCTCCCCCAGACATTTGGGAGAGGAGAATTGTTTGTCCCAATTTATCTGCCATCAGGTGAGCAACTTGAGGTCAATAGCCTTTTGATCCCTTGTGTCCACCATTCTTGAACCGTTTACTGACCTGAAGAATGTTCGCTGTCTTGACCTTTGTGCCAGTTTGCTTCTCCCTGGGTCCCCGTGGGTTTCCTCCCGGTGCTCCGTTTTTCTCCCACAGTCCAAAGATGTGCAGGTTAGGTGGATTGGCCGTGCTAAATTGCCCCTTAGTGTCAGGGGGACTAGCTAGGGTAAATACGTGGGGTATCTGTCTTGACTTTTGCGCCAGTTTGCTTCTGCAATGATAACTGGGGCGGAGACAAATAACAATTCCATCAATTCCGACAGTGAAGAAGGAGGCGACTCAGCCCATTGTGACTGCATGGATTCTCCTATCCCCGGAACCCCACATATTTCACTCACTAATCCCCTTAATCGATACATCTTTGGACACTAAAGGGCAATTTAGCATGGCCAATCCACCCAACCTGCACATTTTTGGACACTAAGGGACAATTTAGCATGGCCAATCCACCAAACCTACAGATTTCTGGACACTAAAGGGCAATTTGACATGGCCAATCAACCTAACCTGCACATCTTGGGACTGTGGGGGGAAACCGGAGCACCCGGAGGAAACCCACGCAGACACGGGGTGAACATGCAAACTCCACACAGACAGTGACCCAAGCCAGGAATTGAACCTGTGTCCCTGGCGCTATGAGGCAGCAGTGCTAACGACTGTGCCATCGTGCTTTTCCAATTCCATTAGTGTGATGGGATGCAGTTTCTGTTGCCCCAGATTACTGGGGATCAAGTGTATGTCTAGCAAGGGGAATGCTCAGTCAGCGGAGGCACCCCCTGCCATCCAGAAGAGCTAAGGTAGGAACTGCCAGTGGTGTCAGGGCAGGAAAGCCGCCTGGGGCTGATCAGACCTGTAAAGATGCCTGGATCCTCAAAGAATAATGCTCCCGTTGGCAAGAGAGATAAAGGTTGAATAGAAATAGTTTCTCCTGTGTGATGGTGGGAGTCTGATAGGTGGGATGGCAGGGCAGGGGAGCTTTGGGGAAGCAGTGATGTAGCGAGATTGTCATTGGACTAATAACCCTGAGGACCAGGGAAATGCTCTGGGGACCCTGGTTCACAGAATCATAGAATCCTACAGTGCAGAAGGAGGCCATTTGGCCCATCAAATCGGCACTGACCACAATCCCACCCAGACCCTATCCCCATAACCTCATGCCTTTACCCTAGTAAGTCTCCCTGACAAATAAGGGACAATTTAGCATGGCCAATCCACCTCACCCGCACATCTTTGGACTGTGGAAGGAAATCGGAGCACCCGGAGGAAACCCTCGCAAGCACGGGGAGAACGTGCAAACTCCACTCAGATAGTGACCCAAGCCGGGAATCGAACCCAGATCCCTGGCGTTGTGAGGCAGCAGTGCCAACCACTGTGCCACCGTGACGCCCGGCAGATGGTGAAATTTGAATTCAATAAAAATCTGGAATTAAAAGTCTGATGATGACCATGAAACCATTGTTGGTTGTCGTAAAAAGAGCCTGGGTGGATGTTCTTTTGGAGTTTCACTGTAGACCCAATGGGCTGGATGGCCTCTTTCTGCACTGCTATGATTGTATGTTTCTATAATTCACTAATGTCCTTTAGGGAAAGAAATCTGCCGGATTTACCTGGTCTGGCCGACATGTGCACAGCAATGTGGATGACTCTTTATGCCCTCCGCAATGAGCAATAAGTGCTGGTCCAGACAGCAACACCCACATCGCATCCGAATAAAGTAAATCCCGGGTGGCACCAGAGCGCCCAGTGTCACAAAGTTGGCAGATGCCTGATCTGTGACCATGATGGCATGAATCACTGGAAATGAGCTGCCCTCCTACTGACCCCACATACCTTGACAGGATCAGTTTCGGAGGTTAGCAGTGGGTTCATTCATGGTATCACTGCGTCCTACAGATTTCTGCGTCCAAAGGACATAGACAGGCTGGTGGAACGGGCAGACATGCAGCAGATGAAATCAAATGCAGAGAGGAGTGAAGTGATGCACTTTGATAGGAAGAATTAAGAAAGGCAATCCAAAATAAAGACTGCATTTTTTGATTTTGATTTGATTTGATATATTATTGTCACATGTATTGGGATACAGTGAAAAGTATTGTTTCTTGTGCGCTATACAGACATACCGTTCATAGAGAAGGAAATGAGAGAGTGCAGAATGTAGTGTTACAGTCATAGCTAGGGTGCAGAGAAAGATCAACTTAATGCAAGGTAAGTCCATTCAAAAGTCTGACAGCAGCAGGGAAGAAGCTGTTCTTGAGTCAGTTGGTACGTAACTTCAGACTTTTGTATCTTTTTCCTGAAGGAAGAAGGTGGAAGAGAGAATGTCCAGGGTGCGTGGGGTCCTTAATAATGCTGGCTGCCTTGCCGAGGCAGCGGGAAGTGGAGACAGAGTTAGTGGATTTGCCTGATGGATTCTACAATTCTACATTGGGAGCAAAAAGAAAGAGACAGGGATGTATGTGCGTCAACAAATTGTTAAAAAGGGATGGACCCAAGTTGAGAAAGTGGTTAAAAAGACATTCAGATCCTGGACTTTATAAATAGAGGCCTAAAGTCAAAAATAAGGGAGTTACAACGCAATTCCAGATTCCAGAATCCTTACAGTCCAGAACGAGGCCTTTCAGCCCATTGAGCCTGCACTGACAGCAATCTGACTTGAAACATTGGTTCTATTCTCTCTCCACAGAAGCTGTCAGACCTGCTGAGATTTTCCAGCATTTTTCAGACTTTGAGTTAGACTCAGTAGATTTTCCTCTCTGTCCATTCAGTCAGCCAACTTATCTCCATGGTTGGGCCTCAGTAGCATAATGTCAAACTCCTGTGCTTGGAGCAGCAGGCTAATCGCAAGGGCCCTCAGATTCCAAAAGATTCATTGCCGCTCCCTGATCATTTAAGGTGGATGAGGAAATCCTGGGGAAGGGCCACAGAGGAATTTCTGCTTCAAGAAAAGGAGAAATAGCTGCTTGGGGTGGGATTGATGGTTCTAGGGATCTGTATTTCCAGAAATGATCAAATGCTTCATGCATCAAGTGGCTCCAATACTGCTGGGTTCGAGAGAGGGGGAGCAACAACAGTATTTGTGAAAAGCAGCATGTGGCGATGAAATACGCACAATGTAGGACACAGAAGCAGATCAGTCATAATATCATTAAATGGCAGAGCAGACTCGATGGGCCAGAAGAAGGACTGGGAATAAAGAAAATAAATCCTAACCTCATCTTCGATTTCACACACAGCCCTGTAAGACTGGCGCCTTCACTTATTGTTTTATTCATTCGTGGGACCTGGGCGTCGCTGGCTGGCCAGCATTTATTGCCCATTCCTAGTTGCCTGAAGGCAGTTGAGAGTCAACCACATTGCTGTGGCTCTGGAGTCACCTGTAGGCCAGACCGGGTAAGGACGGCAGATTTCCTTCCCTGAAGGACATTAGTGAACCAGATGGGTTTTTCCAACAATCAACAATGGTCATCAGTAGATTCTTAACTCCAGATATTTTTTATTGAATTCAAATTCCACCACCTGCCGTGGTGGGATTCGAAACCGGGCCCCCAGAACATTAGCTGAGCTTCTGGATTAATAGTCTAGCGATAATACCACCAGGTCATCACCATCATAGAATCCTGACAGTGCTGAAGGAGGCCATTCAGCCCATCGAGTCTGCACTGGCAACAATCTCATTGAATCTCTACAGTGCTGAAGGAGGCCATTTGGCCCATCGAGTCTGCACTGGCAACAATCCCACCCAGTATCCCGTAACCTCCCATATTTACCCTGGTAATCCCCCTGACATTAAGGGGCAATTTAGCAGGGCCAATCCACCTAATTTATTCACTTATTCCTTAATTCTTTTTATTATTTAGTGCCAAAGGACATTTGCCTTTTTGTGATGGTGGATTAGAAGTGCAAACTGGTGCAAGAATGACTTAAATCATTGTGAGTCAGGTCGACTTGAGTCCAGGCTAGCAGGCACACCATATCTATCAGCTCGAGTTGTGTTTGTTAATGTGTGTACAAAGTAATTCTGTCTGTTTAGAGGTCCTTGGAAGAAGTGGGGCAGTTGTTGACTCTCTGAATTTAATATTGTTTGGCTTTTCCATCCAGGCTCCTGTCCTTATTGGAGGCTTTCATTTTGTGGCCCCGTTCACATCTGTGTTTGGATATGCAATCACACTGAATCTTGAGAGTAACTGTGTGTTTTTTCACATTGGCAGTGATTAACAGACGGAGAAGGGCAGGTCTGCGAAGCATCCCTCTTCTGAATTTCCAGTCTGATTGGAAAGTCATACACTCCATTCTCATTATAAGCCTCTCAGAGCTTCATCGGAATGAATATTGGATTAAATTATATACACGTCTTGACATCAAGAGGTCCAGATCAGGTCAACTCAACTCAACTCAATCTCCCCTCCCACGAGGTGAATCCCCTGATGGACTCTGTGATACACAGAGTAACGGAAATTCATATGAGTAAACTCACCTAAGAAACGGGTGCTATAAACTCACGTTCTTCCACCAATTGCGCATCCCGGACATTCTCTCTTCCACCTTCTTCCATCGGGAAAAAGATACAAAAGCCTGAAGTTTGATTTTGATTTGATTTGATTTGATTTAATTTATTATTGTCACATGTATTAGCATACAGTGAAAAGTATTGTTTCTTGCGCACTGTACAGACAAAACATACCGTTCATAGAGAAGGAAAGGAGAGAGTGCAGAATGTAGAGTTGCAGTCATAGCTAGGGTGTAGAGAAAGATCAACTTAATGCAAGGTAAGTCCATTCAAAAGTCTGGCAGCAGCAGGGAAAAAGCTGTCTTGAGTCGGTTGGTACGTGACTTCAGACTTTTGTATCTTTCTTCCAACGGAAGAAGGTGGAAGAGAGAATGTCCAGGGTGTGTGGGGTCCTTAATTATGCTGGCTGCTTTGCTGAGGCAGTGGGAAGTGTAGACAGAGTCAATGGATGGGAGGCTGGTTTACGTGATGGATTGGGCTACATTCACGACCTTTTGTAGTTCCTTACGGTCTTGGGCAGAGCAGGAGCCATACCAAGCTGTGATACAACCACAAAGGATGCAGAAAGAAGAGTCACGTACCAACCGACTCAAGAACAGCTTCTTCCCTGCTGCTGTCAGACTTTTGAATGGACCTACCTTGCACTAAGTTGATCTTTCTCTACACCCTAGCTATGACCGTAGCATTGCATTCTGCAATCTCTGGTTTCCTTCTCTATGAATGGTATGCTTTGTCTGTATAGCGCGCAAGAAACAATACTTTTCACTGTATGTTCATACATGTGACAATAATAAATCAAATCAAATCAAATCAAATCAAAAACTGAGGGCGAGATTTTACGGCCTTGCTCGGGCGAGGAATTTCGGTTCTGGGAACCACCCCCACCTGGAATCGGGGAGGGCGAAGTGGTAGATTTTCGGCCTTCTTGTTTTTAGGGATAAATCGCACCCAATGTCTCCACCGTGACATTGACTGCTAGCCGACTTGCCTAAGAGTTATCTGGTAATACGCTGTTCTGACCATGAAGGCAATGACGCTTTGCTACTGTGGAACAGCATCTGGAAGCTATAATCCAAACAGTTGCAACATTTTGCACGGATAAACAGTGACCCTAACAGGGGAAAAAAAACATTTATTGAGCCAATGAGTACAAAGGTCTTTAGCATTGATTTTCAGCTGTTCCCTTCAGCTGTTCTCAAAAACCTGTGCATTTCCCACAGTACAATAGTGACTACTTTAAAAGTACTTCATTGGCTGTAACAGGATGTGTTGAGGTGGCACAGGGGTTAGCACCGCTGTCACACTGCACCAGGGGCCCGGTCAGGTCACTCTCTGTGCGGAGTCTGCACGTTCTCCCCGTGTCGGCGTGGGTTTCCTCCGGGTGCTCCGGTTTCCTCCCACAATCGGAAAGACGTGCTGGTTAGGTGCATTGGCCGTGCTAAATTCTCCCTCAGTGTACCCGAACAGGCGCCAGAGTGTGGCGACTAGGGGATTTTCACAGTAACTTCATTGCGGCGTTAATATCGGCCGACTTGTGACACTAATAAATAAACTTTAAACAGACACGGGGAGATTTGCTTCAGCCACTCCCTGTGATACTGAGTTCCACATTCTTATCACTTAAAGTTGCTACCGAATTCCTTATCAAATTTCTTAGCGAATGCTTTATATTGGTGGCTTCTGGCTATGCTGTTCTCCATAAGATCTCACTTTCTTAGTCGATCAAAATCTTTTACAATTTTAAAGACACCTGTTAGGTTACCATTCAGTCTCTTTTTTTCCCTTGAGAGAAGATGTCCAGTCTATCAATGCTTTCCTGATATGTATACTCTGCATTTCTGGTATCATCCCTGTAAATCTTCTCTGCACCGTTACCTGTGCCAATGTATTTTCATAATCTAGCGGCTGGAGCAAATATATATTTATTTCCCCTGACTGTGGGAGGAAACCGGAGCACCCAGAGTTTACCCGCGCAGACACGGGGAGAACGTGCAGACTCCACACAGACAGTGACCCAAGCCGGGAATCGAACCCGGGTCCCTGGCGCTGTGAGGCAGCAGTGCTAACCACTGTGCCACCTAAGATTCAGATCTAATAAGTAAACTTCAACTGAAAGGTTGTGAACGGTGCGAGATCAATTCAATTTTGTTCTGTACTGAGCGAATTTGTCAATCACTGAGCCTTTGTCACATATGTTGGGTGGGATTTTCCAGCCGCGCTCGCCCCGAGGCTGGAAAATCCCACCCGAGGTCAACAGACCTCGACATGGTCCATGTCCCGTCCGTTACGATGGTGGGCGGGATGGAAAAATTCCAGCTGTTAGATCGCAAAACACAAGTGTGCATTTGGCCCACTTGCAGGAACACGCATTGTGAAAAGTTGCACAGTTTCAATGTCTTGTTCTCATCGAATGCTTACAGTGCAGGTGGAGGCGATTAGGCCCATCGAATCTGCACCAACCACAATCCCATCCAGGCCCTATCCCCGTAACCCCACGTATTTACCCTGCTAATCCCCCTAATACTAAGGGGCAATTTACCATGGCCAATCCACCTAACCTGCACATCTTTGGACTGTGGGAGGAAACCGGAGCACCCGGAGGAAACCCACGCAGCCATGGGGAGAATGTGAAACTCCGCACAGGTAGTCACCTGAGTCCGGAATTGAACCCGTGTCCCTGGCGCTGTGAGGCAGCAGTGCTAACCACTGTGCCACCGTGTCGCCCTGTCTTTGCAATGGCCTTTACAAATCATTTTAATTGTAGGAGCAGAGCTTTGCCAAACAAACTGGTTCACTTTGCAGCGATGCATCTTCCAGCTGCATGGTGGCACAGTGGTTAGCATTGCTGCCTCACAGTGCAAGGGGCCTGGGTTCGATTCCCGGCTTGGGTCACTATCTGTGTGGAGTCTGCATGTTCTCCCCGTGTCTGCGTGGGTTTCCTCCGGCTGCTCCAGTTTCCTCCGTAAGAAGTCTCACAACACCAGGTTAAAATCCAACAAGTTTATTTGGTAGCAAAAGCCACTAGCTTTTCGCTCCGAAAGCTCGTGGCTTTTGCTACCAAATAAACCTGTTGGACTTTAACCTGGTGTTGTGAGGCTTCTTACTGTGTTTACCCCAGTCCAACGCCGGCACCTCCAAACTAGTTTCCTCCCACAGTCTGAAAATGTGCTGGTTAGGTGCATTGGCCATGCTAAATTCTCCCTCAGTGTACCCGAACAGGTGCCAGAGTGTGGCGACCAGGGGATTTTCACAGTAAATCCATTGCAGTGTTAATGTAAACCTACTTATGACTAATAAATAAACTTTGTTTAACTTTAGCAGATGAAAAGAGAAGGCCAGCAGCAGAGTATTTTCGGACCGTGAGCCGGAAGATAAAGTGCCTGAGCATTTCATTCCAGTCAAGAGCTCTCGACTTAAACCTCATCACATTCCGAGCATCCTTTGCCCTTTACAGTAACCGCTCAGGGCTTAAGGAAGCTCTCCGGCTTCTGAGTCCCTTTAAGGAGAGCGGAATTTCGTTTCGGAGTGGAGATTTTGAAATTGGCAGCCTGATTGTTATTAGTCTAGCGTCTCCTGACGATTCAGTCAATAGTAAAGCAGAGTCAAATCAAGGAGTGGTGGACCTCTGCATAGCTCCTGATAATTCGAAAGATCCACCAAGAAGCTTCTGGCATTAAGAAATCTGGGTATTTTGTATTGATTTATGTGCTGTCATGCTCCGTCTATCATTCTCATAGTTGTGGTTCAGAAATTTATCTTCAAAATGTCATGGCTATTTCATCTCCGCTGCACTGATCGATACTGGATTTTGCTCCATATCTGTCACTCACAAAAAGAGTAAATGATCTGTAAAAAGAAAGCCAGCACAGTCCAGTAGATTGTAACCCCATTTCAAGCCTGAAGTGGCTGCGAAATAATCATGCTGGCCTTTTTGAAGGGGAAAGCACTAAAGGGAGTGCACATCCTTCTTCCAGCTCGAATCATAGGATCCCCACAGCGCAGAAGGAGGCCATTCGGCCCATCGAGCCTGCAACCAACCACAATCCCACCCAGGCCCCATCCCCAAGTATTTGCTCTGCTAATCCCCCCCCCCGCGGCACTCAGGGACAATTTAGCACGGCCAATTCACCCAACCTGCACATCGATAGATATATTTCTGATTTAAAAAAATAGAGCGAGAGAGTCATAGGCTCTAGGTTAAAGAAATGAGTTAATAAATGGGTTAAAGGGATATGAGGAACGGGTGGGGAATGGATTTGAGACCAGGGAGAGATCAGCCATGATCTGATTGAATGGCGCAGCAGGCTCGAAGGGTTGAATTTGCCTACTCCTGCTCCTAATTCCGATGTTCCTTTCTTTGGAGTGTGGGAGGAAACCCACGGGGAGAATGTGCAAACTCCACACAGTCACCCGAGGCCGGAATTGAACCCAGGGTCTGTGACACTGTGAGGCAGCACTGCTAACCACTGTGCCACCGTGCCGCCCTGTAGTTCTCTACATTAAGGTCCCTTTTGTGTGACCACCGTTGTTCCATTCCAGAGCTATATCCTCTATTCCACAGCCCTCAAATGATATTGAATAACCCAACAGAGGTTGTGGGGCAGCACAGTGGCACAGTGGTTAGCACTGCTGCCTCACAGTGCCAGGGACCTGAGTTCAATTCCAGCCTTGGGTCACTGTCTGTGTGGAGTTTGCACATTCTCCCTGGATTTCCTCCGGGTGCTCCGGTTTCCTCCCACAGTCCAAAGATGTGCAGATTAGGTTGATTGGCCATGCTAAATTAACCCTGCTGTCAGGGGGATTAGCAGGGTAAATATATGGGTTTATGGGGATAGGGCCTGGGTCGGATTGTGATCGGTGCAGGCTCGATGGGCCGAATGGCCACCTTCTGCACTGTAGGATTCTATGATATGCTTTATGCTTTGGCCATGTCTTTCTCTGCATGTTTTCCGGGGGTCAACCTGGAATGACTGACGGAGATTGAATCCTGCGTATTTGGAGACGTTTTGTGGGGGGGTTGGATTTTCTGGGGCCTCGCCGATTTTGGGAACTATCGGCTGGCCTACAGGCTTCCTGGCCTCCATTCCGACAACATCAGCCACTTCACAATAGCGGCAAAGGCTAAAGGAACAGTTTGAGGGAGAGCTATATTGTTCCAAATGCAAAGAAATATCAATATCAATAAAGCCGGTGATGTTTTGGGTGACATAGTGGTTAGCACAAGGGAGGCAATGGCCTAGTAGCATAATTCCGAGACTGTTAATCCAGAAACTCAGCTAATGTTCTGGGGACCCGGGTTCGAATCCCGCCACGGCAGCTGGTGAAATTTGAATTCAGTAAAAAATATCTGGAATTAAGAATCGACGAATATACCATGAATCCATTGTCGGAAAAACCTATCTGGTTCACTAATCTCCTTTAGAGAAGGAAATCTGCTGTCCTTACCTGAGAGTCAACCAATGTGGTTGACTCTCAACTGCTCTTGGGAAACTTGGGTTGGGCAATAAATGCTGGCCAGCCAGTGACGCCCATGTCCCATGAATGAATTTAAAAAAACTGCTGCCTCACAGCGCCAGGCACCCGTGTTCGATTCCAGCCTTGGGTGACTGTGCGGAATTTGCACATTCTTACCGTGTCTGCGTGGGTTTCCTCCGGGTGCTCCGGTTTCCTGCCACACTCTAAAGATGTGCAGGTTAGGTGGATTGACCATGCTAAATTGCCCCTTAGTGTCCCAAGATGAGTAGGTCAGTGGGATTGGTGGCTAAATGCATGTGGTTATGGGGATAGTGTCTGGGTAAGATGCTGGGCGGGACTTGCTCGGTGTGAGATCGTAAATTCCCGCCTGAGGCCAACGGAGATTTCCGTCCTGGGAACTTGGTCGCTGTATCAGAGACAGTTGCTGGAATTTTACCGGCACGCCCAATTCCGGGGCTGGGCGAGACTTGGAGAACGGCACTCTCCGTTGGCCTCGGGTGGGATCGTACGAAATGCGGGCGGACGTATTCCGTCCAGTCAGTGCAGAGTCAATGTGCCAAATGGCCTGCTTCTACACTGTCGGGATTCTATGACTTCCTCAGGGCGATCTCAAGGAGAAAGATCAGCCTTGATTGTATTGAAGGGGGGAGCAGGCTCAAAAGGGCCGAGCGGCTCACTCCTATTTCTTTTGAGGGAAGTGCCAAAAGCAGAGGGCTGATTGAACCGGCCGAGATTAGAAGAAGAAAGCGAGGGGGAAACCCTCACGCCTTCTCTGATTGCTGAACTGCATCTGTAGTCGTTCTGACTCGGAGTGAATGCTGTTGAAAGACTGGAAGCAAATTGATGCTTTAAATTGCCACTGTTCATAAATAATTGGAGTTTGGTGTCAGTCTGCTGCTGAGGTATGACCAATGATACCTTGTAGCAGGCAGAGCAACCACAAAGAGAATTTGTTCCAAATCAACAAAGAGCCCCTCTCTTAATGGTAACCATAGCAATGATATTGTTCAAATGTCCGCTGTCTATGTCCCGAGCTTCAAGCTGATTAATTTGGGTGACTATATTCCCAAGCTGTGTATAAATATGTACCAATGAGAGGAATTTCCACAGGCATTTTTCCAGAAGATAAATGGTGATCCACAGCGCATCGGACCTCTCGCACCATTTCACCCGGGTCTCTGTTGATGTTATGGTACATGTTTGATGAGGAGAGACCTCTGTCTAGATTCCTGGCAGGCATGTTTACTGAGATGTCTGGTGTGAATGGAATGGTAAGGCAGTAATTTCTGTGGCACCCATGTGATGTTACATTGCGCGCAGTGTTCAGAGAAGAATCATAGAATACCTACAGTGCAGAAGGAGGCCATTCGGCCCTTTGAGTCTGCGCCGACCACAATCCCACCCCAGGCCCTATCCCTGTAACCCCATACATTTACCGCAGCTAGTCCCCCTGACATTAAGGGGCAATTTAGCACGGCCAATCCACCTAACCCGCACATCTTTGGAGTGTGGGAGGAAACCGGAGCACCTGGAGGAAACCCACGCAGACACAGGGAGAGTGTGCAAACTCCACATAGACAGTGACCCAAGCTGGGATCGAACTCGGGTCCCTTTGGCACTGTGAGGCAGCAGTGCTAACCACTGTGCCACCCATATAGTTATGAATTTTGTAAAATTGTTATGTTTCAGAAGTGCGTCTTTAAGTTTACATTAAAATGTGACTTTCCTGACAGTAAGTACCATGGCAAGGCCAAGGGAGGTTTCCTTCTGCGAGCCTGGCCCGCCCCATAAAATTCTGACCTATGAGTCTCCAAAGTCTCAGAAAACTTTTAAGAATGTCAGGTTATAAACAACTTTACTTTAAACTGCCCATTTACATCCAAGTTGAAAGAGAGCTGGGCTCTCAAGAATAGCTCATTAGCATCTCCACCTGGATACAAGGCCCATGTGATTCACGTAGCTATGAGGAAGGTTGCAGAGGAAGCCAGTGTAAAGATCACCTGACAGATTTTCTTCGTATATCACTGAATATCATGCACGTGATTTTGATTCTGTCTTGAACCCAGAGAGAGGGAGTGGCTAGAAACCTAAAAGTCTATAAGACCAAAAGATAATTAGGCCATTTGGTCCATCGCGTCTTCTCCACTATTCAATCATGGCTGAGATGATTCTCATCCCCATTCTCCTGCTTTCTCCCTTGATCCCATTATTGATCAAGAAACTATCTATCTCTAAAGGTACTCAATCCAATTCCCTTTCGAATACTTTGATCGAACCGACCACCCCCTCGGGACGTGCATTCACAACTCCAACCACGCTCTGGGTAATAAAAAACCTTTCCTCACCTTGACAATGTTTACAGACAAGGTAAACCTCAGCAAGATAAGGCCCCTCATCTTAAGAAAGTAAAACATGGATTGTGACCAACTATAATTGGCACCTGGAGAGAAAGGTCACCTCCCAATAAGCAAATTGCTTCTTTTTTTATTCATTCATAGGATGTGGGCATTGCTAGTTTGGAGGCCAGCATTTATTGCCCATCGCTGGGGCCTTTTAAGAGTCAACTACACTCCTGCATCGAGTCTGCACCAACCCCACCCAGGCCCTATCCCCTTAACCCCATGTCTTTACCCTGCTAACCCCACTGACACTAGGGTCAATTTAGCATGGCCAATCAACCTAACCTGCACATCTTTCGACTGTGGGAGGAAACAGGAGCACCTGGAGGAAACCCACGCAGACATGGGGAGAATGTGCAGACTCCGCGCACACAGTCACCCAAGTCGGGAATTGAACCCAGGTCCCTGGCACTGTCAGGTAGCATTGCTAACCACTGTGCCGTGTAGGCCAGAGCAGGTAAGGAGGGCAGATTTCCTTCCCTAAAGGACATTAAGAAGTCTCACAACACCAGGTTAAAGTCCAACAGGTTTATTTGGTGGCATGAGCTTTCGGAGCGCTGCTCCTTCATCAGGTGAGTGGAGAATTTGGTTCACAAACAGGACATATATAGACACAGATTCAATTACAAGATAAGGGTTGGAATGCGAGTCTTAGAACATCGAACATAGAACATAGAAAAGCTACAGCACAAACAGGCCCTTCGGCCCACAAGTTGTGCCGAACATGTCCCTACCTACTAGGTCTACGTATAACCCTCTATCTTACTAACTTCCATGAACTTATCCAAAAGTCTCTTAAGAGACCCTATCAAATCCGCCTCCACCACCACTACTGGCAGCCGATTCCACACACCCACCACCCTCTGAGTAAAAAACTTACCCCTAACATCTCCTCTGTACCTACTCCCCAGCATCCTAAACCTGTGACCTCTTGTGGCAACCATTCCAGTCCTGGGTAAAAGCCTCTGAGAATCCACTCCATCAATACCTCTCAACGTCTTATACACCTCTATCAGGTCACCTCTCATCCTTCGCCTCTCCAAGGAGAAAAGACCGAGCTCTCTCAACCTATCCTCATAAGGCATGCCATCTAATCCAGGCAACATCCTTGAAAATCTCCTCTGCACCCTTTCTATGGCTTCCACATCCTTTCTGTAATGAGACAACCAGAACTGGGCACAGTACTCCAGGTGGGGTCTGACCAGGATCCTATACAGCTGCAGCATTATCTCCCGATTTCTAAACTCAATTCCTCTATTGATGAAGGCCAGTATTCCATACGCCCTCTTAATTACAGCCTCTACCTGCGACGCTGCTTTGAGCGTCCTATGAACCCGGACCCCAAGATCCTTCTGATCTTCCACACTGCCAAGCGTGTTACCCTTAAAATGATATTCTTTCATCCTATTCGACCTGCCAAAATGAACCACCACACACTTATCTGGGTTGAAGTCCATCTGCCACTTCTCCGGCCAGTCTTGCATCTTATCCATGTCTTGCTGCAACTGCTGACATCCCTCTACACTATCCACAACTCCACCAACCTTTGTGTCATCAGCAAACTTGCCAACCCATCCTTTCACTTCCTCATCCAGGTCATAAAAATCACAAAGAGCAAGGGTCCCAGAACAGATCCCTGGGGCACTCCACTGGTGACCGACCTCCATGCTGAAAAAGACCCATCTACAACCACTCTTTGCCTTCTGTGGGCAAGCCAGTTCTGAATCCACAAAGCAATGTCCCCTTGTATCCCATGCCCCTTCACTTTCTCAATAAGCCTTGCATGGGGCACCTTATCAAATGCCTTGCTGAAATCCATATAAACCACATCTACCGCTCTTCCCTCGTCTATGTCTAGTTACATCTTCAAAAAATTCAATTAGGTTCGTACAAAGAACAAAGAACAGTACAGCACAGGAAACAGGCCCTTCGGCCCTCCAAGCCTGTGCCGCTCCTTGGTCCAACTAGACCAATCGTTTGTATCCCTCCATTCCCAGGCTGCTCATGTGACTATCCAGGTAAGTCTTAAACGAGGTCAGCATGCCTGCCTCCATCACCCTACTTGGCAGTGCATTCCAGGCCCCCACCACCCTCTGTGCAAAAAACATCCCTCTAATATCTGAGTTATACTTCGAACCTCTCACCTTGAGCCCATGACCCCTCGTGAACGTCACTTCTGATCTGGGAAAAAGCTTCCCACCATTCACCCTATCTATCCCCTTCATAATCTTGTACACCTCTATTAGATCTCCCCTCATTCTCCGTCTTTCCAGGGAGAACAACCCCAGTTTACCCAATCTCTCCTCATAGCTAAGACCCTCCATACCAGGCAACATCCTGGTAAACCTTCTCTGCACTCTCTCCAATGCCTCCACGTACTTCTGGTAGTGCGGCGACCAGAACTGGACGCAGTACTCCAAATGTGGCCTAACCAGCGTTCTATACAGCTGCATCATCAGACTCCAGCTTTTATTCTCTATACCCCATCCTATAAAGGCAAGCATACCATATGCCTTCTTCACCACCTTCTCCACCTGTGTTGCCACCTTCAAGGATTTGTGGACTTGCACACCTAGGTCCCTCTGTGTTTCTATACTCCTGATGACTCTGCCATTTATTGTATAACTCCTCCCTACATTATTTCTTCCAAAATGCATCACTTCGCATTTATCCGGATTAAACTCCATCTGCCACCTCTCCGCCCAATTTTCCAGCCTATCTATATCCTGCTGTATTGCCCGACAATGCTCTTCGCTATCCGCAAGTCCAGCCATCTTCGTGTCATCTGCAAACTTGCTGATTACACCAGTTGTACCTTCTTCCAAATAATTTATATATATCACAAATAGCAGAGGTCCCGTAAGGCATGATCTGCCTTGGACAAAGCCGTGCTGGCTATTTCTGATCATACTATTCCTCTCCAGATGTTCATAAATCCTGCCTCTCAGGATCTTCTCCATCAACTTACCAACCACTGAGGTTAGACTCACCGGTCTATAATTTCCTGGGCTATCTCTTCTCCCTTTCGTGAATAACGGAACCATATCCGCAATTCTCAAATCCTCCGGAACCTCTCCCGTCTCCATTGATGATGCAAAGATCATCGCCAGAGGCTCAGCAATCTCTTCCCTCGCCTCCCACAGTAACCTGGGGTACATCCCAGCCGGTCCCAGTGATTTATCTAACTTGATGCTTTTCAAAAGCTCCAACACATCCTCTCCCCTAATGTCCACATGCTCAATCTTCTCAGTCCACTGCAAGTCTGCACTGCAACTTAACATAGTAGGTACAGTTGAGTCTTAACCAAGTCTTTACAGGTGCAGACAATGCAAGTGGAGAGAGGGTTAAGCACAGGTTAAAGAGGTGTGAATTGTCTCAAGCCAGGACAGTTAGTGAGATTTTGCAAGCCCAAGCAAGTCGTGGGGATTATGGATAGTGTGACATGAACCCAAGATCCCGGTTGAGGCCATCCTCATGTGTGCAGAACTTGGCTATCAGTTTCTGATCGGCGATTCTGAGTTGTCGTGTGCTGTGAAGGCTGCTGTGGAGAACGCTTACCTGAAGATCAGAGGCCGAATACCCGTGACTGCTGAAGTGTTCCCCGACAGGAAGGGAACACTCTTGCCTGGTGATTGTTGAGCGGTGTCTATTCATCCTTTGTCATTGCATTAGTATGTGCAGTTGCAGGGACAGCTCATCGAGAATGATTTTCCACGTGTCCTCTTGATGGAATGCCTCACCCACCAGCAGCACCTAATGAGAAGATGAAGGTGCGATACCCAAGAGTGAAAGTTCTGGGCACCATGCCCAAATGTTAGCATTATGTTACAACTGGACATTGGTAAGGCCACATTTGGAATACTGGTCACCTTGCTTTCGGAAGGATGTTATTAAATTGGGGTGGCACGATGGCGCAGTGGTTAGCACTACTGCCTCACAGCACCAGGGACCTGGGTTCGATTCTTGGCTTGGGTCACTGTCTGTGCGGAGTCTGCACGTTCTCCCCGTGTCTGCGTGGGTTTCCTCCGGGTGCTCCAGTTTCCTCCCACAGTCTGAAAGACGTGCTGGTTAGGTGCATTAACCCGAACAGGTGCCAGAATGTGGTGACTAGGGGAATTTCACAGTAACTTCATTGCAGTGTTAATGTAAGCTTTATTTGTGACTAATAAATAAACTTTAACTTTAGCTTTAAAGGGTGCAAAAGTGATTTACAAGGATGTTACCGAGTCTGGAAGGTTTGACTGATATGGAGAGGCTGGATAGGCTGGGACTTTTTTCCCTGGAGCCGAGGAGGATGAGGGGTAAATTAATAGAGGTTTACAAAATCATGAGAGGCATTGATAAGATGAATAGCCAATGTCTTTTCCCCAGGGTAGGGGAGTCCAAAACTAGAGGGCATAGGTTTAAGGTGTGAGGGGAAAGATTTAAAAGGGACCTGAGGGGCAACGTTTTCACACAGAGGGTGGTGCGTGTTTGGAATGAGCTGCCAGAGGAGGGGTAGAGGTGGGTACAATTACAACATTTAAAAGACATTTGGACAGGTACATGGGTGGGAAAGGTTTCGCGGGATATGGGCCAAACGCAGGCAAATGGGACTAGTTCAGTTTAGGAAACCTGGTCAGCATGGACAAGTTGGGCTGAAAGGCCTGTTTCCAAGCTGTATATCTCTATGACTCACTGGGTAGGATTATCCGGCCGCGCTTGCACCGAAACCAGAAAATCCCGCCCGAGGTCAACAGACCTTTCCATGGTCCGCCCCTCGCCCGCGATGATTCCTGTGGTTGGTTGGTCACCAGTGGTGTGCCCCAGGGATCTGTTCTGGGACCCTTGCTATTTGTCATTTTCATAAATGACCCGGATGAGGAAGTGGAGGGATGGGTTGGTAAGTTTGCCGACAACACGAAGGTTGGTGGGGCTGTGGATAGGTTGGAGGGATGTCAGAAGTTACAGAGGGACATAGATAGGAGGCAAGACTGGGCAGAGAAGTGGCAGATGGACTTCAACCCAGATAAATGCGTCGTGGTCCATTTTGGCAGGTCAAATGGGATGAAGGAGTACAATATAAAGGGAAAGACTCTTAGTACGGTAGAGGATCAGAAGGACCTTGGGGTCCGGGTCCATAGGACTCTAAAATCGGCCCCGCAGGTGGAGGAGGTGGTTAAGAAGGTATATGGTGTGCTGGCCTTTATCAATCGAGGGATTGAGTTTAGGAGTCCAGGGATAATGATGCAGCTATATAAGACCCTCGTCAGACCCCACTTGGAGTACTGTGCTCAGTTCTGGTCGCCTCATTACAGGAAGGATGTGGAAAAGATTAAAAGGGTGCAGAGGCGATTTACAAGGATGTTGCCTGGATTGAGTGGCATGCCTTATGAGGATAGGCTGAGAGAGCTCGGTCTTTTCTCCTTGGAGAGACGTAGGATGAGAGGAGACCTCATAGAGGTATAGAAGATGTTGAGAGGCATAGATCGGGTGGACTCTCAGAGGCTTTTTCCCAGGGTGGAAACGGCTGCTACGAGAGGACACAGGGGGGTAGGTACAGGGGAAATGTTAGGGGTAAATTTTTCACACAGAGGGTGGTGGGCGAGTGGAATTGGCTGCAGTCAGTGGTGGTGGAGGCAAACTCAATAGGGTCTTTTAAGAGACTCCTGGATGAGTACATAGGACTTAATAGGATGGAGGGTTATAGGTAGGCCTAAAAGGTAGAGATAAGTTCGGCACAACTTGTGGGGCCGAAGGGCCTGTTTTGTGCTGTAGTTTTCTATGTTTCTATGTTTCTAATGGGAAAATTTGTCCCTGTGACTCTTGGCACTGCATGCACTGGTGTCACAAGTAGGCTTACATTAACACTGCAATGAAGTTACTGTGAAAATCCCGTCGTCGCCACAGCCCGGCGTCTGTTTGGGTACACTGAGGGAGAATTTAGCATGGCCAATGCACCTAACCTGCACATCTTTGGACTGTGGGAGGAAACCGGAGCACCCGGAGGAAACCCACGCAGACACAGGGAGAACGTGTAGACTCCACACAGGCAGTGACCCAAGCCGGGAATCGAACCCGGGTCCCTGGCACTGTAAGGCACTGTGCCACCATGCCGTCCTAACAGAACAACAGAACTATATAAAAGCAAGTTACTGCGGATGCTGGAATCTGAAACCAAAAGAGAAAACGCTGGAAAACCTCAGCAGGTCTGGCAGCTTTGACAGCTTGGACTCGAAACGTCAGCTCTTTTCTCTCCTTACAGATGCTGCCAGACCTGCTGAGATTTTCCAGCATTTTCCCTTTTCATCTGAGAACAACAGAACTGTCCGTTACATATTACTGGGCATGCAAATTTCAGAATAACTGCGCCCATGGTGCTAAAAAAGAACACATAAGAATGGAAATTATAGTCATTTCTGAGTCAATTATGCGGGTTATGTAAGCCATCACAGAGGGGTGATTAAAAATCTACAAAGATAACACACACCATTCTCCTCATTTTCCCACATCCTTTTGCAAACATAATCAGGAGAAAAATGTCAAAGAGGGATATTTTGCTTTGTTTTTATACATGAGCTTGCTTAAGAGTTTATTATATTTGACTGTTGGGCTCTCGGTAAACTTACTGATGATAATAAGGAGCGATTTTGCAAACAGTAAAGTCACACTATTGACTCCCTGAAACTCCAGCATATTTGCACTGTGAGTGGCGCACACTTGTTCATTGAGATTAACAAACACAGTTGGAAATGCTGTGGCTGGAGCTCGCACAGTTGTTTATCAGACCTTTACAACTCATCAGAATCCCATGAACACACTGGCACCATTCAATTATCGCCACTTTTCAAGAGCCTTAGCAAAACATCTGACGCCCGTGTAAATAGACAAATTTCAAAACTGCTTTTGTTTGGCTTGCGGAGGTAATGTTGCCTTTTGCTCAAATTTGTTCTGGGAAACTAATCGCACTCTGATAAAGCCAACTGCAAATATGGGCAAGATCCACATCCACATGTCAAAGTTTGCACAGCCCGACCAAGGGTACATATCTTGCATTAACTTTGGGGGTCTCGCCATTCAGAGTCTGCTTAGGCCTTCGCCAACATGCCTCAGGTCTCCGCAGCCCAACAAAATGCAGACTGGCACACGAAAAGAGGGCAGAAATTGACACAGGGCTAGCATCGAGGTATCCCAACTGAGAAAGAGAGCCAAATTTCAGTAACAAGGCCGCTGAAGCAATCTCTGAATGTAAGGCTCATCCCACCAGTCTAGAGTATCTTACTAGATGAATGATACATAAGTTCCCAACCATCGATTCCATCTACACTTCTAGAGTGACTTACTAGGGACTTACTAGGGGCAGCAAGGTGGCACAGTGGTTAGCACTGCTGCTTCACAGCGCCAGGCACTTGGGTTCAATTCCCGCTTGGGTCACTGTCTGTGTGGAGTTTGCACATTCTCCCCGTGTCTGTTTGGGTTTCCTCCGGGTGCTCTGGTTTCCTTCCACAATCTGAAAGATATGCTGGTTAGGTGCATTGACCCGAACAGGCGCTGGACTGTGGCGACCAGGGGAATTTCACAGTAACTTCATTGCAGTGTTAATGTAAGCCTTATTTGTGACTAATAAGTAAACTTTAACTTTAACTTTAGATGAGTGATACGTAAGTTCCCAACCATCAATTCCTTCTACACTTCCCGCTGCCTCAGAAAAGCAGCCAGCATAATCAGACACACCACATGTCTCAGACATACTCTCTTCAGAATTGAACCCGGCTCCCCGGTGCGGTGAGGCAGCAGTGCTAACCACTGTGCCACTGTGCCACCCCAAACTGACGGTTCGGCCAGGATGGATTAGATAAATGGGGTGGAAGAGGTGGAGCAGAATAGGAGGTCAGGGACACATCGGAGATAAGGAGAGAATGACAAACATGTCATGGGCACACGACAAAGCGTTAATGGTAGCACTAAGGACTAAAGAAGTGCTGATCATGGCCAAAGGTAAAATAGCAGAATGTGTTAATGAGAGAAGAAAGATCAGTGCTCAATGAAAGCAAAACTGAGGAACAAGTGACAGATCTGGAGGAGCGGTGGGAGTTTTGCATTGGAATAAACCAAGGAAACAAAAGCCAAAAAGGGATCAAGATGAAGGGGAAAGCAGATACGCGATGTGTATAATTACCTTTCCAGTAAGAAATGATGAATTTTGATTCATTAAGGGGCGGTGAATTTTCCCATCCCGCTCACCACGGGAATCGTAGCAGGCAGGGGACGGATCATGCAAAGGTCCATTGACCTCGAGTGGGATTTTCCAGTATTGGGGCGAGCGTGGCTGGAAAATCCCATCCACAAACTTTGAATGCAGCAGATTTTATATCTTTAAGAACAGTGAGGGAGAAGGGAATTATGCAATCATTCTACAGCTCCTTTTGCCAAATTTCTCCCCTGTTGTTGTGAATGTAGCCAACTCTTAGTTTGGTTGTTTGGATGCACACACATTTCTCAAGTGTTATCCCAGAGTTTGAGCCTAACCATAAGAACTGGGAGAAGGAGTAGGCCATTTGGCCCCTCGAGCCTGCTCTGCCATTCAATAAGATCATGGCTGATCTTTTCATGGACTCAGCTCCACTTACCTGCCCGCTCACCATAACCCTTAATTCCTTTACTGTTCAAATATTTATCTGTTCTTGCCTTAAAAACATGCAATGAGGGAGCCTTAACTGCTTCACTGGGCAGGGAATTCCACAGATTCACAATCCTTTGTTTGAAGAAGTTCCTCCTCAACTCAGTCCTAAATCTGCTCCCCCTTATTTTGAGGCTATGCCCCCTAGTTCTAGTTTCACCCGCCAGTGGAAACAACTTCCTTGCTTCTATCAACTCATGATGTGGAGATGCCGGCGTTGGACTGGGGTAAACACAGTAAGAAGTTTAACAACACCAGGTTAAAGTCCAACAGGTTTATTTGGTAGCAAAAGCCACACAAGCTTTCGGAGCTCCAAGCCCCTTCTTCAGGTGAGTGGGAATTCTGTTCACAAACAGGGCATATAAAGACACAGACTCAATTTACATGAATAATGGTTGGAATGCGAATACTTACAGCTAATCAAGTCTTCAAGATACAAACAACGTGAGTTTGTTTGTATCCTGTTGGACTTTAACCTGGTGTTGTTAAACTTCTTACTCTATCAACCCAGCCAGAAAGGGTTTGTCGTTAATTTTCTGTAACTATTTTGTAAATTCATTCATGGGATGTGGGCGTCACTGGCTGGGCCAACGTTTGTTGCCCATCCCTAGTTACCCTTGAACTGAGTGACTTTCTTGGCCATTTCAGGGGACATTTAAGAGTCAACCACATTGCTGTGGAGTCACATGTAGGCCACACCAGGTAAGGACGGCAGATTTCCTTCCCTAAAGAACATCAGTGAAATAGATGAGTTTTTCTCACAATCAACAATGGTTTTCTGGTCATCATTAGATTTATTCCAAGTTCCTACTGAATTTCAGTTTGGAGGGATTTGAATTCCAGAGGTGTTTTTTCAAGATGGTGCCGGAGTGTGGCGACTTCTTGCGAGTTGTCCCCAACCTACCCTCTAATTCTATCTCTTACTCTCGTTCTATGCTTTAAAACTGTACTCTTAACTCTTTTGAACTGTGTAATAAAGTCTATATTCTGCATCGTCTTCTTTCCTTGTCCCTATGTACTCTATGAACAGTATGCTTTGTCTGTACAGTGCGCAAGAAACAATACTTTTCACTGCATCCCAATACATGTGACAATAATAATAAATCAAATCTAATATCACCCTATCTGTAACTGCAACACTATATTCTGCATCCCCTCCGTTCCTTCTCCCCTATGTACTCTATGAATGGTATGCTTTGTCTGTATAGCACGCAAAATACAATACTTTTCACTGTATTCCAACACATTTGACAATAATAATAAATTAGATCAAATCAAATCGATTACCCTGCATCTCTGGATTACTAGTCTAGTGACAATACCACTACACCATCACCTCCCCCTCTCATCTCACGGTGAAGCATTAGATCCAATATATCCCATACCCCCTTGTAACTCTGTGTGGCAATGCGTGTCTGGTGATAATATGGAGGTGCTACCAGCCTGTGCAAGTAAATATTGGGAGAAATACAAGACAGGCAGAAGATTCACTATCACAAATCCTCAAGACCTACTGCATAACCTCTTGAATCAATAGTCCAGTATTATAATCACTATATCGAGAATCATAGAATCCCTACAGTGCAGAAGGAGACCATTTGACCCATCAAGCCTGCACCAACAGAGCACACTACCCAGTCCCTATCCCTGTGACCCCGTGCATTTACCCTGCTAATCGCCCTGACACTAAAGGGCAATTTTGCATGGCCAATCTACCTAACTCATACACCTTTGCACATTAAGGGGCAATTTAGCATGGCCAATCACCCTAACCTGTACCAGCAGTGGCACAGTGGTTAGCAAAGCTGCCCCACAGCGCCAAGGACCTGGGTTCAATTCCAGCCTTGGAGTCACTTGGGTCACTCCACACAAACTGTCTGTGTGGAGCTTGCATGTTCTCCCCATGTCTGCGTGGGCTTCCTCCAGGTGCTCTGGTTTCCTCCCACAGTCAAAAGATGTTCGAGTTAGGTTGATTGGCCATGCTAAATTGACCCTTTGTGTTAGGGGGAATAGCAGGGTAAATACATAGGGTTAAGGGATAGGGCCTGGTGGGATTGTGGTCGATGGAGACTTGATGGGCTGAATGGCCTCCTTCTGCGCTGTAGGATTCTATGATTCTATGACCTTTGGACTGTGGGAGGAAACCGGAGCAACCAAAGGAAACCCACGCAGACACAGGGAGAACTTGCAAACTCCACACAAATTCCCTGGAATTATGAGGCAGCAGTGCCCAGCACTGTGCCACCAAACGGCACTTGGATAATTTTTCTAGAAATCACCTCAGGACCCAGAGTCCTAAGGACAGACACCATTTTGTCACTACACAAATCAGCAAAACAAAAATGGTGTCAGTGATGTGCTGTTCTGCTTGTCTGGTGGTAAAGTTATGGCACAAACACATCCCTTCTGGTTTTCTCTTCAGGATTTGTAGCATTTTTTTCTGTTTTGTTTTATTATTGATTATCTTATTGGCCTAGGTATGATCATGTTTGGTTAAGCTACGTGTGCTAATGCTAGTTTATGTGATCAGAGGTATCATATTTCAGATATTTAATTTGTCCTCAGTTTACTTCAGCATCTTGCTTAACCCCTTGAAGTTAGTCTTTGGACACTGGTGACTGTGTGGCCAAATTCCCCCCCAACTCCATTTTCAAGTTTGCTGATGACACCACCGTAGTGGGTCGGATCTCAAACAATGACGAGATGGAGTACAGGAAAGAGATAGAGAATCTGGTGAACTGGTGTGACATCAATAATCTCCCCATCAATGTCAACAAAACGAAGGAGATTGTCATCGACTTCAGGAAGCGTAGTGGAGAACATGCTCCTGTCTACATCAATGGGGACAAAGTAGAAATAGTCAAGAGCTTCAGGTTTTTAGGTGTCCAGATCACCAACAACCTGTCCTGGGACCTCCATGCCAACGTTATAATTAAGAAAGCCCACCATCGCCTCTACTTTCTCAAGAGAATAAGCAAATTTGGCATGTCCATTATGACTCTCACCAACTTTTACAGATGCAGCATAGAAAGCATTCTTTCTGGTTGTATCATAGCCTGGTATGGCCCCTGCTCTGCCCAAGACTGCAAAGAACTACAAAGGGCTGCGAACGTAGCCCAGTCTATCGTTCAAACCAGTTTCCAACCCATTGACACTGTCGGCATTTCCCGCTGCCTCGGAAAAGCAGCCAGCATAATCAAGGACCCCACGCACCCCAGACATTCTCTCTTCCACCTTCTTCCGTCGGGTAAAAAGATACAAAAATCTGAGAACACCTATCAACCGACTCAAGAACAGCTTCTTCCCTGCTGCCATCAGACTTTTGAATGGACCTACCTCGCAATAAGTTGATCTTTCTCGACACCCTAACTAAGACTGTAACACTACATTCTGCACCCTTTCCTTTCCTTCTCTATGAACGGTATGCTGTCTGTATAGCGCACAAGAGACAATACTTTTCAATGTATACTAATACATGTGACAATCATAAATTAAATCAAATCAAATTAAATCAAATCTGGCTCCTTGTACTTTTGGATCCCAGTGTCAAACTTGGCCATTGTGTTACCTCTGTTGCCCCAAGACTTTCAATTCTTCTGTTATCTGTACTAGCTTTAACATGTATGACCTGGTTCAGATGTGTGCTGCCTCCCATGGCCTCCCAAATACCCTGGAATGTTACATTTACTAAATGGACTTTAAACAATTTGGATGTTCCCAATATATATTCCATTGGCTTAAATCCCCCATTAAAATACATTTCCAATTATCACATCCCCATTCTTTCATAAATTAAGCCATTTCATTCCCTATTCTGACTTGGCAGTGAAAGGTGCAAAAAAGTGTTTGCATTTATATAGCGACCTCAGGATGGCTTAAGATGGCTTTATAGAATCATAGAAATCCTACAGCGCAGAAGGAGGGGCTTTCTTCAGACGGCCTTCCTCTGAGCTGAGGGCGCCACAAAATGGAGGGTCCCCATGGAAACCCGATCCTTATCCGAAAAAACAGAAGCTGGTGAGCCATCAGAAGGAAGCCCCTCCGGGGAAGGGTGAATGCTAAGGGGGCGACCTTGGCACATTTCGGTGCACCTATTTATTCATTTTATGGGATGTGGGCGGCGCTGGCTGGGCCCAGTATTTACACTCCATCCCTGACTGCCCTCCATTTCAGTGGGCATTTGAGAGTCAACAACACGGCCGTGGGTCTGGAGTCACATGTAGGCCAGGCCCAGTAATTACAGCATATTTCCTTCCCTAAAGGACATTAAAGTTTAAACTTTAAAGTCCCTTTAGGAAGGAAATCTGCCATCCTTACCTGGTCTGGCCTACATATGACTCCAGACCCACGGCAGTGTGGTTGACTCTCAAATGTCCAGTGAACCAGATGGGTTTTTAATGACAATCGACAATGGTTTCATGGTCATCGTTTGACTTTTAATTCCAGAACTATTTTTTATTGAATTCAAATTTGCCGTGGTGGGATTCAGGTCCCCAGAGCGTCACCCTGGGTCTCTGGATTCTAGTCTAGAGACAATACCACTATGGTACAGCATCCACGGGGACCAGTGACGACTCTCTGGCCTGCCGCCTGTAGGCCGCCACTAAGCTGTTGCCAAACCCCTCACTCGGGGGGGAGGGGGCAGTCCAACACTGCAGAGATCCCTGCTGTGTCGATAATTTTCCCCCAATTT
This sequence comes from Mustelus asterias, assembly GCF_964213995.1. Lineage (NCBI taxonomy): Eukaryota > Metazoa > Chordata > Chondrichthyes > Carcharhiniformes > Triakidae > Mustelus > Mustelus asterias. The sequence continues at coordinate 91,478,851 of NC_135815.1, read as the reverse complement.
GTTATTTGATTGGTCTAATGTGCTCCCTGCTGCTGTCTTGTCTTGTACTTTTAACTGAGGTATGTACGTGTTCTATTCAACCCCCCTTCAGAATACCCATATCTATTCAGTCACCAACGTGTAAGGCTCATGCTGTGTCTGGTTGGTCACTTGGAGAGAAAAAAACCCAAAATGAAGTGAAACGGCTTTGGAGCAGGTTTGACCTTTCCTCCCATTCCCGCTCTGTGTCTTTTGCAATCTCACCTCAGCCTCCATTCTCTAACTAGCTGACCGCGATTAGGAAACATTTAGCAATGTACCCATCAACAACAAATGATGGAAAGAACAGGGGGAAGAATAAGAAAACCCGGAGAACAGAGCGGGGAAAAGACAAGTGATTCAGAGACAACTCCAAAACATTGCGGCTGGAATTCTCCAGTCTCACGCACCCCACTGCCACTGGCATGGGGAATTTGGCGCTCAGCCAAATCTTCCTTCACTGCAGCGGGACTGGAGAATCCCAGCCGTGGTGGGGTTGGAGAGTTCCGGCCTACATACCCGGAAACAAGTAGACCACATGACGGAAGACAGGCCTAAGGATTGTTCTCAGTCAATGCTTAACCTTATATTGACGGGAGACAACGCTTCATGGCATTAACTTCTTCTCTGAAATATTTCTTTCAAAATCTATCACGAAAATGACCACTGTGACATTGGTCTTCGAGATTGGCACAAAATGGGCAATAGTAAATGGGCATGAGTGCGATTAGAGGCTGCCAATTTACAATTACTTTTTTAAGTTTATTTATTAGTTACAAGTCGGCTTACATTAACACTGTAATAAAGTTATTGTGAAAATCCTCCAGTCGCCACACTCCGGCGCCTGTTTGGGTACACTGAGGGTTAATTTAGCACGGCCAATGTATCCTAACCAGCACATCTTTCGGACTGTGGAAGGAAACTGGAGCACCCGGAGGAAACCCACACAGACACAGGGAGAATGTGCAAACTCCACACAGGACAGTAACCCAAGGCCGGAATTGAACCCAGGTCCCTGGTGCTGTGAGGCAGCGGTGCTAACCACTGTGCCACCGTGCCGCCCCTTCTGTGAATTTCCCTTCTGTGCTTGTGGCCAAGAGAAGTTTTAGTTACGAAGAAGAGTGATATTCGACCCTAAACGTTGGAACATTCGCCCGAGGTTCGTACAATCCCACCCAAGGCCAATAGAGAATGCCGTTCTCCGAGCCTCACCCGCCCCTGGAATCGGGGAGGGTGTGCTGGTAAAATTCCATCCGTTGGCCGGAATCTTACCACCAGGGAGATTTTCCCGTTCCGCCGCAGTGAACGGAGATTTGGCTGGCCGCCTAATTCTCCGACTTCGCTGTAGCAGGAGCGTGGCGTGAATGGCAGGTAAGGTTGTGCCTGTTCATGAGTTTCTCTCTTCACAGGAGCTGCCAGGTCTGCTGAGTCTTTTTCCAGAACTTTCAGTTTTTATCCCAGTTTCAGCCCGATAGTTTTTACACGATTTGCATGGGAAGGCATTCCGTCAGTAGTGTATCATAGAATCATAGAATCCCTACAGTACAGAAAGAGGCCATTCGGCCCATCGAGTCTGCACCGACCACAATCCCACCCAGGCCCTACCCCCATATCCCTACATATTTTACCTACTAACCCCTCTAACCTACGCATCTCAGGACCCTAAGGGGCAATTTTAGCATGGCCAATCAACCTAACCCGCACATCTTTGGACTGTGGGAGGAAACCGGAGCACCCGGAGGAAACCCATGCAGACACGAGGAGTATGTGCCATATCCAGTCAGGGAAGGGTCAGAATGAAGTCCGTTGACTCCAGATCAATTTCCAGGCTAGTGTAAAGCCACTCTAGGGCGAATGTAGCCTCTCTCCATTCCTGATGCCAGCGCCAGAAATCTACCGCCTTGCCCGCCATGGAATCGGAGCGGGCGAGAGGCGGACAACGGAAATGTCCATTGATCTCAGGCAGGAATTTCTGGTTTCACTTGAGCGAGGCCATAAAATCCCGCCCCACGTGTAACTGGAAGAAGTGAATCTCCATGTATTCAAAGGAAATGGAGAACATTTAGCTGACATTAACAATAAAAGTTAGATGGGGATGGGCTTTCATCCGAGAGGTGGATAGCAAGAGTTGGGACATTTTCTGCCTTAACCCGCCTTGGGCAAAAGTGTCAGAATTCAATGAAAGAAATCTGGAATTTAAAGCTTCTCTCAGTAATGGTGACAATGCAACTTGCATCGATTGTTGTAAACAAACACCTGGTTCACTCATTGCCCTTTAAGGAAGGAAATCGGCTGTCCTTACCTGGTCTGGCCTATATTTGTGGGTTGATGCACCCCGGACATTCTCTCTTCTACCTTCTTAAGTCAGGAAAAAGATACAAAAGTCTGAGATCACGCACCAAACGACTCAAGAACAGCTTCTTCCCTAGTGCCACCAGACTTTTGAATGGTGCAGAAGGAGGCCATTCAGCCCATCAAGTCTGCACCAACTCTCTGACAGAGCATCATGCCCAGGCCCTATCCCTAACCCAGATATTTACCCAGGTAATCCCCCTAACATACACATCTTGAGACAAAGGGGCAATTTAGCCCGACCAATCCACCTAATTTGCACATCTTTGGAGTGTGGGAGGAAACTGGAGCACCTGGAGGAAACCCACTCAGGAGAATGACCACACACGGTGACCCAGGCCAGGAATTGAACCCGGGTCCTGGCACTGTGAGGCAGCAGTGCTAACCACAGTGCCACCGTGCTTCCCCAAAGTTGAAATCCACTATAGTGCAGAAGGAGGACATTTGACCCATCAGGTCTGCACCGATTCTACGACAGAGCAGCATACCCAAACCCTATACCCATAAACCCATGTACATACCCCGCCAACCCCCCTAACCTACGTGTCAGATTGGTCATGGTCTTATTGAATGGTGGAGTAGGCTCGATGGGCCAAATGTCTTCCTCCTGCTCCTAGTGCTTATGATTTGATGATCACCTCCCCTGTTTATCCGCTGTGCTAACGCTGAACATGCAATCAGCATTCGCACACATGCGTAGCTCTGTTCCATCTTCCAACTGATCTCAGATTAATGCCGACAGCACATAAGTAATATGAGTAACACAGTAAAGAAATTGTACTCTAATTACACAAGCAAAAGCAAGGAAAACAAACGGCTGACTGAGTAGTGGTGAAAAGTAAATATGTACAGTGGCCTATAAGAATAAAACAGACTGTGACAGCCCTGAGTTTACAGAACGGACCAGCTTCACTGTATATAACAAATCTGTGACTATGCTATTGATGGACAGGGTCAACACCCCTTGCCATAAGAGCTCACGTAAATCTATAAACCAATTTGTGAATATTCACCTGAGATCAAGTTGAGAAAATTAAACTATTTATAGGCTACACGTTTTGTCCTTCCCTGTGAGCGGTTATCATTATTGTTGTTTGGCAGGCTGGAATTTGAGTATCGCTGCAAAAGGACAGCAAACCCTGATTGGTGGAGGTGTATTGTCATGGAGAATGCACCAGTTCACGGTGACTGACAGTTAACTGCCAAGCATTGCTTGGAAATTCAAACGAGGCAGCTTGATTCTGATTGGCCAAGGCGCCACCCTGAGGAGTGAACCAGAGATTGGCTGTCACTCATTTTGTTTGGCTGAAACATGCGCAATTCATGTACATGTTCTTTCTGTCCGCAAAGAATGGGGTCCTGTATATTAGTATGTGTAGCGTCCAATACATGGGGCGGCACGGTAGCACAGTGGTTAGCACTGCTGCTTCACAGCTCCAGGGACCTGGGTTCGATTCCCGGCTTGGGTCACTGTTTGTGTGGAGTTTGCACATTCTCCTTGTGTCTGCGTGGGTTTCCTCCGGGTGCTCCGGTTTCCTCCCACAGTCCAAAGATGTGCAGGTTAGGTTGATTGGCCATGATAACATTGCCTCTTAGTTTCCTGAGATGTGTAGGTTAGAGGGATTAGTGGGTAAATATGTAGGGATATGGGGGTAGGTCCTGGGCGGGATTGTGGTTGGTGCAGACTCGATGGGCCGAATGGCCTCTTTCTGTACTGTAGGGTTTCTATGTCTATGTCTTTCTAATACATGAAAATGCACCACACTGCAAGCCTGACTGACAATCATAGTCCATTTGTCAACCAATCAGCATTCTGTCCTCATAAAGTATAAAGTTGTTGCTTCCCCTGTATTCTTACAAAATTCCTGATGAGTGCAAGATGAAAAGCTTCCACAGAATGACCAGGATTTAACGACCTCACTCGGGCGAAGCTCGTAAAATCACACCCGAGGCCAATGGAATTTCGTTCTGCAAGTAAAATTTCGCAAATGTCTTTTATCAGCCAGATTATCATTGTGTAATAATTGGAAGAAGTGATGCATTAGGTCAGCCTCAACTAATACCCGAGAACTTAGAATATTTGGAATAAGTGTATTCCTAGAGATTTCATCACATTTCATCATTTACATCACACCACATTAGGGGCGGCACGGTGGCACAGTGGTTGGCACTGCTGCCTCACAGCGCCAGGCACCCGGGTTCAATTCCAGGCTCGGGGTCACTGTCTGTGCAAACTCAGCACATTCTCCTCCTGTCTGCATGGGTTCCCTCCGGGTGCTCCGGTTTTCTCCCACACTCCAAAGATGTGCGGGTTAGGTTGATTGGCCATGCTAAATTTACCCAAGTGTCATGGGGATTAGCAGGGTAACTGTGTGGGGTTACGGGAATCGGGCCTGGGTGGGATTGCAGTCGGTACAGATTTGATGGGCCGAATGACTTCCTTCTGTACTGTAGGGGTTCTATCATTCTATTGCATGACACTTGCCCCCAAGCTCCAGCCATTAATTGGCCAAATCAGCCATCTTTGTGACGCTATGTCTTCCCACGGCGACTGGAAAGCAAAAAGACTCATTCCCTGATTGGATGATGCTTGACACTCAGCCGAGCATTTTCCCCCATTTTCAATATATGGTGTAAGAATTCTTTTTTAAAAATGACTTTTTAAAAATGTCCTGATGATTTTTCACCAGGGTTGCAAATCGAAGTGTGGTCAGGATTAATCTTCAATTCCTGGAATCACCACACCAATGCTGGAGGGAAGTCAATGCTCGCAGCACTTGATGCCAATGGAGGCAGCCATTTTTATTTCATTCTGGAAGCCTTCTGAAAAGGAGGCCGAAAGGCTCAAAAACAGCGCTGCCATCAACCATTTCTCTAAGTATGCATTGAATTGGAAGTTCTGAGGCTGTGAGTGTGTGTGTGTCTCTCTCTCTCTCCCTTTCATAGAAGCATAGAATCCATATGGTGCAGAAGGAGGTCATTTGGCCCAATGAGCCTGCACTGACAACAATCCTACCTTATCCCGCAACCCTAGCTAGTCCGCCTGGCCAATCCACCTAACCTGCACATCTTTGGACTGTTGGAGGAAACCAGAGCAGCCAAAGGAAACCCACGCAGACACGAGGAGAACGTGCAGAGTTTGCACAGACAGTGAACCGAGGCTGGAATTGAACCCGGATCCCTGGCGCTGTGAGGCAGCAGTGCTAACCACTGTGCTACCGTGCTGCCCTTTCTCACTTTTCTGTCTCACTTTCCTTCTCTTCATATATCAAGCATAAATTGGCAGCTTAGATACTGAACTGGGCACATTCCTGTTTGTGGTTTAATAAAAAGGCTAATGTGACCAATCCCTTGCTGCTGCCTGGCATTTTAGTGACCTGGCCACCCCAAGTGTTTTGATTGGTGGGAGGCCAGTAACTTCCAAAAAGCAGAGTCAGTACATAACTGACAGGAAGCTTATTGATTTTGTTTAGATATAACCAACCCCCTCCCCCAACCACCTCACTTTCCGATGACACAGTGGCACGGATATTTACATGCACATTGCACAACGGTGGTGAGAGTCCAACTCTCAGGGGTGACGCAGTGGTCAGCACTGCTGCCTCACAGTGCCAGGGACCAGGGTTCAATTCCGGCCTCGGGTCACTGTCTGTGTGGAGTTTGCACGTCCTCCCTGAGTCTGCGTGAGTTTCCTCCGGGTGCTCCAGTTTCCTCCCACAGTCCAAAGATGTGTGGATTCGGTGGATTGGCCATGCTAAATTGACCCTCGTATCAGAGGGTTAGCAGGGTTATGGGTTATATGTGGGATTATGGGAATAGGACCTGGGTGGGATTGCGGTCGGTGCAGACTCGATGGGCTGAATAATCTCCTTCTGCATTGTAGGGATTCTATGATTCTACGATCCTTCAATGGAGGATACCTATCACGCACAACTAGTCAGGCAACAAGTGGTCATAGATATCGAGTGAGAGGAGATATGGAACCCATTTAATGGCACAGTGGCACAATGGTTAGCACTGCTGCCTCACAGCGTCAGGGACCGGGGTTCAATTCCCGGCTTGGGTCACTGTCTGTGTGGAGTCTGCACGTTCTCCCCATGTCTGCGTGGGGTTTCTTCCGGATGCTCCGGTTTCCTCCCACAGTCCGAAAGATGTGCTGGTTAGGCTGCATTGGCCATACTAAATTCTTCCTCAGTGTACCCAAACAGACGCCGGAGTGTGGAGATTAGAGGATTTTCACAGTAACTTCATTGCAGTGTAAGCCTACTTGTGACACTAATAAATAAACTTGAAAAAGCTCTCAGAGGATAAAGCCTTCTCAACTGAGAAAGTAGCTGGGCTCTACGAAGATTAAATTCTGTCAAAATAGAGAGCAAAATCTCCTGAGGAATCACACGTCATGTGCCCTCAGCTACTTCAGATTTTTATTTGATTTGGTTTGCTTTATTATTGTCACGTGTATTGTGATACAGTGAAAAATATTGTTTCTTTTGCGCTGTACAGACAATGCATACCGTTCATGGAGAAGGAAAGGAGAGGGTGCAGAATGTAGTGCCACAGTCATAGCTAGGGTGTAGAGAAAGATCAGCTTAATATATTAACTATTGATTGTATATATTATTACAGATTGGTAGGTCCATTCAAAAGTCTGACAGCAGCAGGGAAGAAGCTGTTCTTGAGTCGGTTGGTACATGACCTCAGACTTTTGCATCTTTTTCCCGACGGAAGAAGGTGGAAGAGAGAATGTCCGAGTTGTGTGGGGTCCTTGATTATGCCGGCTGCTTTTCCCGGGGCAGCGGGAAGTATAGACAGAGTCGATGGATGGGAGGCTGATTTGTGTGATGGACTGGGCTAAGTTCACGATCCTTTGTAGTTTCTTCCAGGGTCACAAAGCAGACCGCTCACCTCCGCATCACGTAACAATTTAATTAGTCATGATAAGAGTTCCCCCCTCCACCCCCCCCCCCCCCCCCCCCCCCCCACCCCCCCGCCATTTATCATACCCAAATTAACAACTGCACTCAGGGCAAATACAACTGGGATGCCTTCTCTGATCGATTATGTGCCCTTTACCAGGACAGAATGGGGACTCCTGCAGATTGCAGGTTTAAAGCTGATTCCTTTTCACACAACACACAGACCAGTCATTCAGTTTTGGCTCCTCCCCGTCACCCCCCCTCCCCCCGTCCCCCCACTCCCTCCACCCCCCTCACCCAAGTTGAAAGATAAACCCTTGCTCTCTGCATACAAAAGCACAGCAGGGCCCAAGCCAAGACAATGGCCTCGGAGCCCAGTTGTCACAGGGCAACTAATTGGGAGACAAAGTCTTTCTGGGCTTTCATTTACACATTGTGTACCTGCACAGTGTTCAATACAGGCTTGAATTTGATGTCTGAATGAATCTTCGCAGCCTGAGTAAACTTGCTTTGTATGCTAAGCAGACCTATCAAGTGTCTGGCGTTTGGAATCAGCTTTGCTCACTTTTGGCGTGAAAAAAAAAGTGACCTATTTAATTGCATCTCTGTCACGAAAGCAAACACAGACCGCTTTTCCGAATGCCTACTCCTGATTCTGGGCTTTCTCCCACTGGAAATACATTTTGGAAAGTCGTAAACGAGCTTCTAATCCTGTTCTAGTCCTCTTATGTTTCATAGAATAGAATTTCGCTTTTGATCTATTATGGGGCGGCACGGTGGCACAGTGGTTAGCACTGCTGCCTCACAGCGCCAGGAATCCGGGTTCGATTCCCGGCTTTGGTCACTGTCTGTGTGGAGTTTGCACATTCTCCCCGTGTCTGCGTGGGATTCCTCCAGTTGCTCCGGTTTCCTCTCACAGTCTTAAAGATGTGTGGGTTCGGTGTATTGACCCGAACACGTGTCGGAATGTGGCGACTAGGGGAATTTCACAGTAATTTCATTGCAGTGTTTATGTAAGCATTACTTGTGACTAATAAATAAACTTTAATTTATAGAATTACTACAGGCCATTCAGCCCATCGGGCCTGCACCAACACCAATCCCACCCAGGCCCTATCCCCGTAAACCCACGTAGTTATCCTAGCTCGTCCCCCTGACACTAAAGGGCAATTTAGCATTGCCAATTCATCAAACTGCACATATTTGGACTGTGGGAGGAAAACAGAGCACCCGGAGGAAACCCACGCAGACACCGGGGAGGATGTACAAACTCCACAAAGACAGTGATCTGAGGCTGCAATTGAACCTGGGTCCCTGGCGCTTTGAGCCAACAGTGCTAACAACTGTGCCACTGTTCCTCCACATAATAGATCAACAGTGAAAAATGTGCTCATTATTAAGCATGATAAGAGCGGAATTATGCCATTGGCTCACAGATCATAGAATCTTCACAGTGCAGACGAAGGCCATTCAGCCCATCATGTGTCTGGCAGAGCACTGCACTCAGGCCCTATCCCTGCCACACCACCCATTTACTAAGATAACCCCCCTAACCTACACACCTTTGAACATTAAAGGGCAATTTAGCATGGCCAATCCATGTGACCCACACATCTGCGGACTGTGGGAGAAAACTGGAGGAAACCCACGCAGACACGGGGAGAACGTGCAGACTCCGCACAGACAGTGACCCGAGACCGGAATCGAACCCGGGTCCCTGGCGCTGTGAGGCAGCGGTGCTAACCACTGTACCACTGAGCCGCCCATTTCCATTGACTTCTGACGCACCTTAGCCTTTGCAATCATGAATCTTATTCACAACATGGTGCTCCCACCTCTCATTAACAAATTAAGATGACAAATTGCTGCAGGTTTTGTTTTCGAGAAGTGTTCTAGATTTACGTTTGGAAAGACAAATATATTTCAGGGCGGCGTTCCGCTAACAAAATCTGAAAGGCAAAAATGTCAGCGAAAAGTCTCAAACAAATTTGAATGAAAGAGAATTAGCAAGGGATCTCTGAATTATTTTCTACCTTGTCAATTTACGCCCCTCCATCTCTTCTCATTTCTGAAGTGCATTGGTTCCTTGTTAGGGTGCAGTTCCACAGCCATCCACTGGGCGCGTTGAAGGCCTCGAAACCAATCTTGATGTCAATGGGCAGCAATTAGCATATTATCGGGCCTGTTCCGACGGCAGGCCTGGATGTCAAAACGCTGCCAACTTTTGGGTGCAGAACCCACCCTCAGCACCTCACTTGCTCAGTCCAATATCTGGGGAAGTAACTATAACAGCTATCCCTTGAGAACGTGACAGAACGCTGGCACAGTGGTTAGCACTGCTGCCTCACAGTTCCAGGGACCTGGGTTCGATTCCCAGCTTGGGTTACTGTCTGTGCGGAGTCTGCACGTCCTCCCCCCTGTCTGTGTGGGTTTCCTCCGGGTGCTCCAGTTTCCTCCAAAAATGTGCGGGTCAGGTTGATTGGCCATGTTAAATTGTCATGGGGATTAGCAGGGAATATGTGGGGTTATGGGGATAGGGCCTGGGTGGGATTGTTGTTGGTGCAGACTCGATGGGCTGAATGGCCTCCTTCTGCACTGCAGAGTTTCACATGGTTACCCTGATAATACTCTGCATCTTGATAGATCTCATTGTGTATATAAGAAATGGTGGGGTCCACACGCGGGTCTCTGTTCCAAATTCAGGCCTGCCAGCCATACCTTATTGGGTTCAGTCACATCGCTCTAAACAGTCTGTGGGCACAATTCTGCCGGCTGTTCATGCTACTCTCCCACTGCCGCGAGGTCAGGGAATTTGGCGGCCAGTCAAATCTCTGTTCACTGCAGCAGGATGTGAAAACCCCCTGGCGCGAATGGTGGTAAGATTCCGGCCTGTATGCCTCACTCTCCCAGGGGTTGGCCCCGACCCAGTGCCCTGTATCCGCCTCTGGAGTTTGGAGAGTGACAACAGAACCCCCTTGTGGCCTGCAGCATTAATAAATGTGCAACGTTACCTCATTTTGTTGCAGCAACTTATTGAACTGGCCTTTCTTCCCTCATTTTCTGTCTGGTGTCTGTGACCCTTTCCTGAAAAGAGAAAGAGGGAAGTTTGAGTGGCACCAGTGGTCTGAAGACAATGACCCTCTCCCCAAATTCCCCTCCAACTCCATTTTCAACTTTGCTGACGACACCACCGTAGTGGGTCGGATCTCAAACAATGATGAGACAGAGTACAGGAATGAGATAGAGAATCTGGTGAACTGGTGCAGCAACAATAATCTCTCTCTCAATGTCAACAAAACGAAGGAGATAGTCATCGACTTCAGGAAGCATAAAGGAGAACATGCCCCTGTCTACATCAACGGGGACAAAGTGAAAATGGCCGAGAGCTTCAATTTTTTAGGTGTCCATGCCAACACTATAGTTAAGAAAGCCGACCAACATCTCTACTTTCTCAGAAGACTAAGGGAATTTGGCATGTCAGCTACGAATCTCATCAACTTTTACAGATGCACCATAGAAAGCATTCTTTCTGGTTGTATCACAGCTTGGTATGTCTCCTGTTCTGCCCAAGACCACAAGGAACTACAAAAGGTTGTCCATCATGCAAACCAGCCTCCCATCCATTGACTCTGTCTACACTTCTCGCTGCCTCAGCAAAGCCGCCAGCATAATTAAGGACCCCACGCACCCCGGACATTCTGTCTTCCACCTTCTTCCGTCAGGAAAAAGATATAAAAGTCTGAGGTCACATACCAACCGACTCAAGAACAGCTTCTTCCCTGCTGCCGTCAGACTTTTGAATGGACCTAGCCTGCATTAAGTTGATCTTTCTCTACATCCTAGCTATGACTGTAACACTACATTCTGCTCCCTCTCCTTTCCTTCTCGATGAACGGTATGCTTTGTCTGTATAGTATGCAAGAAAAAATACTTTTCACTGTATACCAACACATGTGACAACAATAAATCAAATCACCACCAACCCTCCCCCGGAGGCCCAGTCAAAATTGGGCCTCAGGCCTCAGCTGCAGTGAGCCAGCTTTGCTGATAGGTCATCCTGATGTACCTCACCTGGTTGGGGACTGAAGAATTTTGGCTAACTTTGTTGAACTGGTTGAAGCTTGAAACCATCTGGGACAAAGCAGCACATTTGATCCACACCCATCCACACCACCTTAAGCATTCACTCCCTCCACCGATGCACAGTGGCAGCTGTGTGTACCATCTACAAGATGCACTGCAGGTACTTACCAAGGCACCTTCGGCAGCACCTTCCGAACCGGTGACCTCGACCACCTAGAAGGACAAGAGCAGCAGATGAATGGGAATACGGGTGGCACAGTGGTTAGCACTGTTGCCTCACAGTGCCAGGTTCAATTCCAGCCTCGGGTGACTGTCTATGTGGAGTTTGCACGTTCTCCCCGTTTCTGCGTGTGTTTCCTCCGGGTTATCCAGTTTCCTCCCATACTCCAAAGATGTGCGGGTTAGGTTGATTGGCCATGCTAAATTGATCCTAGTGTCAGGGGGATTAGCAGGGTAAATATGTAGAGTTATGGGAGTAGGGCTTGGGTGAGATTGTGGTCGGTGTAGTCTTGATGGGTCGAATGGCCTCCTTCTGCACTGTATGATTCTATGACCACCAACTGTAAGAACCTCCTCCAAGTCACACACCATCCTGACCTGGAACTATATTGTTATTCCTTATCGTCAGGTCAAAATCCTGAAATTCCAACCTTCCATCAGCACTGTGGGTGGACTGCAGCGGTTCAATAAGACAACTCATCACCACCTTCTCAAAGGCAAGGGTTAGACAGGGTAGATTCAGAAAAAAATGTTCCCGATGATGGGGGAGTCCAGAACTAGGTGTCATGGTTTGAGGATAGGGGATAAACATTTTAGAACTGAGGTGAGGAAAACTTTCTTCACCCAGAGAGTGGTGAATGTATGGAATTCACTATCACAGAATGTAGTTGAAACGTTGTGTGATTTCAAGAAGAAATTAGATATAGCTCTAGGGGCTAAGGAAGAAGGAGGGATCAAGGTATTGAGTTTGATGAACAGCCTTGATCATGATGAATGGCAGAGCAGGATTGTGGGGACAAATCATAGAATCCCTACAGTGCAGAAGGAGGCCATTCGGCCCATCGAGTCTGTACGACCACAATCCCACCCAGGCCCTATTCCCATAAACCCTCATATTTACCCACCCAATCCCCCTGTCACTAGGGTTAATGTATAGATGGCCAATCAACCTAACCTGCACATCTTTGGACTGTGGGAATAAACCGGAGCACCCGGAGGAAACCCACGCAGACACGGGAAGAAGGTGCAAACTCCACACAGACAGTGACCTGAGGCCGGAATCGAACCCGGGTCCCTGGCACTGTGAGGCAGCAGTGTGCCGCCGTGCCTCCTCTACTCCTAATACTACACCTAGCCCAACTCTTACCCCTACTTCTGCTTCCAGTTTCTATGTTTCTGGGGGGAATTATCGCATCCCGCCTGCCACGGGAATCGTAGCGAGCGGGAGGGCGGACCATGCAAAGGTCTGTTGACCTTGGGTGGGATTTTTCACTTTTTGGGGTGAGCGTGGCTGGAAAATCCCACCCTCTATGTTTCAATTACAGATGGGTAACAAATGCTGGCCGAGCCAGCGACACCCACATCCCGTGACTGTATTAAAAAAAACAGTTTTGTTCTCGGTTCCCCTCATAACTCATGCTTCACTCAGGTTCTTCATTCTCCGCCAGACTATACAAGTTTTACCTTGTTTGCAAAAAAACATACCAGACCCTCTTTCTAAGCTGCTGCTGTCAGCACTTCAACTTTGTCCAAATTGAAAGTAAAATAAACATCTAGTCTATGGGGCAGATTCTGCAGAGCACCGAGAGAAAAAAAGGTACGTGCTACGGCAACTCCCTGACCTCCACAAAAGACGAGACAAAAGCAATCCCCATTTTCCCATTCTCAGCCGAGCAGACTCCAAATAAACAAGATAAGAAATGAACTTCCTCTCCTACACGTTTGCACAGGCGAGGAGCGAGTGAGCCAGCTTTACAGACACAAGTGGAACGCATCGTTTCAAAGACAAGGCAGCTGGGCCTGACTGTGCTCCCAACCAGGTGTTACGCGGTGCCAATCCTGCAAATTTGTCGCCCATTCATGACTCTAGGTGGTTACAAAGTGCTGACGGTGCAGGAGCGGCAGGGTGGCACACTGGTTAGCACTGCTGCCTCACAGTGTGAGGGACCCGGGTTCGATTCCCGGCTTGGGTCACTAACTGTGTGGAGTCTGCACATTCTCCCCGTGTCTGCATGGGCTTTCTCCAGGATGGGTTAGCACCGAACGGAATCAAATTAAAGAGTGGAAATAAAATATTCAAGACAGGCGAAGAGCCCAACCTATCACACCAGCAAAAAATTTAGACATTGGTAAAGATGTCTAGTCTGACTTAACAGGTTGGATCTTCCGAGGTTAGAATCACAGAATCCTTACAGTGCAGAAGGAGGCCATTCGGCCCATTGAGTCTGCACCGACAACAATCCCACCCAGGATCTATCCCCATAAACCCACGCATTTACCCTAGCTGGACCCCCTGTCAATAAGGGGCAATTTAGCATGGCCTAACTTACACATCTTGGGACACTAAGGGGTAATTTAGCATGGCTAAGCCATCTAACCTGCAGTCTTTGGACTGTGGGAGGAAACCGGAGCACCCGGAGGAAACCCACGCAGACACGAAGAGAATATGCAGACTCCACACAGACAGTGATCCAAGCTGGGAATCGAACTTGGGTCCCTGGCGCTGTGGGGCAGCAGTACTAACCACTGTGCCACCATGCCGTGTTCCCTGTCAGATTGCCATTGCGTTCCCACACGAGAGCCCCAGACTTCCCTCCCGGACGTCCAACCCAGGCCCGCTGAGAAATGCGCAGTGAAGTTGCTCCTGAAGTCCTTCTTCTGTAGTGTGGGATCATCCTCACTCCCCTCCCACCTTTTACAGCTCCAGCTGCTGTATCCCAGTGAGTTTAAAGGCCCCAGCCACTTTGCCAAGCTGGCAGAGAAGGGAAGTGTGCAATGTAAGTGGGTGAGGGGATGAAGTGGTAGGATGGGTTGAGGGGGTGGGTTTGTCGACTGGTGGACATTGGGAGAATCAGCAGTGGAAAGGGTGAGGGACCGATTATGGGGGTTCACTAGTATAGTTATCCAGAAGTTACAACTGGTTTTAATCCTAATTTTTCCCAGATAACTATTTTGCTCGGCAAATATCTGATTCCAAGTGGGAGTTTTTTTAAATTTCAATAGTGTCACAAGTATGTTTACATTAACACCGCAATGATGTTACTGTGAAAACCCCCGAGTCACCACACTCTGGCGCCTGTTTGGAGACACTGAGGGAGAATTTAGCATGGCCAATGCATCTAACCAGCACGCCTTTTGGACTGCGGTAGGAAACTGGAGCACCCGGAGGAAACCCATGCAGACACGGGGAGAACGTGCAGACTCCGCAAAGACAGTGACCCAAGCCGGGAATCGAACGCAAATCCCTGACATTGCGAGGCAGCAAACCAGCCTCCCATCCATTGACTCCATTTACAATTCCAGCTGCCTTGGCAAAGCAGCCAGCATAATTAAGGACCCCACGCACCCCGGACATTCTCTCTTCCACCTTCTTCCATCGGGAAAAAGATACAAAAGTCTGAGGTCATGGACCAACCGACTCAAGAACAGCTTCTTCCCTGCTGCCATCAGACTTTTGAATGGACCTACCTCGCATTAAGTTGATCTTTCTCTACACCCGAGCTATGACTGTAACACTACATTCTGCACTCTCTCCTTTCCTCCTCTCTGAATGGTATGCTTTGTCTGTATACAAGAAACAATACTTTTTACTGTATGTTAATACATGTGACAATAATAAATCAAATCAAATCAAATCTGCAATGCCGATAATTGCCCAATAAGAAGTTGAAACTGACATAGGCTCTTCCCAAGGGAAGTGCGTCTTCCAGAGTACCTCCAGGTATGACCATCTGCTGTACGGAAGGTTCTAGATCAAAGCAAAGGTTAGTCTTGCTTGTTACTGATGCTTGATTGTGCATTGTCATTGTAATGTACATAATCGCTATAATGTTTCCTCAGGATTGGAGGTCCATTCTAAACACCGTCTCCATCACATTCTCCGCATTTGGCAGCTAACCTCAGGAAAGATATATGAGCAGTGGACAGGTGTGGCACTGACGCATCAGAATGTCTTAAAGGATTAAACTCTGAAGAAACCTTGAGTTAAGAAGGTCAAAATTTGATTTGATTTATTATTGTCACATGTATTGGTATACAGTGAAAAGTATTGTTTCTGGCACGCTATACAGACAAAGCATATCATTCATAGGAAAGGAGAGGGTGCAGAATGTAGTGTTACAGTCATAGCTAGGGTGTAGAGAAAGATCAACTTAATATGAGGTAGGTCCATTCAAAAGTCTGACAGCAGCAGGGAAGACGCTGTTCTTGAGTCGGTTGGTACGTGACCTCAGACTTGTGTATCTTTTTCCCAACGGAAGAAGGTGGAAGAAAGAATGTCCGGGGTGTGTGAAGTCCTTAACTGATTTTCTGAGGCAGGGGGAAATGTAGACAGAGTCAATGGATGGGAGGCTGATTTGAGTGATGGATTGGACTGCATATAAAGCTGGTGGGAAAATCCTGAACATGAAGGCATCATCTTCACTTCCAACTTCATCCATGCGTGAGCGAGATCGGGAAGCATTGTTACACAGGATGGGACAATCCACAACTCTGCCCTCAAAAAGCCACAAATTTTTGTTCAATTAGCATTGCTCAGACTAAAATTGATTTCATTTTGTTAGAGCTATCAAGGAATATGGATATATCCCAGCAGGGATAAAGGTACAGATCATACAAACATTGAAAAATAGAAACTAGAAGCAGGAGGAGGCCATTCGGCCCTTCAAACCTGCTCTGCCATTCATTTTGATCATGGCTGATCATCAAATTCAATATCCTGATCCCCCCTTCCCCCGATAAATCCCTTTAGTCCCAAGAGCTATATCTAATTTCTTCTTCAAATCACACAATGTTTTGGCCTCAACTATTTTTTGTGGTAGTGAATTCCGCACATTCACCATTCTGACGAAGGGTCAGCAAGACTCAAAACATTGGCTCTATTCTCTCCCCAAAGATGCTGTCGGACCTGCTGAGATTTTCCAGCATTTTCTGTTATTCTTTCAGATTCCAGCATCCATAGTATTTAGCTTATAATCCTAACAGACTTAGTCTCTCCTCATATGACAGAGCTGCCATCCCAGGAATCAGCCTGGTAAACCTTTGCTGGGCTCCCTCTATAGCAAGGACATCCTTCCTCAGTTAAGGACACCAAAACTGCCCACAATACTCCAGGTATACTCAGTCATGATCTAACTGAATCGTTCGAGAGACTGAATAGTTGAATTGTTTTGATAGATGAGTGAGTATAATGTGGCAAGTATTTAACTTTATCCTTGTTGGCACTGCACGGTCCCTTAAGTGAAACGAGAGAGTGGAGGGAAGGGGGTTTTCACAAACCTTATGCTCACTTCTCTCTTCAGCAAGAGTTATGACAGCAACAGGCATCGGATAAAATTCAGCGTTACAGTGCTCTTGTCGTACTGATAATGACCTTGTCCTCTGAGATAGAAGGCCAGGCAATTGAGACTCCATCATACTCAAGGCTGACACTTCAGTGCACTGCTGCAGGAGTGCTGCAATGTTAGTAGTGCCATCCTTTGAAAGAAGCATGAAACTGAGGCTCTGCCTGGCCCTTTGGGTGGCATGATTCAAAGGAGGGCAGCAAGTTTCTCTGATGTCCAACACCAACACACGTCTGTCAACCAACATCAACTAACCAGAGATTACCTAATCCATTATCCTAACGCAGGGACTGCCAAATGACCTACATTTCAAAAGTTACTGCTTTGGCAGTTCATAAGATCTAGAAGGAGGATTAGCCATTTGGCCCATCGAGTCTGCTGCACCATTCGATCATGGCTGATATGCTCCTCATCCTCATTTTCCTGCCTTCTCCCCATAACCCTTCAACCCATTCCCAATCAAAAATCTGTCTAACTCCTCCTTAAATTTACTCACTGTCCCAGCATCCACCACACTTTGGGACAGCGAATTCCACAGATTCACAACCCTTTGAGAGAAGTAGTTTCTCTTCAATTCTGTTTTAAATTTGCTACCCCTTATCCTAAGACTATAGCCTCTCGTCCTAAAATGCCCCACAAGAGTCATAGAGGTTTACAGCATGGAAACAGACCCTTCGGCCCAACTTGTCCATGCTGCCCTTTTTTTTAAACTCCGAAGCTAATCCCAACTGCCCGCATTTGGCCCATATCCCTCTATACTCATTTTACCCATTTAACTGTCCAAATGCTTTTTAAAAGACAAAATCGTACCCGCCTCTCCTACTACCTCTGGCAGTTTGTTCCAGACACTCACCACTCTCTGTGTGAAAAAATTGCCCCTCTGGACACTTTTGTATCTCTCCCCTCTCACCTTAAACCTATGCCCTCTAGTTTTAGAATCCCCTACCTTTGGGAAAAGATATTGACTCTCTAGCTGATCTATGCCCCTCATTATTTTATAGACCTCTATAAGGTCACCCCTCAGCCTCCTACACTCCAGAGAAAAAAGTCCCAGTCTATCCAGCCTCTCCCTATAACTCAAACCATCAAGTCGCAGTAACATCCTAGTAAATCTTTTCTGCACTCTTTCTAGTTTAATAATATCCTTTCTATAACAGGGTGACCAGAACTATACACTGTATTCCAACTGTGGTCTTACCAATGTCTTGTACAACTTCAACAAATCGTCCCAACTTCTGTATTCAATGTTCTGACCAATGAAACCAAGAATGCCGAATGCCTTCTTCACCACTCTGTCCACCTGTGACTCCACTTTCCACAAGAAGAAACATCCGCTAAATGTCTACTTTATCCATACCTTTTATCATCTTGTGTACCACAATTTGATCTCACCTCATTCTTCTAAATTACAGAGAGTATAGGCCTAAACTGTTCAATCTCTCTTCATACGACAAACCCCTCATCTCTGGAATCAATCTAGTGAACCTCCTCTGAACTGCCTCCAATGCCACTACATCTTTCCTCAAACAAGGGGACCAAAACTGTGCACAATACTCCAGGTGCGGCCTCACCAATGCCTTGTATCATTGCAACAATACTTCCTTACTTTTAAGTGAGAGACTTTGAACTGTTCTGAGGATGTGAAGGGTGCAGTAGGGGCACATTCTTTCGTTCTAAGGTCCCAGGTCTGATCTGGATTTGAATTAACCGTTCCTCAGATCCCTCAGGTCTGTGGCACTGCAATGTTGGCCACTCTTTTGGATTTGAATGCAGTCGCCAGAACATTTCCTGGCAAGCTAAGCAACCCATTTCTATTTTTACAACCATGTGGCCCTCCTTCCCAAAGGACAAATGTATCGACCCATGCAACATTGTAGTTTCCATTGCTGTTGCACTATTTGAGGTTGGTTACCTCAGATAGCTGGACAGTTAGTTTGTGATCGTTTGGACGGCATGGTGACACAGTGGTTGGCACTGCTGCCTCAAAGCGCCAGGGACCTGGGTCCGATTCCCAGCTTGGGTCACTCTCTGTGTGGAGTTTGCACATTCTCCCCGCGTCTGCGTGGGTTTCCTCCTGGTGCTCCGGTTTCCTCCCACAGTCCAAATTTAGGTTGATTGGCCATGCTAAATTGCCCCTTATTGCCCTGGGATGCGTAGGTTAGTGGGATTAGCAGGGCAAATATGTGGGGTTACAGGGATAGGGCCTGGGTGGGATTGTTGTCGGTGCAGACTCGATGGGCCGAATGGCCTTCTTCTGCACTTTAGGCTTCCTATGATATAGACCAAAGCCAACAGTATGGGTTCTATTTCTGTACCGGCTAAGATTATCAATGAAGATTATCAATGAAGATTATCTTCTCAACTTTATTCTTGTCTGAGGTGTACTGCTTCTCAGATTAAATCATAACCAGTCAATTTTCTCTCTCAAAAGGGGAGAGCAGCCAATGGCGACATTTCTTACTGTTGGAAGATTTCCTGATGTGTGAATCTGGCCTTCATTCTTAAAGCAAAGTTTATTTATTACTGTCACAAGTCGGCTTACATTAACACTGCAATGAAGATACAGTGCAAATCCCCTAATCGCCACACTCCGGCGCCTGTCCAGGTACACTGAGGGAGAATTTAGCATGGTCAATGCACCTAACCAGCACATCTTTTGGAAGGTGGGAGGGAACCAGAGCACCCGGAGGAAACCTACGCAGACACGGGGAGAACGTGCAGACTCCACACAGGCGGTGACCCAAGCCAGGAATCGAACCCGTGGCGCTATAAGGCAGCAGTGCTGACCATTGTGTCACTGTGCTACCCTAATTGGGGTTTCTCCATTGCTTTATTTGCTTAAGGGTGAGAGTGGATCCGAACTTATTGACGTTTATCATCCTTTAACTCATTATAAATATTACAGTCTCAGTGTGCAAGGAATCTTTCTTTCATGAATGCCGTACTGAACTGAGATGGATTGAAGGTAAAGTACTGATCTTAGAGTACATACTCTTTATGAATGCTTGTTTATATTTTAATTTTAGGGCTGAACCATCTACTGTCCGTGGCTTTATGATTGTTAACTGCCAGCTTCCCTTTGAAGGTCATATCATTCAAACATTCTTCAGGTTTGCGAAAACTTGCTGCTTTTCCCGTTGTGCAACTTTCCAAATGGAGAAATGGGCTTTTCCGAACATTGGTTCAGGCTATGGCACACTGCAGATTTTCCGCCACGGTTATTTAACTTTGACACTTATGATAAATCATCCGGGTGGTGCTGAAGCTGTTGTAATTGGCCTCGGCGCCCACAGCGAGGGAGGGGATAGATAGGGCATTGTGCCCATTCTTGATTCCTTTCCAGTGATGTGCTAGTCAGGACACGTGTGTGTGTACTGAGTGAGAATAAGAGTTGGGCCTCAGTTCCAATGCTCTCCATTTCTGTTCAGTGACAGCACTCGCTGCCTTAGTTCCACTTATAATATCTATAAACGAAAGTATGCAGCAACATCTCTCGTGATGGCTATTTGTAAGAAAGGGTTATACAAGTTATACAAGTGGCCATTTGAGTAAATGCTGCCTGTGGATCTGTATCCTAATGCTGGGTGAAGGAAAGAGTTGAGGGCATAATTTATTCTGGCTGGGCACAGTGGATTTAGCATTGGACAAATTCATAATTGATGGCACAGTGTTTAGCATTGCTGCCTTACAGCGCCAGGGACCCGGGTTCAATTCCGGTCTCACTATCTGTGCATGGAGCTTCCATGTTTTCCCCATGTCTGCGAAAGGTTTCCTCCGGGTGCTCCGATTTCCTCCCACACTCCAAAGATATAGTGGAAGGTATGCCCCTGTCTACATCAGTGGGGATGAAGTAGAAATGGTCGAGAGCTTCAAATTTTTAGGTGTCCAGATCACCAATGACCTGTCCCGGTCCCCCCATGCCGATGATATAGTTAAGAAAGCTCACCAACGCCTCTACTTTCTCAGGAGCCTGGGAAAATTTGGCATGTCCGCTACAACTCTCACCAACTTTTACAGATGCACCATAGAAAGTATTTTTTCTGGTTGTATCAGAGCTTGGTATGGCTCCTGGTCTGTCCAAGACCAGAAGAAACTACAAAGGGTCGTGAATGAAGCCCAATCCAAGACGCAAACCAGCCTCCCATCCAATAACTCTGTTTACACTTCCAGCTGCCTCGGAACATCGTGGGCCGAAGGGCCTGTTCTGTGCTGTACTGTTCTATGTAAAAGCAGCCACCATAATCAAGGACCCCACGCACCCTGGGCATGCTCTCTTCCAACTTCTTCCGTCGGGAAAAAGATACAAAAGTCTGAGGTCACGTACCAACCGACTCAAGAACAGTTTCTTCCCTGTTGCCATCAGACTTTTGAATGAACCTACCTCGCATTAAATTGATCTTTCTCTACACCCTAGCTATGATTGCAACATTACATTCTACTCCCTCTCATTTCCTTCCCTCTGCACGGTATGCTTTGTCTGTACAGCGCACAAGAAACAATACTTTTCCCTGTATACTAATACATATGACAATAATAAATCAAATCAAATCAATTCAAAAAGATGTGTGGGTTTAGGTTGATTGGCCATGGTAAATTGCCCTTTAGTGTCAGGGGGACTAGCAGGGCAAATCCGTGGGGTTACAGGATAGGGCATGGTAGGGATTGTTTTTGGTGCAGCCTAGATTGGTCGAATGACCTCCTTCTGCACTGTAGGGATTCTAATACAATTCAGCTATGAAGTTAATGAATTAATGGCGTTCCCAATCCGGACAATATCAGGTGATCACA
Source organism: Mustelus asterias (assembly GCF_964213995.1). NCBI lineage: Eukaryota > Metazoa > Chordata > Chondrichthyes > Carcharhiniformes > Triakidae > Mustelus > Mustelus asterias. Next base: position 91,457,133 of record NC_135815.1, on the reverse strand, counting down.
ACACACATGTTGACAGTAGTGTGAAGCAAGGCTTGACAAAGCTGCAATGGCAATGAACGGCCCAGGTAGCTCTTCAATTATGCATTCAGCCATATGGGTTTAGCTCAGTTGGCTGGATGTTTGATTTGTGATGCGTTGTGATCCCCGCAGCGTGGATTCAATTCCCACACCGGCTGAGGTTTTTCATGAAGGTTGCGTCTTCTCGCCTGAGGTGTGGTGATGCCACCAGTCAAATCTCCCCCTCAAAGGGGGCAGCAGCCTATGATCCTCTGGGACTGTAGCAACCTTGATTTATTATTGTCACATGTATTGGGATAGAGTGAAAACGTATTGTTTCTTGCGCGCCATACAGACAAAAACACACAGTCCATCGAGTATATAGGGAGAAGGAAAGGAGCGGATACAGAATATAGGCTGGAATTTTACCGCCTCACCTGCCACGAGAATCAGAGCAGGCGAGGGGCGGACAGTGGGCAGATCCGTTGACCTCGGGCGGGATTTTATGGTTTTGGGACGAGCCAGGCCGTAAAATCATGCTCTAAAGTGTTGCAGTTACAGATAGGGTGTAGAGAAAGACCAGCTTAATATATGGTAGGCCCATTCAAAAGTCTGATGGCAGCAGGGAAGAAACTATTCTTGAGTCGGTTGATACGTGTTCTCAAACTTTTGTGTCTTTTTAATTAAACTTACTTTTACCATTGGCTGACTTTTCTGTCGACTCTTTAGTGTCAAAGAATTTGACCAGCATTTTGGATGCTGATGAATGGGTTCCAAGGCATGCGTATTAGCACCCACCCATGCAGTTCCATTTCGAGCGAGGCACAGAAGTCAGCAAAATGTCTACCGTCTCTGCACCTTGGGAAGTAGGTATCAATGTCAAAAAGCGCCGCACGTAATCTGAAGCCATTAACCTGGCGCAGAAGTTGTGTTTGAGCTTTCAGTCTGTGGGGAAAGGCATAATTATCAAGACACAAGGGGCTCAGTTTGAAATAGAAGAGTAAGTCATAGTTTCAAATCTGTAATTATTGCACCTAAATTCTGGATTAAGCGCGTAACGAAATCTGAGGTTTAAGGTAGTAAGAAGCAAGCTCAAGTAATTCCCCAGCCCCCTCTTGCTCAGAAACGGCAGCAGAGAGACCTGCTTTACATTAGGATCATGTACCTACATGCACCTAAAAATAATGAGTGTTTACTTTGCAGCTTCCCGAAGCAGAGAGGCTTCTGTTTTTATATTCTTCAATCGAATGTCTTCTCCGAGATGCAACGCGGCTTACCAACTGCAATCTGGCCTGTTATTCCACACAAACACAGCGTGAGCTAAAGATCCTTGCTGCAATAATTGCAGAGTTATGAATAACCTTTTTATGGATTGGTTTTATGAAGTCTCTCCACTGGGAGTAACAAGCTGTAATGAAACATTTCTTTGCAATGATCTGTGGCAATATATTTCACAATCAGATAACAAGGAGTGTGATGTTCTACTGATTAATAGAAGGAAACATGTTCAATGTATATCTTTACCTGACTCTCCAGTGTTCATACCGTCCCTCAACCTTCCTTTCCCCCTTTAGGGTGCTTCTTAAAATCTACCTCATGGATCAAGCTCACCTGCTCTGAGATTGTCTTACGTAGCACGGAGACAAATTTTGTTTTAAAACTTTTCTTTGAAAAGATTAGGGGTATCTAAAGGTGCAATATCAGTTGTTTGTACACCATGAGACCATAAAGTGTAGAAGCAGAAGTAGGCCATTCGGCCCATCATGCCTGCTTCAGAAATTCAATGAGATAGAATCATAGAATCCTACAGTGCAGAAGGAGGTCATTCGGCCCATTGAGTCTGCACCGATCATAATCCCACATAACCCCATGCATTTACCCGAGCTAGTCCCCCTGACACTAAGGGTCAATTTAGCATGGCCAATCAACCTAACCTGCACATCTTTGGACTGTGGGAGGAAATTGGAGCACCCGGAGGAAACCCACACAGACACGGGGAGAATGTGTTCACTCAACACAGACGGTGACCCAAGCCGGGAATTGAGCCCAGGTCCCTGGCGCTGTGAGGCAGCAGATCATGACTGATCTGATATGATAATCCTCAACTCCGCTTTCCCGCCTTATCCTCATAACCCTCAATTCCCTTACTGATTAAAAGTCTGTCCATCTCAGTCTTGAACACAACTAATGACCCTGACTCTACAGTGCTCTGTGGTAAAGAATTCCACAGATTCACTACTCTCTGAGAGAAGAAATTTCTTCTCATCTCTGTCTTAAATGGGCAATCCTTTACTCTGAGTTTATGCCCTCTGGTCTTAGTCTCTCCCACAAGGGGAAACGGCCTCTCAGCATCTACCTTGTCAAGCCCCCTGAGAATCCAATTTGTCTCAATAGGTTGCCTCTCATTCTTCTGAAGTCCAATGAGTACAGACCCAACCTACTCAACCTCTCCTCACAAGAAAACCTCTCCGTACTTGGGATCGACCTAGCGAGCCGTATAGAATCATAGAATCTCAGTGCAGAAGGAGGCCATTCGGTCTATCAAGTCCGCACTGACCACAATCCCACCCATAACTCCATGCATTTACCCTAGCTAGTCCCCCTGACACTAAGGGGAAATTTAGCATGGCCAATCCACCTAACCCACACATCTTTGGACCTTCTCTCGACTGCCTCCAATGTCAGTAGATCTTTCCTTATAATGAATGGAGGAGAAAGTCCTTCTCTTCCAATTATCGGTCTTGAAATCCAGAAACAAGCAGCTTATTTGGAGGCCGAAAAATAAAAGGCTGGGAAATCTCAGCAGGTCTGGCAGCATCTGTAAGGAGAGAAAAGAGATGACGTTTCGAGTCCAATTGACCCTTTGTCAAAGCCATTGCTGAATTTTGAAGGGTAGAAACATTCAACTTATTTGGAGGTACAGCTTCAACAGTCAGCAACAGCTTCACCCCAGTGCTTATCCTCCATACATCTCAAACCATCCCTGACCCTTCCAGCAGAGAAGCGTTATATAAATGCAAATCTATCTTTTCTCTTCCACTGTAAAATGGGGAGTAAAAGTTAACAAAATGTCTTGAAACCATTGAAATATTAATTCAATCATTTTGGATTGCATCCAGTAATGCTTAACCTAGTGCAAACTGACTGATTCTTGCATTAATCGGAGGAAGAATGTAAACTTTGGTCTTGGAGTTGCAAGTCCAGGGTGCAGATCATGTAAAAACAGACGTAAAATGTAAAAACATGTAAAACATGTAAAATGCAACATGTAAATGTAACATGTTACATGTAACATGTAAAAACAGCATTGCTTGGGCGAGGCTCGTAAAATCCCGCTCGATGCCAATCGACAATTCCAGGGCGGGCGTGGCGGTAAAACTTCGGCCAACGGGCAGGATTTTATGACCTTGCTCATCTTAAAACTGTAAAGTCCTGCCCGAGGCTAATGGACCTTCCCAAGCTCCGCCTTTCACCCGCTCTGATTCCCCTGGCGGGCAGGCCAGTAAAATTCCGACTAATGGATTAAAGTTGCTCTCATTCAATAAGCAACAACAGAAAAAAAGATTGTTAAGACCCAGGCCAGAAACTCCAAGGTATTTTATGAAGGTAGCCTAGATCCTAAGTTTTTACCTTTGATTTTGGCATTAGGGTGAGCATAAGATGTTTCACTCCAGGTATAATTAATTCAAAGTGACCCACAAGGAAGCTGTTATCAAACAAAGTTTATTTAAGAACACAAAAAAAGAACAAAAAAAGATTTAACATAACTTTTACCAATTACTTGATCCAAATATGATACAGTATGCACCTTAACAGCTAGCTATCTATGATGTTCCAAGTCGAACTCCATCCCATTGACCCCGCATTTAGACTTGACACGAAAAGCAAGTATGCTCCCGTGATGTTGGGATTTCAGCATTTTAACACCTGCTGTGAATTGGTTCTCTGAATGTTGGAACAAATCTCTCTTCTCATCTCTCTCTCTCTGCCTCTCTCCCTCTTTTGATTTTGCTTTTGTTCTGTCCCCTGCCACCACCTTTCCATTTTCCTGTTTATTTACCTGCTCCCCCCTTTTCTCTCTCTATTTCTTTTCCCCCTCCTACCCACTCTCCTTTCTCCGTTCCTCCGCCTTCTCTTTCCTCGCTGCTTTCCCTCGCTGCTTGTCGTTTCTTCACTCTCTATCTCTATCTCGTCTTTCTCTGCTTTCTCGGTTTTGTCCTCTCTCTTGTTTGTTTTTATCTGACTTCCTCTTTCTCTGCTGTGCCAACTCCCTCTCTCTCTCTCTCTATTTATGCTTCAGTCCATCCATTGACTCCTTCTACACTTCCCGCTGTCTCGGAAAAGCAGCCAGCATACCCCAGTCATTCTCTTTTCCATCTTCTTTCTTTGGGAAAAAGATACAAAAGTCTAAGCTTGCATACCAACCGACTCAAAAACAGCTTCTTTCCTGCTGCCTTCAGACTTTTGAACGGACCTACCTTATATTCAGCTGATCTTTCTCCATACTAAATTGACCCTAGTGCCAGGGAGATTCTTCTAGTGCCAGAAAAATGAGGGGAGATCTTATAGAAACATATAAGATTATGAAAGGAATAGATAAGATAGAAGCAGGGAAGTTGTTTCCACTGGCGGGTGAAACTAGAACTAGGGGGCATAGCCTCAGAATAAGGGGAAACAGATTTAGGACTGAGTTGAGGAGGAACTTCCTCACACAAAGAGTTGTGAATCTGTGGAATTCTGACAGTGAAGCAGTTGAGGCTATGTCATTGAATGTTTTTAAGGCAAGGATAGATACATTTTTGAACAGTAAAGGAATTAAGGGTTACGGTGAGCGGGCGGGTAAGTGGAACTGAGTCAGCCTTGATCTTATTGAATGGCAGAGCAGGCTCGAGGGGCCAGATGGCCTACTCCTGCTCCTATTTCTGAAGTTCTTATGTTCTTATTAGCAGGGTAAACATGTGGGGTTATGGGAATATGGCCTGGGTGGGATTGTGGTCAGTGCAGACTTGATGGGCCGAATGGTCTCCTTCTACACTGTAGGATTCACTGATTCTATGATTCTATGAAATTTCTGAGACGTTCCAGTCCTTGAACTTTCTAAAAAGCCTCTGGAGAGAGAGAGAGAAAGAGAGACAGAAACACAGCCTGGGCCTTCATCAGCTTCCAACAGCAACTCACAGACAGCAGAATTTCCAATTCCAGAGAGGAGAAAATAAGAGACAGTGCATTCTTCCTCAAGTGCCAGCAGAATCTGAGAAAATAAAATTAAAAGCTGGACTTTTCTGTGGAGCATGTGTCCCAAGCCACATGACATAAACTGCCAATCAAGTTCCACTCAGCAATCCCAAGGGATCATTAAAAACCACAGGACCCTGCATGTGGGCTGGCATGGTAGCACAGTGGTTAGCACTGCTGTCCCAGGGACCCGGATTCGATTCCCAGCTTGGGTCACTGTCTGTGCGGAATCTGCACATTCTCCCTGTGCCTGCGTGGGTTTCCTCCTACAGTCTGAACGACGAGCTGATTAGGTGGATTAGCCATGCTAAGTTCTCCCTCAGTGTACCCGAACAGGCACCGGAGTGTGGCGACGAGAGGACTTTTATAGTAACTTCATTGCAGTGTTAATGTAAGCCGAATGTGACACCAATAAAAAAACTTAAAACTTTAGTCCAGATTAAAATCAACATGATATCAATTATACTGCTTCAGTAACAACTAGAGGACACCAGTTACAGACATCACGGCACCAATAAAATCTTGCAAAGGAACATGATTAGAATGCATTTCTTAAAGGCACAGGATCGTCACAAGAAGGAAAATCGTAAATTCCTGGATGACACCTGAATGAGCGCAAAAACTCACAGGGCAGGATTCTCCTGCCTCGGTCACCCCAAAACCAGAACGTCCCGCCCAATGTCAACGGACCTTTCCATGGTCCGCCCCTCACCCACTCCAATTTCCATGGCGGGCGGGAGGGCAACATTTTGGGCCACAGTTCACTGAATAACTCTCGGCTCATTCAGATAGAAACCACTGAATGAATTTGATGGACGGAGAAAAATAGAGGCAACTGCCCACTTCACATCTCTCCCCATTTATATTTCCAGTTGAGGTATTTCTATTCAAGTCAAGAATCCCCTCCCTCAGGTTTTAAGAGATATAAGACCACTGCTTGCCTGCACCGAGCGGTGCTCTCCACTCCTCCCCCACTTCCTTCATAATTAAGTCTCATATCTTTACACGCAAAGATAATTCATTTCACTTCATTGCTGCTTTGATATTCTGTTCCTTTTTCACCAGTGAAAGAAGATTAGAGATCTGGAGATATAACGTGGAAAATTCAACGAAGCAAAATTAACAAATTCAAAAAGTGTTTGACATGCATTTCAAGAGAGTTTTAGATATCGGTAGCATTTGAATAAGAAGAGATCAGGTCTTTAAGCGTTTGCCTATAATTCTTTTTCCACAGGAGCGTACAAAGGACATAGAATCATAGAAACCCGACAGTGCACAAAGAGGCCATTTGGCCCATCGAGTCTGCACCGACCACAATTCTACCCAGGCCCTACCCCCATATCCCTACATATTTACCCGCTAATCCCTCTAACCTACGCATCCCAGGACACTAAGGGGCAATGTTAGCATGGACAATCAGCCTAACCCGCACATCTTTGGACTGTGGGAGGAAACCGGAGCACCCGGAGGAAACCCACGCAGACACGAGGAGAATGTGCAAACTCCACACAGACAGTGACCCAAGCCGGGAATCGAACCCAGGTCCCTGGAGCTGTGAAGCAGCAGTGCTAACCACTGTGCCACCGTGCCGCCCAACAGGACAATGGGAAAGATTTTCTGTTCTGGCTACACATAATTATAATTTTTTTAAAGTTTATTTATTAGTGTCACAAGTAGGCTTACATTAACACAGCAATGAAGTTACACTGCAATGAAGTTATTGGTTACTGAATCATAATCCTGCAGTCTTTGCAGTCCATGGCTGAGATTCTCCCATCACAACCCGCAATTTTTCGGGCAGGTCGGGGTGGGAGATCCGCGTAGCCGGCCTTGTTCCGGGATTTGCGCATGTGCCGGGAGCGCAGGCGCATCTCCCAGAGCCGGCGAACAGTCGCCGGTCAGACCACGCTGCAAACTGGCGGGAAGGCAGGTAAGTCATTTAAATCTTTTTTTAATATGTTTTAAATGTATTTTAAATCTAATTATCGGGAACTTCCCGGTCCCGATTGAATCACCAACCCCGAAGTACTTCATTCCAGCGGGGTTCAAACTAGCTCCCCACATTCGGAGAACTAGCGGGAGACCCTACCGGAATGAAGGGGGCATGATTGGGGGCCCCCAGGTGGGTCGGGCGGTGGGAGGGGTGGTGCCGGGGGGGGCGCCTGCCTCCTGAGGGGGGTCTAACCCTTGGAGGGAGTCAGCGGGGAGGGTCTGCCGGGGTGAGGGGGAGTTGCCATTGCTGGAGGGGGTGGGGTGGACATCGGGGCACTCCGGGACGGGAGGGGTCAGGGCTGGCCCGGGAATTGTTGTGGGGGCCGCAACTGGGGGGCGGGCGGGGGGGGGTGGGGGGTGGGGGGGGGGGGTGGTGCGGTGTGGGCTGGAGGGTAGCACTGCAGAGGTCCCAGGCTGGCCAGCGATTGAGCTGGCCAGCAAACGGAGAGACTGACAGATCGGGACCACTGCGCAGGGTTCTAGAACTGTCAGACGCCGGGCGAATAGACCCCAACCCCCTCTGTTTTTAATGAGATTCACGACTGGGACCTCTGCAGTGCACAGAGTGCGGAGATTCAGGTGAGAAGCTGAACTGACAAAACTGTCAGGATTTAGAACAGTTTTCCCACCAATTCAAAGCTTTTGGGAGAATCGCGGCCTATACTTCAGAATGTTAGGTGAGGTAAGCAAGAGTAATTGATCACGGAAACGAGATGAACAGAATTTTATGTAACTCCCTCCCCTGCGGTGTGTTTTCCAGTGGAAGAGACAGCCCACAGTAGGATCTTCCAGTCCTGCCACTGTCAGTGGATTTTCCCATTCTGCACACCCTCCCCTGCTGGGGAACCCTGGGGCATCCTGCCACCGGGAATAGCTTCTCCCAACACGATTGTATCTTGTGATTCAACCGCTTTCACTGCAAAAGCCAAATCTTACACACAAATCATTTACAACTTAAACGCACCCTGGACATTCACTCGTCAACCTTATTCCATCAGGAAAAAGATACAAAAGTCTGAGATCACGTACCAACCGACTCGAGAACTGCTTCTTCCCTGCTGCCATCAGACTTTGAATGGACCTACCATATATTATCTCTCTTCTCACACTATCTGTAACACTACATTCTGCACTCTGTCCTTTCCTTACACACATTATAGTGTGTAATATGGCTCACAATATGTAATACTATGCATTCTGGTAACAGTTACTGGATGATTTTAAACAGAATTTATGCAATCAATAATCAATACAATAAAGTGGGCAAGATTATATTTGTTCTTCAATATAACTTAATGGTTCTCAGTTTCTGAATGGTTAGGTAGACGTACCATTCTTTCCGGATGTATCACAGCTTGGTATGGCTCCTGCTCTGACCAAGACTGCAAGACACTACAAAGGGTTGTGAACATAGCCCAGTCCATCATGCAAACCAGCCTCCCATCCATTGACTCTGTCTACACTTCCTGCTGCCTTGGAAAAGCAGCCAACATGATCAAGGGCCCCTACGCTCCCCAGACATTCTCTCTTCTACCTTCTTCCATCGGGAAAAAGATGCCAACTGACTCAAGAACAGTTTCTTCCCTGCTGCCATCAGACCTTTGAATGGGCCGACCATATATTAAGCTGAATTTTCTCTACATCCTAGCTATGACTGTAACGCCGCACATTTACCACAGCCAACTCACTTAACCTACACATCTTTGGACTGTAGGAGGAAACAGGACCACCTGGAGGAAACCCACACAGGGAAAACGTGCAGACTCCACACAGACAGTGACCCAAGGCTGAGATTGTACCTGGGTCCCTGGCACTGTGAGGCAGCAGTGCTAACCACTTGGCCACCTCACTGTGACACATTATATACTGGAGAGTTTCATTTTTTAAAGATGTATCTTCACACACATTTTCTCCCTTCAGGAATAAAAGTAAACCCACCATAGACTCAGATGACCATAGGCTGCTTTCCCCTTTGAGCGGGTGAACTGGTGTTGATTTAACCTGAGGATCACCACATCTCAGGCGAGGGGCAAGGTTGAGAAGGTGGATCTTCATGAATAACCTCAGCCAGAACGGGAATTGAACCCACGCTTGTTGGTGTTACTCAGTATCACCAACCAGCCTTTTTTATTCATTTATGCGATATGGGCGTCGCTGGCTGGCCAGCATTTATTGCCAATCCCTCGATGCCCATGGGCAGTTGAGAGTCACCCACATTGCTGTGGCTTTGGAGTCACATGTAAGCCAGACCCGGGAAAGGATGGAAGATTTCCTTCCCGAAAGGACATTAGTGAACCATAAGACCATTGGACCATAGGGGCAGAACGAGGCCACTCGGCCCATCGAGTCCACTCTGCCATTCAATCATGGCTGATATTTTTCTCATCCCCATTCTCCTGCCTTTTCTCCATAACCTCTGATCCCCTTATTAATCAAGAACCTACCTATCTCTGTCTTAAAGACACTCAATGACCTGGCCTCCACAGCCTTCTGCGGCAAAGAGCTCCACAGATTCACCACTCTCTGGCTGAAGAAATTCCTCCTCATCTCTGTTTTAAAGGATCATCCCTTTAGCCTGAGGTTGTGCCCTCTGGTTCTAGTTTTTCCTACTGGTGGAAACATCCTCTCCACGTCCACTCTATCCAGGCCTCGCAGTATCCTGTAAGTTTCAATAAAACTCCTCCTCATTCTTCTAAACTCCAACGAGTACAGACCCAGAGTCTTCAAATGCTCCTCATATGACAAGCTCTTCATTCCAGGGATCATTCTTGTGAACCTCCTCTGGACCCTTTCCAAGGCCAGCACATCCTTCCTTAGATACAGGCCCCAAAACTGCTCACAATACTCCAAATGGCGTCTGACCAGAGCCTTATACAGCCTCAGAAGTACATCCCTGCTCTTATATTCTAGCCCTCTCGACATGAATGCTAACATTGCATTTGCCTTCCTAACTGCTGACTGAACCTGCACGTTAACCTTAAGAGAATTTTGAACAATGACTCCAAAGTCCCTTTGTGTTTCTGATTTCCTAAGCATTTTCCCATTTAGAAAATAGCCTATGCCTCCATTCCTCCTTCCAAAGTGCATAACCTCACAAGCCAGATGGGTTTTTCCGCAACAGGTCCTGAGAATGATGCCTCAACTTTCTGATAGAGGTGAGGGACCTACCAAGACTGACATCTTATTTGACAGAAGGGGGAAGGTTGGGAAACTCAAAAGGGGGCATATGGCCGCAAGATGTGGCACAGATGGACAGAGCATGTGCATAAGGTCTTAAATATGTCTGGGGTTGTGGGTCTTAACCAAAAGAAAAAGATGTGGTTTGCACATGTTGATTCAAAGTAACTCACAACAAGTTTATTGAAAGAGATGTTCCCTGCACAGAACAGAATATGAAATGAAGGCAGAAGTCAATGAAACACTTCAATAACCTCGCGCTCAAGTCACGTGACCTGCTCTTAAAGCAATCATGCAACCACTTAAATATAGAACAATGGGAAAGTTTGAAAACCAGGAAAGGAATTTAAGTTCAATCAACATAGCAATATGAAGGATATAGATTTATGGATGGGATGGTGGAGGGGTGAGGGATGAATGGGAATGGGGAAGGCTGACTTATTTCAAGGCTGGGTATAGGTGTTGCTGTTTACACTAATGGCTGCTTGTAAACTTGATTCCTCAGTAGAACAGCAACCAACCTGTACTATCAATGTGATGTATTGCCTGTTGCTAAATGCAAAACTCCTATGTGATCTGCAGAGAGTGTAAATATACAGAGTTGACATTACAATGATTGGACCCCATGCATCGACATTCTTTGTGACATTCACGTTGATAGATGTCAGTTAATTTCATGATTAGTTTCAGATTTTTTTTCACGTAAAGGATAGTATTTTCAGTGTTGCATTTCACAGTTATCCAGGCTGTTTAAATTCTTGCCACACAAGGAGCAAGAGTTCAAGAGGTAATTCACAAAGTGGATCCATTACGACCCCTCTGGAATGTGAAGCATGTTCCGTATGGTTTCTAAGTAGATTCCCAGTTGCAACTGACCTGGATAATCCCCAGGAATCTAATTGAGGTTCTCCACAATAAATCAGATCAGAACATCATGACAGCTTGCAATGCGATGCGGCACAATGGTTAGCACTGCTGCCTCACAGCGCCAGGGACCCAGATTCGATTCCGACCTCGGGTCGCTGTCTGTGTGGAGTTTGCACATTCTTCCCGTGTCTCTGTGTGTTTCTTCCGGGTGCTCTGGTTTCCTCCCAAAGTTTGAAAGATGTGCTGGTTAGGTACTAAATTCTCCCTCAGTGTACCCAGACAGACGCCGGATTGTGGAGACCCGGGGATTTCACAGTAACTTAATTGCAGTGTTAATGTACAAAGCTTTGCAGGTTCAGTGGATTGGCCATTCTAAAGTGCCCTTTAATGTTCAAAGATGTAGATTAGCAGAATTATTGGGGTAAATGTATGGTGTTATGGGGATAGGGCAGGACGGGTGGGCTTGGGTAAGATGCTTTGTCAGAGGGTCGAGGCAAACTCGATTGGCCAATGGCCTCTTCTGCACTGTGGGGATTCGATGATTCTATGATGTCGAAAAAGTGCACGCTAAGGGTTGAAAATCCCACTCTCCTGCGCAGAAAGAGGGCTGAGAAGCCAAAAAAAACCCCACTCATGAAGTGGCATCGATTTGTTCATCCCGACGCTTGCCAACTCTGTGGGCATGCCTTCCTGGAGTTTTGATCACGTGACATTGTAGACCATAAGATAAGACCATGAGTGAGAGGAGCAGAATTAGGCCATTCGGCCCATCAAGTTTGATCTGCCATTCAATCAAGAACCTATCTATCTCTGTCTTCAATACACTCAATGACCTGGCCTCTACAGCCCTCTGTGGTAATGAATTCCATAGATTCACCATCCTCTGGCTGAAGTAATTCCTCCTCATCTCAGTTCCAAAGGGCCATCTCTTTACTCTGAGGCTGTGCCCTCGGATCCTAGTCTCTCCCACTAATGGAAACATCTTCCCCACGTCCACTCGATCCAGGCCTTTCAGTATTCTGTAACTCTCAATGAGATCCCCCTCACCTCATGCTTCCAAACTCCATTGAGGGCATACCCAAGATTGGCATACTGCGAAGACCCAACTGGTTCACTATTGTCCTTTAGAGAAAGGAGCCCGTCACCCAATCGATGGTCTACACGTGACTCCAGTCCCGTGCTATGTGCTGGACTCCACATGACGTCAGCAAAGGTTACTCCGTTTACCAGGGAACAGTTGGCTGAGCTGCGTTTGAGTATCTTTGCTTGTGGCTTTCCCAGCCCGAGTCTTTTGAACTCAAATTCTGTTGAACCATGTGTAAGTGACATCTTGGAAACTGGAACCAATTCCTACAATTAAATGTGAAAATGAATATCGCCTATTAGTGTGAATAAAAATGTTGTATTACAGATGAATGAAAAAGTATAATATTCTAATACTGATTGTACATTCTCATTATTCTACATTTTTCTGGGTACGTACTGGAAAATACACACATTATAGTGTGTAATATGGTTCACAATATGTAATACTATACGTTCTGGTAACAGTTACCAGATGATTATAAGCAGAATTTATGTAATCAATTATCAGAAATTTGAAGTGGGCAAGATTATATTATGTTCTTTGATATCATTTACTGGTTCTCTGTTTTTTGAATGGTTAGGTAGATGTATAATCCTTTCTGGATGTATCACAGCTTGGTATGGCTCCCGCTCTGACCAAGACCGTAGAAAACTGCAAAGGGTTGTGAATGTAGCCCAGTCCATCACGCAAACCAGCCTCCCATCCATTGACTCCGTCTACACTTCCCGCTGCCTCGGAAAGCAACCAGCATAATCAAGGACCCCACGCACACCTAGACATACTTTCTTCCACTTTCTTCCGTCAGGAACAAGATACAAAAGTCTGAGATCACTGACTCAGTGACCAACTGACTCAAGAACATCTTCTTCCCTGCTGCCGTCAGACTCTTGAAAGGACCTACCTTATATTGAGCTGATCTTTCTCTGCACCCTAGCTGTGACTGCAATACTATATTCTGCATTCTCATTTTTCCTTCTCCCCTATGTACTCCATGAATGGTATGCTTTGTCTGTACAGCGCACAAAAAACAATACTTTTCACTGTATCCCAATACATGTGACAATAATAAATCAAATCAAATCAAATTTGCAAAGCCGTCACATAAAGAGAATGGGAAACATTGGCCGGAATTCTCCGATCTCACATGCCCCGCCGCCACTGCCAGCGAGCATGGAGAATTTGGCGCTCAGCCAAAACTCCATTCACTGCAGCGGGACTGGAAAATCCCAGCCGAGGGTGAGGTCGGAGAATTTCCACCATAATCTGGAACTTTTGGGAAAACTGCTGTCTAAAGGAGGGTGAGAGTGATTGCCTTTGACATCAAGGCAGAATGTAAAGAGTGTGTGGCATCAAACAGCCCGAGCAAAACTTGAGTCAATGGGAATCAGGGGGGAAACTCTTTGCTTGCTGGAGTCATACCTGGCTCCAAGGAAGATGGTCCTGGTGGCTGGAGGTTAATCATCTCAGCTCCAGGACATCACTACAGGGTAGTGTCCTCGGTCCAACCATCTCCAGCTGCTTTATCAATGACAATCCCTCCATCGTAAGGTCAGAAATGGGGATGCTTTCTGAGTACTACACACCATGTTCAGCACCATTTGTGACTCTTCATATACTGAAGCAGTTCATGTCCAAATGCAGCAAGACCGATGCAATATCCAAGCTTAATTATTTGTTATTTTTATTAACGTCACATGTAGGCTTACATTAGCACTGCAAATGAAGTCACTGTGAAAATCCCCTTGTTGCCGCACTCTGGCACCTGTTCGGGTACACTGAAGGAGAATTTAGCATGGCCAATGCACCTAACCAGAACATCTTCCGCACTGTGGGAGGAAACTGGAGCACCTGGAGGAAACCCATGCAGACATGGGGAGAACGTGCCGACTCCGCACAGGCAGTGACCCAAGCCGGGAATCGAACTCGTGTCCCTAGCGCTGTGGGGCAGCAGTGCTAACCACTGTGCCACCGTGCCATCCCTTGGACTTGGGCTGATAAGTGGTTAGTAACATGAGACTGGGTACAGCACCACCTTCTATGTGTAGGTGACATCTTGGAACTGGGAGCCAACTCCTACGACTAAATATGAAAATGAATATCGTGCATTAGTATGAATAAAAATGCTGCGTTTATAATTCCAGATTAAATACAATATTCTAAAACTGTGATGTAAAAGAACACATGACCTGAATCCAGAGAGCACATCTTGTACTGACAGAGATGTGTGTTGCGGCAAGCATGGAGACAACTTCTAGCTCAGACTGTATCCAGGGTAGATGTATATAGTTATGAGTAGCTAATAAATATATAGGTTGGGATTTTCCAGTCCTACCAAAGATAGACATCACCATAGGTGGGATAGGAAAATTCAGAGAATGGCCAAAAGCTAACAGTGCGACATTCCCTCAGTACTGCCCTGGAGTGTCAGGATAGATTTTTGTATCTTGAGGGGTCTTGAACCTACAACATTCTGATGGGAGGTGTGGGCTACCAATCAAGCTATGCACCACGCCCCCCCCCCCACCCCGCCCCCCCGTCGCAGGTTAAAATCTGGCCTTGGTGCCAATAAGGGGGTCCCCATTTAAACGGAAATGAGGGGAATTTTTTCCCTCAGACGATCGCGAGTTTCTTGAACTCTCTCCCTCAAAAGGCTTTGGAAGCAGAGTCTTTGAATATTCTTAAGGCTGAGGTGGATAGATTATTGGTCAGAAAGGGGGTGAAAGGTTATCAGGGAAAGGAGGGATGCAGATTTGAAGTTACTATCAAATCAGCCATGATCATATTAAATGGCGGAACAGCCCAAGGGGCTGAGAGGCCTACTCCTGTTCCCAATTCGTATGTTTGGATATTCGTATGTGCAGAGGTGCCGCACCCCAACCAGTAACACCTTCACTTTCATCGACGGCCATTTTAATTTGAACTGTTGTCGACCCCGCCATCTGAACAATGGGAGATGCTTCCACAATGTGCATGATTATGAGGGGCATGGACAGCGTGGATAGGGAACAACTGTCCCTCTTAGTTGAACGGTCAATCACAAGGCGACATGGTACAAGGTGAGGGGCAGGAGCTTTAGAAGGGGATATGAGGAAAAATTTCTTACCTAGAGGGTGGTGACGTAAGAACATCGGAATTAGGAGCAGAAATAGGCTAATTCAACGCTTCAAGCCTGCTCCGCCATTCAATCAGATCATGACTGATCTCTCCCTGGTCTCAAATCCACCTCCCCACCTGTTCCCCATATCCCTTTATCTCTTTTTTTATTAGGAATATATCTATCTCCTTGAAACCATTCAATGATTCAGACTCCACCGCGCTATGGGGCAACGAGTTCCACAAATTCACCACCCTCTGTGAGAAGTAGTTCCTCCTCATCTCAGTTTTAAATCTACTGCCTCTCAACCCATACCTGTGACCTCCTGTTCTAGATTGCCCCACAAGGGGAAACATTTGGTCTACATTTACTTTATCAAATCCTTTTAGTATTTTAGACCTCGATCAGATCCCCTCTCATCCTTCTAAACTCCAGCGAGTTTGAGCCCAAACTGTTTAATCTCTCCTCATACGTCAATCCCTTCATCCCCGGAATCGATCTGGTGAGCCTCCTCTGAACTGCCTCCAACGCCACCACATCCTTCCTCAAATAAGGAGACCAAAACCGGACACAATACTCCAGATGTGGTCAACACTCTATACAATTGCAACAACACTTCGCTACTTTAATACTCCAGTGTTTTTCCAATAAATGTCAACATTCTCCTTGCCTTTTATATTCCATACGATTCTCGTGCACTGACTTTCTGCGATTCACGAACCCATCTGAATGGATACATGAATCGGGAGGGAATAGGAGGATATGGACCGTGTAAGGGCAGAAGGTTTTTTTTTAGTTTACCTAGGGCATCAAGCACAGGCTTGGAGGGCCGAAGGGCCTGTTCCTGTGCTATACTTTTCTTTGTTTTTTAATGAACAAAGACACCCAGATCCCTCTGCCCAGATGCGTTTTGAATCTGCTTTCCATATAGATAATAAACAATAATTTCTCCATTTAGGTAATAACTAGATAGTCTGGAATGCGCTGTCTGGGAGGGTGGTAGAGGCGGGTTGCCGCACATCCTTTAAAAAGTACTTGGACGTCATAACATTCAAGGCTATGGGACAAGTGCTGGTAAATGGGATTAGATAGGTAGGTCAGGTGCAGACTGAGTGGGCCGAAGGGCTTCTTCTGCAATGTGTAATTCTGTGATTATTTCTGAACTTCCCGGAAAACAGTCGTGCAGGAGTCGTGGGGGTCGGGGGGGGGTTAGTGGGGGGCGAGGGGTGGAGGTAAGGGGAGATCTAGACAAATACGAAGTGCAGAGGAAAACCCTGAACAACCGTCAAGAGTTTCTCTGACTTAGGTGAAGGATGGCACGGTGGCACAGTGGCTAGCACTGCTGCCTCACAGCATCAGGGACCCGGGTTCGCTTCCGGCCTCAGGTCACTGTCTGTGTGGAGTCTGCATGTTCTCCCCGTGGGTTTCCTCCGGGTGCTCCGGTTTCCTCCCACAGTCTGAAGATGCGCGGGTTAGGTGGATTGGCCATGCTAAATTGCCCCTTCGTGTCAGGGGGACTGGCAAGGTAAATATGTGGGGTTATGGGGATAGGGCCTGGGTGGGATCGTGGTCGGTGCAGACTCGATGGGCCGAATGGCCTCCTTCTGCACTGTTGGGATTCTATGATTCGATGAAAAATAGCGAGTTGTTGAAAAGCACGTGGCCCAGGTAGCCATTTTGTGTGCAGCTTGCCCAGGAGTCACATTTCTGACGGAGCGTTTAGCAATCAAAGCGAACACTCCGGAACGGCATCAGAGGGAAAGCCGGGGATTGTGTCAGGACAACGCAAAGAGCTCCGGACCTTAAGCTGACAGAGAGGGCTCTCATTCATCCCTGACCCGACTCTCCACCTCCATGGCAACACCAAAGCATTGAAGCAGATGATTGGCCTCCAATGAATTGCAGATAAGACCAAACGGGAGTGAATTGATGCGAATTTAATGCAGAAGAAGGCGAGAGGAGGGAGGTCCACTTGGTTCATATTTGAATAAAGCAAACAGGGGTGGACAAAAGGCTGACAGCTGTAAATGACATTGTCAGTACAAAAATTATCAGCAAGTTTACAATCTGTTTGCTCTCGTTGAACAAACAGAATGTGTGTGGCATCCCTTTGCCTCGGTGAATGGCAGAGAACACTCACAAGGCTGCAGGTCTCATAGGCAAGATATCAAATTCGGGGGAACTGCTGCCACAATTAGATAGCCATTTGACAGCCACAATAAGACTGGAAATTCAGCTCCCGTTCTTTTACTTTTAAATGTAAGACAAGCC